>NC_084897.1:23987960-24312127 GCF_958979055.1 Alnus glutinosa | reverse complement strand
TCTCCCTCTTCCTCTCTATCTCTTTCTCTCTCTCTCTCTCTCTCTCTCTCTCTTTCTCTCTCTGTGTATCTCTCTGCCTCTCTCAGTGTACTCTCTCTCTCCCTCTATCGCTCTCTCCCTATCTCTCTCTTCTCTCTCTCTGTATCTCTATGTCTCTCTCTCTCTCTCTCTCTCCCTATCTCTCTCTGCCTCTATCTCTCTCTGCCTCCCTCTCTCTCTGTATCTCTACGTGATTATTTTTTTATTAGTTTTTTGTAATTTTGTGTTTTTTATTTTTGCTATAGTATTAATTTGTTCTTCCCAAAAAATGCAGGTACAAAAAATACAACAATCAGTAGTATATTACATCACAGAGTACAAGATTGTGAGTAATTTTCAAAATTTGTTTCCTACATTTTTTGGCTATAATAAATTTCAAATATTTCACTGTATTTATTTATATATTTTTCTTAATTGTTTATCATTGCAGTATTATTATATATTGTTGTATCATTTTTTTGATTTTTCTGTGGTTGGTTATTATGCATGGAAAATATGCATGCGTACAGTTGTATGTTTTTTGGTGATATATTTTACCATTTACAAATTTGTGTTGTTATTATAATTTTCGACAATTATCATATTTTGGTTTTTGGGAATTCTATAAAACCGAAATCTGACAAAATGACTCAACAAAATGATCCACATATAGAAAATCACTTTTTAAAAATATAATTATGGAATTGTTTAAACTAAAATTGAAACAAGTATATTGTACTATTCGTTTTTGATATTTTCTTAAAAAAACAATTTGAGAAACATAAAATGACCCAAAATATTTAATTTATGACGAAAAACCCTTAAAAAAACCAAAAAACCAAGCTCCTTAACCCTAAACCACTAAAAAAAAACAAACACCCTAACCATAAACCCTAAATCTTAAACCCTTTACAAAAAGCAAAACCGTAACCCTAAAGTCCAAACCATATAACAAAACAAAAACTCTAACCCTAACCCTAAACCATTTTTTTTAAAAAAAAACCCTAACACCCTAACCATAAACCCTAAATCTTAAACCCTTTACAAAAAGCAAAACCCTAACCCTAAAGTCCAAACCCTATAACAAAACAAAAACTCTAACCCTAACCCTAAACCATTTTTTTTAAAAAAAAACCCTAACACCCTAACCCTAAACACTAAATTCATAACCGTAAACCCTAAGCCCTAACTCTAAACACGGAACAATAAACCCTTTTTTTTAAAAAAAAATAAACACCCTAAACCCATATTTGTTTTTGTTTTCTAAAAAAAGAACATTCAACTCTTAAAACAAAACAAAAACCCTAACCCAAGAAAAAACCCTAAACTAAAACCTTCTAAACCCTTAAGAAAAAACTAAAACCCTAACCCTAAACCCTAAACCCTTAAAAAAACAAAAAATTCATATACTTCCAAAAAAAAAACTAAAACCCTAAACCCTAATCCTAAACCCTTTTTCCAAAAAAAAAATCCTCCACTTTCTAAAAAAAAATCCCTAACCCTAAACCTTAAACCCTAAATCCTAAACCCTAAACCCTAAAAAAAACATCCTACACTTTCAAACCCTAAAAACCCTAACCCTAAACCTTAAACCTTAAACCCTAAACCCTAAACCCTAACAAACCCTAAACCCTAAACCTTAAAAAAAAATTATCTTACACTTTCTAAAAAAAGAAACCCTAACACTAAAAACAAAAATCCTAACCTTAAACCCTAATCCTAGATCCTTTACAAAAAAAAAAAAAAACAAATCCTACACTTTCTAAATAAATACCCTAACCATAAACCATAACGAACCCTAAAAAAAAAAAAAAATCCTACACTTTCAAACCCTAACCCTAAACCTTAAAGCCTAAACCCTAAACCCTAACAAACCCTAAACCCTAAAAAAAAATATCCTACACTTTCTAAAAAAAGAAACCCTAACACTAAAAACAAAAATCCTAACCTTAAACCCTAAACCCTAAACCCTAAGAAACTAAAACCCTAAACCCTAAACCCTAATCCTAGATCCTTTAAAAAAAAAAAAAAAACAAATCCTACACTTTCTAAATAAAAACCCTAACCATAAACCATAACGAACCCTAAAAGAAAAAAATCCTACACTTTCAAACCCTAACCCTAAACCTTAAAGCCTAAACCCTAAACCCTAACAAACCCTAAACCCTAAAAAAAAAATATCCTACACTTTATAAAAAAAGAAACCCTAACACTAAAAACAAAAATCCTAACCTTAAACCCTAAACCCTAAGAAACTAAAACCCTAAACCCTAATCCTAGATCCTTTAAAAAAAAAAAAAAAAATTCCTACACTTTCTAAATAAAAAAAAAAATTCCTACACTTTGTAAATAAAAAAAAAAATTCCTAAACTTTCTAAAAAAAAACTCTTAACCCTAAACCCTAAACCGTAACAAACCCTAAACCCTAAACCCTAAACTCTTAAAAAAAAAAAAAAAAAAACCTAAAACCCCAAACCCTAACCCTAGACACTAACAAACCATAACCCTAAACCATAAACCCTAATCGCTTAAAAAAAAAAAAAACCTACAACCATAAACCCTAACCCTATACCCTAAACCCTAATCGCGTAAAAAAAAAAAAAACCTAAAACCCTAAACCCTAACCCTATACCCTAGACACTAACAAACCATAACCCTAAACCATAAACCCTAATCGCTTTAAAAAAGAAAAACCTATAACCCTATACCCTAAACCCTAATCGCTTAAAAAAAAAAAAACCTAAAACCCTAAACCCTAACCCTATACCCTAGACACTAACAAACCATAACCCTAAACCATAAACCCTAATCGCTTAAAAAAAAAAAAAAACCTACAACCCTAAACCCTAACCCTAAACCATAAACCCTAATCGCTTTTAAAAAAAATAAACCTAAAACCCTAAACCCTAACCCTATACCCTAGACCCTAACAAACCCTAACCCTAAACCCTAAACCCTAAACCCTAACAAACCCTAACCCTAAACCCTAAACCCTAAACCCTAAACCATAAATCCTAACAAACCCTAAATCCTAAAACCCTAAACCCTAAACCCTAACAAACCCTAAACTCTTATAAAAAGAATAAAATAAAACCCTAAACCCTTTAAAAAAAATAAAAACTTCCTACACTTTCTAAAAAAAAACTCTTAACCCTAAACCCTAAACCGTACCAAACCCTAAACCCTAAAAAAAAAAAAAAAAAACCTAAAACCCTAAACCCTAACCCTAGACCCTAACAAACCCTAACCCTAAACTCTAAACCCTAAACCCTAACAAACCCTAAATCCTAAAACCCTACACTTTATAAAAAAAAACCCTAACCCTAAACCTTAAACCCTAAAAAAAATATATCCTACACTTTCTTAAAAAAAATACCCTAACCCAAAAACAAAAAAAAAAAAAAATATCCTACACTTTCTAAAAAAAATACCCAAACCCTAAACCCTATTCCTAGATCCTTAAAAAAAAAAAAAAAAATTTCCTACACTTTCTAAATAAAAACCCTAAACCATTAACCATAACAAACCCTTATAAAAAAAAAAAAAAAAAAAAAAAACAACCATAAACCCTAACACTAAACCCTTAAGGAAAAAAAAAAACAAAATCCTACACTTTTAAAGAAAAAAAGAAAACCTAACCCTAAACCCTAACAAACCCTAACCCTAAACCCTTTAAAAAAAATAAAAAAAATAAAAACACTTACACTTTATACTGTAAGACTTATGATTTGTCTTGTCTTGTCCTCTTAACCCTGTACAGAGAAATATGGACAAGTCTTGGATGTCAGCACCTAGGGGTACGACAGGGTATAACGATGGGTGTAGGGCGTTTGTGGCATTTGCCGTTAGTAACTGTACGGCCGTCGATGGAAAAATTTACTGCCCATGCAAGTATTGTCGAAATAACCAGCGTCACACTCCAGATTACGTTCTTGCCCACCTGACTGGAGGTAGGGGGATGAATCCGGGATACAATTTGTGGTATATGCACGGTGAGACTACGACTGGGTCCGCTATTCCTGGTCAGTGTTCGAGTTATCACAGTGGAACAGAGACCGTTACTTGTAGCACTGAACATGGTGAAGTCACAGAACAGGAGGGTGTCGCCGGGGAACAGGATGATGACATGCACGCCATGTTGCGTGACGCCTTCGGCGTGCACGATGTTCCTGAAGCCGTCAGTAGTCTTCCGCAACAAGTTGACGAAGATACCTTTTGCGGGGACGCATTGAAGTACCAAGAGCTGTTAAAGACCGCCGAGAAGCCCCTTCACCCTGGTACAAAGCATAGTAAATTGAGTGCTACTGTACACATGTACAATTTGAAGTGCGTTGGAGGTATTAGTAACAAGATTTTTTCAGACATTCTCGAATTTATCAATCAGTTGTTGCCTCATTGCGATGAGGCATTGCCAGATAACACGTATGAGGCCAAAAAGTTCCTAAGTGGCATGGGTCTGGGGTATGAGAAGATTCCAGCGTGCCGTAATGACTGTATGTTATTCTGGAAAGACAATAAAGAATTAGATTCATGTACCGTATGTGGAGAGTCTAAGTGGAGGGCTGATACACATGTAGATGATGATGGTGAGATCATATCAGCGAGGAAAAAACGCCCGGTGAAGATCTTGAGGTGGTTTCCACTCATCCCACGGTTGCAGAGGTTATTCATGTCTGAGCATACTGCGCCCTATATGAGATGACATGCAGAAGGCCGCACTAGGGATGGCGTATTGAGGCACCCGGCCGACGGTGAGTCATGGAGATCGTTTGACATTTTACATCCAGATTTTATGGCAGAGAGTAGGAACGTTCGGCTTGGTTTGACAGCAGATGGATTTAATCCATTTGGGAACATGAGCACATCCCACAGCACATGGCCCGTAATGCTTGTGCCGTACAATTTGCCACCTTGGATGTGCATGAAACAGTCGTCCTTCATCCTTTCCCTGGTTATCCCTGGACCGAGCTCACCAGGTATGGATATTGATGTTTACCTTCAGCCATTGATTGATGAGTTGCTGGAACTGTGGAATGTAGGGGTACGAACATTCGATGCTTCAAAGAAGGAAAATTTTATTATGCGATCCCAGTTGATGTGGACGATAAACGACTTGCCAGCGTATGCAGATTTATCTGGTTGGCCTAACAGGGGTGCGAAGGCATGCCCTTTCTGTATGCAATCGACGCGTTCTATACGCTTAAAGAACGGATGCAAATTTTGCTCTATGGGGCACAGGAGATACCTACCGCCAGAACATCTGTGGCGGCTAAACAGGCGGACATTTGACGGTACTGAAGAATTTGACAGCGCGCCGATTGTGCCATGCGGAGACGAGGTTCTCTAACAGTTGGACGGAGTTGCGTTTGGGGATGAGACAGCGGGTAAGAAGAAGAAATGGAAGAAGCGGAAGAAGGGTGCAGGGAGTTCCGATGTTATATGGAAGAAGAAAAGTATATTTTTCAGATTGCCGTATTGGAAAGACAATTTGCTTCGGCACAATCTTGATGTTATGCATATAGATAAAGATGTCATGGACAATATACTTGGCACTATTTTGGATATAAAAGGGAAAACGAAGGACAACTTGGCAGCTCGGCTGGACTTGCAGGAAATGGGGTTGAGACCTAAGTTGCATCCGTTCACGGCCGCCAACGGTAAAACGTATATTCCCGCTGCCTGTCACACAATGTCTAGAGAGGACAAAGAAAATTTTCTGAAGGTTCTTTGAAATGTTAGGGTCCCGGATGGATACGCTTCGAACATTTCACGATGTGTTCGGCTCAAGGACCGTACAATTTCCGGCTTGAAGAGCCATGATAGCCACATACTGATGCAACAGCTTCTTCCAATTGCACTGCGTAAGTCATTGCCTGATAAAGTGGTTAGACCTCTTGTGGAGATTTCTGCATTTTTTAGAGGCATATGCTCAACAAAGCTATCACAAGAAGATATGGACCGACTGCAGGGTGACGTCTGTATCACTTTGTGCAAGCTAGAACAGATATTCCCTCCAGGGTTTTTTACCAGCATGGTCCACTTGGTCGTGCATCTTGTGCGCGAGTGTAGACTGGGCGGACCCGTGCAGTATAGATGGATGTACCCGGCAGAGAGGTAAAATTCGGCGTAATATGTAAATAAATATTTTTATTTAATTGTAATCCTAATTGACGACAATTAAATTGTCGTGTATGTGTTTAAACCAGGAGTCTGGGGAATTTCAAAAATAATGTGCACAATAAAGCAGCTCCTGAGGGGTGCATTGCGGAGGGGTACATAGCGACCGAGCTGGTAACGTTCTGTTCAAGGTATCTGAATAACGCACCAACATTCCACAACAGACCTCAGAGGAATCCTGATGGATCCAAAGGAGCGGGCACGCGTGTTACCATGAACCGGTTGATAATGCACCAGATTCATCGTTATATTGTGTTCAACTTTGAAGAGTTTCACAATTTGCGGACGTAAGTAGTCCTAACCTTATATTTAGCAGAATTCGAGTAAAAGTATTAATAACAATTATTACATAATTGTATACGCTGAATGTAGGATGCACAAAGACGCGCTTAGGCGATCATGCACTAGGGGTCGCATTACGGAGGCTCTTATTGAAGCACAACATCATGAGCAGTTCTGCGAATGGTACCGTGCATATGTAAGGAAATAGTTGTAAATTTTAAATTGGATAAATTTATGCGGGTTCAGGATTATAACCCAATGTGATGTTTACTATTTGTAATTAAAACATAGGTCGATGGCCTGGACGATCAACGTAGGGAGGAATTGGGCCACAAGTTGCTTATGCGTTGTAGAGGGCTAAAGGAGACAGCGGTGAAGTACAACAGGTACGTGGTAAATGGAAAATTATTTCGCACGCTTGCTCATGATGTGGGAAGGAGGACTCAGAATAGCGGCATCTGTGTTCCTACCGTTGAAGGCGAAACGTACTACGGACAGTTAACCGATATATTTGAGGTCGAGTACTATGACAGGACTACGTACGTCCTATTTAAGTGCAATTGGGCAAACCCCACAATGGACAGAGGATTCACAATAGACGAGTATGGCCTAGTGTTTGTCAACTTCAATCACCTCATCCACAGGGGAGAACAGATTCAGGACGAGCCGTACGTGCTTACATCTCAGGTGGATCAAGTATTCTACGTAGAAGATGGAAGGAACCCAAATTGGGTTTGTGCGGTTAGGACCAAACCGCGCAACGTGTACGACGTTGGACAGGGGGATGGGAGTAATGAGGATGGTACAACCTACCATGAGTGCGTACCGCTCGTACTAGCCACTGCTGACCTACCAGATACGAATGACGAATTCGAGTACGACAGGCCCAACATAGATCCTATTGAAGCTCCCGTGATACAATGATTGATGTATTTGTTGTGAGTATAATTAGCTTGAACTCAATACACTTGACTGATATATATATTGTTTGTACAATTCGCTTGTACTCAATACAAATTTTTATTAATTGTATAAATTTCGTTGTTCTTTAGTATGTTCATTAAAAATATATTAAAAAAACATATTCTAATTAATTTGTCTGCATTTGTTCGCTGGTATTGATGGACCAGAGACCCCCTCATTATGCGTATCGGGCACCTAGCCCACCCGTGCCCCCCATGACCACGCCCACTGTTTCGACGGCATTGTATTCTGCAGCGTGACCACACCACCCAGACGGGCCTTATAGACCATTGTTTCCGGGTACGGTGGTCGTGCCCACGTCAGATCACGGACAGAGCAGCACAGGTGGACCTTGCAGCTCTCCATTGTCGGAGCTGCCGACATTATCTCAGATAGGGTTCACCCAACCGGGTAACGCATATCGATGGTGGCTGCGAGAGGGGATGGGGTCACAGGGTTATGCGCCGTACTTTCCGTATACGTATAGTGGACCTATGACGTGTAACCCTGATAGTGAGACGCAGGATGGTGGATTTCCACTGTCACAGACCGGGGAGATGCAGATGTCGGCTATGGGGTTGGGACAGATACCGGCACAGGCGGCGATGCCTGGCCAGATTTTGGGGCCGAGACAGATGCCAGCATCGGGGGCGAGTCAGGGCCCGGGGCCGAGACGGATGCCAGCATCGGGGGCGAGTCAGGGCCCGGGGCCGAGACGGATGCCAGCATCGGGGGCGAGTCAGGGCCCGGGGCATGTAGAGAGCCAGATGCCTTTATCTGGTGAGAGCCAGGTGCCACTTTCCGGTGAGAGTCAGATGCCACTTTCCGGTGAGAGTCAGATGCCAGATGTGGGGGGGAGCCAGAGTACCCATGAGGAGGACGTTGCGATGTTGGGTACCGATCAGTTGGCCCCCGGTAGTCCCCAGGATATGGATTCAGATGATGATCAGCAGGATCCACAAGCCGGAGGGGTTGGTGAGGAGGTTGCGGGCGACCCAGCGACCCAGGACATATGGATTGAGCAGATTCGGTTGATGGGTAAGTACATATTTAGACATCCTTAAAACTCAGATTCTCTTACCAAATTTTTTTTTTTTTTTTTGGTTTTTAAATAAATAAATATTTGATTAGAAATTGTTTTTATATATATATATATATATGTTCTTTAATCTTATGATTAAATATTTAACATTAATGTTGAATATTTCTTTCATTAGGGTACAACCCAGACGGGACCATTTATTATGAGGTGATTGACGACCCAGCGAGAAACTGGGTCCTCCCGAGGGGTAAGAAGGTTGTATTGCAGTACAATGCTGCTATACAACCTGTAGGACGGGCCTGCAGTCGATTTCGGCGGGCTGAGGGCAAGCTGATCAGGAGTGGGTCCTACATACACATGCGGGACGAATGGGCGAAGGTAAATAGGCAGATTAAGCAGGCAATGTGGGACGCGCTGATGGTATGTCTATGAATATAATTTAATTATTTATTTGAATTAAACTTGAGATTAATGTATTTCTTGAAGTTTTTAAACCTATAAAAATGTGTTGAATGTGCAGGAGGAGTTCTATGTACCTGTATCAGTAGACGCGCGCAGGGCACAACAGGAGGCTTTATGTGATATTGGCCGTAAGCACCGCTCGTGGAAGTCGAGGTTCAAAACCAAACTACGTATTAGAGACGGTGACACGCCCGAGAGTATCCGTGCGAGAATGCCGGACAATTTTTTTGGCAACTATGACGCAGAAGATGTAGAGTTCCTGCTGAGAGATTGGTGCCGTGAGCAAAAAATCGTATGTAGGCCAAGAAAATGTTGTGGTTTTTTAATAACAGTTTATTTAATTTTAGTTTTAATTTAAGTGTGTCAATGCTTACATTTTTATTTTCATGTTAAATGCGTAGGCAACCTCTGAACGGATGAAGAGGCTGCGCGAGCAGAATGACCTTCCTCATTGTACGGGATCTAAAAGTTATGCCAGATTTAATCACGAGGAGGTATGAAAATATATATGTTTATGTTATATATATTTGTTGATAATTGTTTTTATTTTTATTTATACTATTTTTATCGCTATCTGTTTCTTATATATGTCAACTGCATGACGACAGACATGTACATCTGGCACACCCCCCACTCGCGCCGCGTCGTTCGTGAAGACCCACACAAGGAAGGACGGCACTCACGTGAACGAACGTACACGGGTCCTATGCGTATGCTACTGATTTAATTTACTATTATTTTTAAAATTATGTGTGATTTGTCATTATTCAATATATGACTTTTTCATGTTGACGACGTACAGGAGAGGATGATGCAGAGTTTATCCAGTGATCCAGCCGCCACGCAAAGCGTCTCCGCAGACACGGTGCGTTGCGCACCGAACGACGCTTACGAACAGGCGGTTGGGAGGCCTGAGTATGCAGGGAGGGTTCGGCAGGTTGGGCCGAACGTCACACCTGTTCGGGGGACATGTTTCTCATATAGGCCTCGGTCACAAGGGGGACCATCTCAGGGCACGTCTCGGGATTGGGCCGAACACACTCGGAAGATGGAAGAGATGCAAGCGGAGCTACAGGCTGAGCGAGCGAGGAATGACCTGTTGGAGCAGCGCCTGCGACAGGTTGAGGTCTTCATGTCCTCCATGGGAGCATCAGCACCATGTCTTGGTACGCCTTCACCTGCACACGTAGGTAGTACGTCGTCTGTTAGTAGTGCATCTGCAGGTATGATTTATACTGTGTGTAGGACAAAATTAATTTCAATTTGTTTTAATTACCCCGTTAATTTTGCAAGTAATATTATATACTTTAATTGTATATATGATTTGCAGGTAATTCGACAACGGTTGGTACGTTGTCGCCTGTTGGACGACGGCTGACCCAGCATTCCATTGTCGCTACACCTTCGCCCGCTACACCATTCCTTGCGCAGCAATCGCCGGTTGGCGAGAACACGCCTGGGACGGTACCTCCTCATTCGCAGGGACGCCCTTCAGATTTGTAGATATTTTGTGTAATTAATTTTTATGTGTAAATGTTTGCTTAGTTAACGAATACGTTATTAACTTATGATTTGTGTAATATTATTTTGTGTAGTTTTTCGGTAAAATCAATATTGCGTTATTTGTGGTCGGAAATAATAAAATTTGAAATAACTATTAAAATTATTATACCAAATAATTTTAAATAACCAATACCAAAACTAAATTGAAGAAAAAAAATCCAAATTGGATTTTTTATTTAATTAAATTTTTAATTTAATTAATTAATCGTATTTTTAATTTAATTTAAAAATACAATTAATTAATTAAATTAAAATTTTATTTAAATGAAAAATTCGATTTGGATTTTTTTTTTAAAAAAATAACCAATTTGACACGTGTATCTGAATACACGTGTCAAAGTGTTTTGACACGTGTATTGAGATACACGTGTCAAATTTGACACGTGTATCTGAATACACATGTCAAAGTGTTTTGACACGTGTATTGAGATACACGTGTCAAATTTGACACGTGTATCTCAATACACGTGTCAAATTGGTTTGACACGAGTATTTAAAATACTCGTGTCAAACGGTTTGACACGTGTATCTGAATACACGTGTCAAAACACTTTGACACGCGTATTGAGATACACGTGTCAAATTTGACACGTGTATCTCAATACACGTGTCAACTTGTACACTTAATGTCGTGCACATTTGACACGCGTCTTACGCGTGTCAAAGTGCACGTGTCTAAATGTTTGACACGTGTACAGCACTGTACACGTGTCAAACTGCACGTGTCGAACCGCATACATTTTTGTAGTGCACTTCCGCCCACTTTCATTCCTATTTCCTACTTAAGTGGATTGAAACAAATAAAGTTTAGTTGAAAAATTCAACCAATAAGACAATAACAACAACAAAAGCGACAACGACCAGACTCCCATTTGATCTTTTAGGAAAATTATGTAGAGATAAGAACAAAAAATATTATAAACTTCAAAAAAAAAAAAAAAAAATTGACAAACTAAGCAATTACATTGTAATATAAATATTATGACAAATCAAAAAATGATAACCTTCCTTTAAGCATAAGATGTTTAATTCCTTGAATTTGAAGGTTGATTGTGAGGCTTATCTACAATAGAAAAAGTTTGAGTTAAATAAATAAATAATAAAAAGTAAAATGAATTTTTAAATAAATAATTCATAAACATTTACCATGCTTATCATAGCTTGCCATAAAGTCTTCCAACTCTTCCTTCTTGTTGATTGAGCGGTTCTTTAACCAGTCTTGCGAGCAATTAAGGCCTCAATGGTGAATGGAGACAATGAACTCCTAAAGGGATCCAATACACGTCCATCTTTATTAAAGACAGACTCTGAGGCAACAGTGAAAATAGGGATGATCAATACGTACATCACGTCCTAGCTCTGTGAGAGTAGGATATTTTGATGCATTAACTTCCCACCAAGTTAAGATGTATATCAAAATCTATAATATCTGCTTCACATCTATTTAACAAATATCGATTCACCTCCGACCTATATTTTAAGTTATTTTCTGCCACAAGGTATTGGGAGAATATCTTTCTAAATTGTCTTTCTCTATCTTACTACTATCATTACGAACATTCAAAGAATCGATAATATTTGATATTCCTATATCGACAACAATGTTAGATAACCGTAGATTATTTAAAGGATTGACAGTTGATATGATCAGTGAGCCAAGACTCAAATAGGTCATGCCAATTTTTAATTTGGCCCATTTCCAATAATTTTAGGATTTATTTGCACAGTATTTGATTTCTTTGTGTGTTTGTTGCATGCAGGATATTTTGCTCACTCATATTTTGTGTTTGATGTATCTTTCTGTTTCTCCTTCTCCCAAATAAAAAAATAAAAAAAAATAAAAAAAAATAAAAAAACGAGTATAGTATATTATATAGGTTACTTAAATATAAGATTCTATCCCTTCAAAAAAAAAAAAAAAAAAAGATTCTAGACTTCTAGTGCATGTATAAGTATCCAACGCCTTGGATGGATTTAAGCATGACGCGTGGCGTTCATGCAGATGAGGGAGGGACAAAAGCATGAGACCTAGTAACCGCATCATCTTGACCATTCCAAACTGGGACGAGAGGATCCAACGCTTCAAAACCTTTCTTGCATGCTTCGTGGAGATCATAAAATCAAAGAATAAAGTTGATCAAAACCAGATGTTGTTCCGAGCAATGACGATTAGGGTGTGCTTGGGGCGGGGCGGGTTTTCGTCTTTTTTGACCTCGTCCCGCACTTTCTCGCAAATCACACTTGATAAAGACTAACTGTGCCGGGTGGATCACTGCGGGGCGAGTTCGCGCGGGGCGGGGCGAGTATTTTGAGTGACATTTACGTAATTTTGATTTTATTTTGTAAAAAAATAAAAATTCAAAAAAATACTGATTTTTTAAATAAAAAATTAAATTCATATTTCCATTTAAGAACATTTTCCATGGAATTAGTCTTTTAAATTAAAAGCCCTATTAATTATAAGATAAAATTCTAAGAAACATGATTTTTATTTTCTCCCATCAACAAAGCATAATTGAATAAATGTAAAGAATAAAAAGTTATAATATTTCACTATTCCATGTAATCAATTTTCTTGTCTTTTCCAGAAGTAATAAAAAGATTATTTCAAATAACAATACAATAAAAATGGTTACACTTTAACGTCCCATGAAATTGAACCATAAAAATTGTATTTCACACACAATGAAATGAGCTAGTAGACCCCCCCCTTTTTTCTTTTTTCTTTTTTTTTTTTTCTCCTTTGTGCGGTGCGGGGTGGGGCGGGGACCCGCATTTTTTAAAAAGCTAAACCCGCAACCCGCCCCGCATAAATTTCTCAAATTAAGATCCTAACTCGCAAAAAAACTTGAAAACCCAGTCCTCTGCGGGGTGGGATAGGGCAGGTGCTGTGGGGTGAGGCGAAAATTGAGGGTTTTGCACACCCCTAATAATGATTACATTGTGGCCACAGCCGCCAAGTCCACGGACTACTGTCATCATTAAAGACACGTGGAAAAGAAAAGAAAAGAAAAAAAGGTTTTCAATGTGAATTCGACTAGTTCCATACACGTGTCCCATAACATAAATACAAAGAACATGCATGTATCTCAATTTTAATTTTATCGGTCTAATTTTAATTACTGAAAAGCCGAATTTCTCTCTCTTAGTATTTGTTAACCTAATAATTTTGTCTATTGTAATGTAATATTAACGAAGTTACGAAGTTTTATTTAGTTCATAAAAATATCTTCACAGCTTTTTTTTTTTTTTTTTTTTTTTTTTTTTTTTTTTTTTTTTTTTTAAAGATCTACCAATTTAAGCAGTAATAAGAAGAGATAGGTGACACCCACATGCTTACAAAATAGAAGGAAAGATAAAGAAAATTAAGAATGTTTCCATTAGGCTTTAAAATTAAGAATTTAATATCGTTTACGGTGCAAACGGTAACAGTTTATGCCGTTTTCATATTAAGTGGCACCAATTTTGTAATTTCTGCCGCTTGTAAACAAAACGGCATAAATTTATGCGCTTGCACAATACATGACATTAAATTTAATGTCTTTTACTATGCAAACGATAACAATTTATGCCATTTTTATATTAAATGACACCAATTTTGTAATTTGTGCCACTTATAAATAAACAGCATAAATTTATGCCGTTTGAATAGGAAGCGGCATTGAATTTATGCCATTTACTACGTAAACGATAGCAATTTATGTCGTTTTTATATTAAGCGATACCAATTTTGTAATTTGTGCCTCCTATAAATAAACGACATCAATTTATGTTGTTTGCACTGTAAGCAGCATTAAATTTAAAGCTGTTTACTGTGTAAACGGCAGCAATGTATGCTATTTTTATATTGAGTAATTTTTTTGCACAATTCTTACACAACTTTTGCACAACTCTAACTACTTATTTTTTTATTTTTTATTATCAACCATTGGATTTGTTTTCCAACATGTGGGACCTAAATATTCAATTGTTGATCTTAAAAAAAAAAATTGTTAGAATTGTACAAAAATTATGTAAGAGTTGTGTAAGAAACATTACTCTTTTATATTAAATGACACTAATTTTGTAACTTCTACCGCTTGTAAATAAACTACATAAATTTATGATGTTTGCACAGTAAACAGCATAAAAACTTTGGTTTAGTGTCGTTTAAGCGAAACAACATTAAAAGAAACGGCATTAAATGTAGTTTTGTTTTTATTATTATTTTTGTTTTTTGTAGTGTGTGTCTAACGAATATTTAATTTGAATAATTTATACTGAGTAATTTTTTTTTTTTTATTATTAATTCTAATAGATTTAACTATGTGACATATATGGAGTATATCTAACAATTGACTATGGTTGTTCAAATCATTTGAATATTGTATTTGGAATACGCTGAATTGAAACATTGTGAGTTATTATTTTATAAACTACTTTCATTTGAATAATTAAATTTTAAAGATTTTTTATAGCAACCGTTTTTAATTATATTGTGAACTCAAATATAAAGTGTAAATTACTTTAATGTACTTAGAAATAAAATATTACACATCAATACCTCAATGTATTGGGATATTAGATGTAACATTATTCCTCAATATAGAATATTATTCCTCAATGTGTGAATATTATTCCTCAATATAGAATTTATAATTTAATTATAATAGTTGGAAAAAATCCGGGATAAAGAAAATGATGACCAATAATGCCTATAACGTACGTAGGAAAGAGAAAAATAAAACTTTCTAATTGGAATGACAGAAAAACAAAGAAAAAGTGTGGCAATTCCACATCCACTCGTTTCATCTTCATTTAATTGTAACGACTTTAACAATAGAATTGTAAGAGTTGTTTGAAATGATGACTACAACCATTAATTTATTACTGACTATCATCTGATAAAAAGAACAAGGTTCCGATAGAGATACGAGAATATATAAGCAGTTTGGTAAACAAAATTATTGGAAAAAATACAAGAAAACTAAGAACTTTAGGGTTTGGTAGAGGCCAAGGTGTTTCCGATATCAATGACAAATTGGTATCTAACATCACCCTTAGCAAGGCGCTCCATTGCCGTGTTCACGTACTCCATTGGAATAATCTCTGTTTCCGCCGTAATGTTATGTTTCGCTGCAAAGTCTACCATTTCTTGTATCTCCTTCATTCCTCCAGCGGCACTTCCCGCAACCATCTTCCTTCCTGTTTAAACAACTCTTATTAACTCTATAACTATGAACGAATAAAAAATGATATATACCAACATATATATATAAAATTACCCATAAGCAAAGGAAAGACGGGTAGTTCAAGCGGCTTTTCTGGTCCACCCAGCAAAACAAGCTTTCCATGGGACTTCAATAGATCAAGTAATGGCAAAATGGGGTGCACGGCAGATACAGTATCGAGGATACCATCCATTGTATTCTTGGCAGCCTGCTTAAATTTAATTTGTATATATCCAATATTACGTATACACACACAATCTATCAAAAAGTACAAGTAACTGCTAAGCAAAATTGAAAGCTAATATTTACCTGGACTTGTTCTTGGTCAGTGCTAAGCAAAAATGAGTCAGCACCAAGATGTTCCAAAGCTTCATCCTTCTTGCTAATGGAGGTGCTAATAACCGTAACTTTTGCCCCAAAAGCCTTTGCAAATTTAACAGCCAGATGACCAAGCCCACCTAGACCAACAATTCCAATATGCTTGCCCGGCTCGGCAAAACCAAAATATTTCAAGGGACTATAAACTGTGATTCCAGCACAAAGAAGTGGAGCGCCGGCGCCAAGTGGCATGTTTTCCGGGAAGTGAATAATGTAGCGCTCGTTAGCTACCATTGTGTCTGAGTAGCCTCCATATGTGATTGTTCCATCAGAGTAAGAGGAACTGTAGGTAAGAATCATTTCAGGACAATAAACTTCAAGGTCATTCTTACAATTGTCGCAAGAATGGCATGAACCGATCACGCCTCCCACGCCCACTTTGTCTCCTACTTTAACTTTCTTCACCTTGCTCCCCACTTCTGTTACTTCCCCAACGAATTCGTGCCTGCAGGTCAAAATTCCAGTGTTATGGCGCTTTTGATTGTTTGTTGCTAGTTTTCGATATATAAGCTTCCTTTTCTTTGCATTCATTAATATTTGAGAAGAATATTGAAAAATTCCTAAGAAACATACCCAGGGACAAGTGGGTAGGTGGACATCCCCCAATGGTTCTTGATCATGTGAAGGTCCGAGTGGCATATCCCACAATAAAGAACTCTGAATGTTACGTCCTCGTCTCCCGTTGCTCTGCGGACATATATATATTATATACCATTTTTATCACAATTTAACCAAGAAGTATTAAGCATGCATTTGTGGAAAAACAAATCAAGCAAAGAGAAAGAATACCTTCTGGAGAATTTGAAGGGCGAGAGGACCCCTGAAGTGTCCCTGGCTGCCCATCCGAAGGCCTTCTTCGGGTGCTCTTGCTCTGGTGATTTCGCCATCTAGCGCTTCCCACGACTACGAAATAATTGTGGTAACAAAAAAAGTGGCAGTTTATAGAGGAAAAGAGTACGTTGAAAGAGGGATATATGATATATAATGAGCATGTGATATATATATATACACACACATATTCGTAATTAATATTGGTCATGGCCTGACGCATTGAGTGAGCTAATGGTTTTATGGTCAAATTGGCAAATTGCTACAGTAATTATAAAAGTTCGAAGTCATAGGCTGGGAATTGTTGACCCAAGCTCAAACGGGGATGGGCTGACGTATTGAGTGAGCTAATGAGATTGACTCGATTGAGAGTGGCGGCTCGAATATATCTTGCGGACTACGCCAATTATTGGTTCCTGGATTGTGGCTTCTCACATTCTTAAAACACTTCATGTGTTTATTTTTTTTTTAAAAAAAAAAAATTATAAAAATTTTCAAAGATTCATATACATATATATGTATATTTACAAATTCTGTTAAATTTGACCAACAATTAAATCTTAAATTTTTATATTTTTATTTTTTTTCAAGTTGAAAGATGAATACCTAAATTGATACTTTTTTAAAGTTTGACTGCATTTTTTTTTTAAATGATAAAATATCAATAATTATAAATAAAATTCTGTCTATTTTTTAACATGAAAGAAATGAATGGGTATTTTATATTATTATAGCATGTGATTTTTTTTTTTTTTTTTTTTTTTAAGTAAGAAAGATTTAATTTCCGTAACCGAAGCTTTTATTAAAGAAAAGAAAATGTTGAAATTTTCTTTATGACAGAAATTTCCTTATAAAATATTCTGATAAAGAAAATTTTTATAAGGACAGTTTTGAACAAACACTCGGCATAATTATTTCTCAAATTCTCCCTATATGTATTTTCAAATTTGTAGGCAAAGAACTACGTGTTGAAATTGCAAAACCTAAAAACGAAAATCTCAAATTCTAAAACAAAATCATGCTGTTTCGAAAAGAGCCCATTATCAGCTGGAGCTTGGGAAAAAACGTACCTGCATACTCGCACACAAATTGGCCTTTCCCAATGAACTGGTCGCAAACAAACCCCAGCCTTTTCTCCTATCCCTCACAATCTTCAGCCGCAACGAAACCCCTCTCTGAGTCAATCGATTCCCACACTCCAACCCGTACCCAAAACTCGGTATGCACTCGCTCGCCATATCCAAACCTGTAACAAGCTTGTTCTTGTTATGGAAAATCAAACAAATTTGTAGAAGATAAAATGGAAATGAGAGAAGAGATGGATTGAATGAATGAAGAACAATAGCTATACTGAATTGATAAGCCGATTCGAGATAACGAGTCTCCTAAGCCGATTCAAGATGGCAGTCTCCTAAGTTCAATCTTTAAAATTCCAAAGATACCTCAACGTTCTCTAAGCTGGCCTTATATAATGGCCTACACCGACTTGCATTAAAACGCATAAAACAAGCATAAAACACAAATGGTAAAGAGCCACTAAAACGACATTGTTTAAGCACCGTTTGAAATCACCTAGTACTGCCCAGCTTCTAAGCAACACCTCTCCACACCACCAATAGCTGCCACGTATATAGGAGATGGTGCTGCCACGTGTATAGGAGATGGCCCACTTGTCTTGTAAGAATCCACCTGTTACAAAACCATTCAACCCATTGGCCTACACCGACTTGCACTAAAACGCATAAAACAAGCATAAAACACAAATGATAAAGAGCCACTAAAACAACATTGTTTAAGCACCGTTTGAAATCACCTAGTACTGCCTAGCTTCTAAGCAACACCTCTCCACACCACCAATAGCTGTCACGTATATAGGAGATGGTGTTGTCACGTGTATAGGAGATGGCCCACTTGTCTTGTAAGAATCCACCTGTTATAAAACCATTCAGCCCAATACATGGGCACCGAACTTGGTCCTCCCACCTCTGGCAATCACACCCAGATGCACTCTCACCTAACTCGTCCACCAGCCTCATTGGTTCTATGCAGAGCTGACTCACCAAGATGGGTCTCGCGCTGAAGCTCGAGCCCCAAGATTGGCGTTGGAATTGCGAAGCAAAAGAAGGGAGAATTTGTGAAGGGGCGTAGATGAAGTAGGCATAAGGGCTATTGTTAGCGGTGTTTTGGAATGGGATGGGGAAGTTCTCGGAGGATCTGGAAGCGTCGGAGGATCGGCGATGAGTGATGGATTTGAAGATCTGGTTGAGGGATTTGGAAAAGGAATCACTCTCCTTATTAGGGGTAATGGCACCGACGTAACGGAACATAGAGCTGATTGGAGTACAACAGGCAATAGTCTTTTTTTTCGACGACAAATAGGCGGGTCGGTTAAGATGGATGAGCCCAGGAATCCGGATGCAACATACTTTTAAAGAATTGTATGTCTAAGCATTTTTTTTTTCTTATATTTTTAATCATCTCAACATGTTCATGTTCAATCAATCTCTTAAAAGTCTTGCAATCATTTCTTATCGACTAAAATATGTGCAAATACGAAATCTGAATCATGCGGTGGAATTACGTTGAAGGTATGATTTTCCATACCTTCTCGGCCAAGTCAAGCAACTCCTTCGCGGTCCCAACATCGGCAGCTAAACACAAATTACTCTCCTTCTCCACCATCACCTCTAACCAGATCGGCCGGTTTAGGGTGCTGAACCACTCTCGTGACCATGGAGGTAGTTCATCCATCTTGAAAAAAACAAAAAAAAAAAAAAAAATTGATTTTTGCCTTGGAGGTGGCTAGCCACTCCTTGTGGCCCAAAAACAATATATGTTAGGGGTGTACAAACGGTGCGGTTATAACCGCTTTAAAACCGCTAACCATTAACCGCCAACCGCTTATAACCGCCAATCGCTTTTAAAAGCGGTTAATAACCGCTAACCGCTTTTATATATATGTATATATATATATATATATAAATAAAAAAATAAAAAGTAAAAAGTAAAAAACCTGGAGGCTGGTAGAGTAAGAGGGGCGTCGTTTTGGACAATGTTTATAAACATCTTTTTCTTTTAGCCTTTAGGGTTTCACTTCATTCTTCATTTCCTCACCTTGCCGCCGCTCGCCCCTCTGCCTCTAGCCTCTCCAGCGCTGTTCCTCTCCGCTCAGCTCGTGCCTTGTCTCGTATCCGTCGCCATTACTCTGTAGTCTGTAAGCATCTCTACTCTTTCTCTCGCTTTCTTTCCCTATATCTTGAAAAATAACTCTCTGAAACGACCATTCACCGAATCACCATATCCTAGCAATTCGCTTTCCATTGCTACGTTTGTCTCGGCTTTTTTAGGGTTTGTACAATCTTGATTTATGTGATTTTAAATTGTTTGTTTTAGGGTTTTTCATTTTAGGGTTTCGATTGTGGAGGACTGATTGAGGGTTTCATTTTTCTGTGTATTTGTGTCACGCCCCCGTTTTGGGATATAAGGGAAACGTGAGTTTGAATACTAAAATCATATAAAATGGAAGCGTGCAATTACAACAAATAAATTTAAAGCTCCTATTTTATTTAAACATTTCTATTAATAATCTATACAAAATCATGAACTCCAAAAGGAACAAATCATACTATACAATATTAGGGTTTGACTGGTTCATCACGAACTATCGCTCTCAGCGAGATCTACGCCCTTACAAGAAAGAGACTTCGTCTTACAGTTGTCATCTGGAGAGGGGTGGAGGAAGAAGGGGTGAGTTCGACAACTCAGTAAGGAAAATACAACACCAGGGGAAATAAAACATGCTATAAACCTTTATGCCATAATCTTTAGTCATTTTCATAATGACAGATTTATTCTACTCACTGTTAAGAATTAATTTCACATATGATGAATTGCATAAAGTAAATTGAATTAAAACCTAAACCAATAGTATATTGATTTTAATTTATTTTAGATGATTTAAGTGTTTTTGAATACATTAAGATTACGATGATGTTTAGAAGTATGAATATGTGATTTTAGATTGAGTATACGTTAGAGATTCAAGTTATGAAAAATTGTCTGAGAAGTGATATGCTAGGCTGTTTATGTTTTATAAGAAAACACATATTAAAGCATGATTCATAAAGTGAAATGTATTGTTTTAGGACAGGTGGCATGGCATATGAACAATTAAATAGAATTTGTAGAATATAAATAATGATATAAGAATGACAGTTTATAAATGAGAATGACAGTTTATTATGATCCAGTATATTCTTTTTATCAGTTTTCTCTTTAATCCTTTCTCTGTGGTTTAACCTCTTATAGACTCTACACCGCCAATTCCCGTGAGCGGCGCACGTTGGCTTTGTCCAAAGGACCTATAGACTCAGCCTGTCGCCACAGAGAAGAGTCGCCGGGTTGGGGATCTTCCCTAGGTGAAGGCCAACCTCGGATGGTAGCACACACCGACTTATGGTATGTTTGCCATGCTACCCTATACGGTACCGACCTAACTGTAGTAGTGCCTCAGGGTTAAACAATTACTGCACATAAACGTTTTATGTAATACTGTAGACTCTGCTTTATCTGTAAACTTTATTTCAAAACTGTAAGAGCCGATTTTATAACTGTAGTCATGTGCAGAATTTAACTTTAGATTCTCTTTTCTTTCAAAACTGTATTCATAAATAGAGTCATTTATTTTGGAATGCTCTATAGTCATAACTTTCAAATGCTCTCTTTTTCATCATTGCATATTTCACAACTTTGAAATGCTCTTAATTATGACTGTGATTATGCATAAATCATAACTTTAAAATATGCTCTTAATCATATCTGTGAGTATGCATAATTCATAATTTTAAAATGCTCTTAGTCTTAACTATAATTATGCATAAATCATAATTCTTAAAAATGCTCTTAACCAAAACTGTGATTTATGCTCAAAATTCTTAAACAATATCATATGAGTAATAAAGCTTGGCATTAAAAATCGCATGAGCAATGCTTTGTAAAATTCCCCAACACTTTTTCAAAAGATTTATAATAAAATCTTGTTGGGGTTTTTTCGGTGTTGTATCCCCTTACCTGGACTTGCCATTAGCGTCGAGATCGAGCTTTTACCTAAATAAATTATAAAAAGAAGCTTAGAAGAATATTCTAAAATTTGAAGCCTAAAACTTAAACTAAGGCATCTTCTTATTATTAATTAAACACAAATATACTTTACATAAAATCTGGTATATATATAACACCCATCATTCCTTTGCTTTTGGGATACATAGAGAGAGGTCCTTTTGTCTTTTATTTCTTTTTATTTCTTTATCTTATCTTATTCTCTTCTACTCTTTTTATTTAATATATATATATATATATATAACAACTAAAAAAAATAAGATGATGAAAGAGAGAAGTGGGTCCATTTTTATTGGCTTCATTATTCTTTTTGGCTTCTTTTCTTTCTGTGTGCTTGACCGAGAGACCCCTTGGAGACTTCTAGATCCCTTCTTTTTGTTTGTCTCTTTTCTTTTACTTATTCTCCTTCCTTTTGTTTCCTTTTTATTGTTTCACTTGTTTTCTTACACCTACACGCACGCACACACCCAACAGAAAACTAGAGGAAGAGGGACTTACGATGAGATGTTGTTGCTATTCTCTTCCTATTTTCTTATTGTGTTTTCTGCAGCCAGAGAGAGAGGGGGGGGGGGGGGGGGCAAAAACTGAGAGAATTTCCTATCTTGCTTGGCCGAAACTGAGGGAGAGAGGGAAGAGAATCAAAAGAAAGTTTAAGGTGTTTTGAGTGAGAATTCTTCTGTTGGGAATTAAGAGAAGCCGAAGGTGAGCAAGAGAGAGTTTAAGAGGAAGATTTCTACTTTTCAATGCTGCTGGCCGAATGAGAAAAACAGAAAGAGAGAAGGAGAGTTTCTGCATAGAGAAACTGGGTACGAAGAAGAGAACATGCTGTGCGTGAATCAAAGGGGAAGCACCTTCTTTTACAATGAATTGGATGGCTTGGATCAATTTGGAGAAATGTGATCAAGGGCTGGAAATCATAGACGTGTGTAGCAAGTTGAGAGTCATGTGGGTGACGTAATGCATGACGTACGTGCTGAGGAGAAACACAGCATCTGGACGCCCTTTCATCAATCAAACGGTAGTTTGCTTAACTCCATGTCTGCTGTTACTTACGTGAAGGATGGGCTGGGACTGGGTTGCAACGTGGGCTGGACATGATTGTTTAAATCATGTGGGCTGGATCCACATGGGCTGGACTTAGTTCTACTTGGGCTGGGATGGTTTCATGTAGGAATAGAATGGGCCCTCAAATTATATATTAATTTCGTCCAAAACAGATGCAGTAGTTTTCGCAGGTGTTTTCGTACCCTTAACGAAGTCCAAAAATTATAAAATTTTGAGGGTAGCTAGAGAATTTTGAGACGAGCGTTTTGACTTTTGAATTGACCAAAACAGAGTTCGTTTGACCATATTTTTGTTATTTCCAAGTTTAAGGACCGATTGAACTTTTATTAAACTAAAACAATAAAGGAAAAGGTTCCTTAGTAAATAAATATTTATTCATATTTAAAACTAAAATGCGGGGTATTACAATTTGAGCTCCAACCGAGTGGGTGTTAGTTTTTTTATAGAAATTTTGGGTTGATTTTAATGTCGGCAGGCCGAGGTTTGGATTTGTATGCTTTTTCGTTTTAACATTGTTTGATTTTGATTTTGATATTGATATTGATTTTGGTTGGTTTTCCGTTGCTTCAGGCCGTGCGACAAGGAGTCTGCAGGAGATGAATACGGATTGTATTTGTATTTGTGTTTGGATTTGTTTGGCTTTTGGATTTCGTATCTGGATTAAAACCAGCCCAAAAGTGGCTAAAATAGGCCCAAAACAAGTCTAAAACCGGCCCAAAAAGGGTTCAAAACCGGCCCAAAACCCAAATATTTCCTCAATAACTGCTAATCGGCGGTTATAAAAATAACCGCCTCCGCCTAGGCGGTTAGCGGTTTTAGCCAATAACCGCCGGTTATAACCATTTGTACACCCCTAAATTATATATATAGATCAAGCAAGACTCAACTCAACACTTATGGCTCTGATACCAAAAGGGGGGCAGAAGCACAGAATGAGGGGTTTAGAAGTAGAATGTGGTGAGGGTAGTGTGGACAAAGGGATGGTGAGCATTGATGAACATAGTAATGTGCATAATAACTTGCATATCAAAATCTGAATACAAAATAACAGAGTATTCAAAGATCATGAAAGAACTTAAAAGTAATGCTTAGATTCAAAATAACTTGAATGAAAACTTACAAATGAACTTAGGCCAGAATGCAACTGGCGATTACAAGCTTAGACTTAGAAACACTAGAATGAAACATTACAAGTGTTTGGCTTTTGAGAGGTTCTGGTATGATTACAAGAAGAGGCTCTCACTCAAATAAGCTCTGCCTTGAACTTCAGACTCCTGGTTCTTAAATAGACTTCAGGAGGATTTAGGGCTGGGATCACGAGATGCCAGCATGCTTAGTGCTGTCAGGCGTGCACCGAAAGCAGGTTCTTTCTGCTTTTACTTAAGGTAACTCGCACCGAAAGCAGGGTAAAACTTTCTGGTGAATAGTAAAAAAGTCACTATTCATAAATAGTACCTTGTCGGGTGGCCGACCGAGTACTGTTCACTTCTGTCTTTTTGTGCCAACAGGGCAACTTAGGAGTCCAAGTCCAAATCTGTGATATCATAAGGATCTTGGGCATCTTGGGCATCTTGGAAGAGGTTAAAGTTGTAATGATGTTGAACGGAAGACTTCGCAGTAGAGGTTTCTTCATCTTCATCACCATTTTCAGCTTCTATAAGCTGCTGCATAAGTTTAAGAGCAACTTGCTTGATCTTAGAGGGCTTTTTTCCTTTTGAAGAGGTAGAAGACTCCGGCTTAGGAATATCAGTAGCAGGCTTAACTTGGGTCTCTAAAACATGAATTACAGAGTCTTGAACTTCTAGAGGTCTTTATGGAAACTCATTTTTTAGACGGGACTGAACCAAGGAGAACTTGAATTTATCCCACCACTTAACAGAGAACTGTATGGCGACGCAGTTTTGACTACTAAACACAAACTGCCATTTTAATATCCATGAAACCTTGAAATGAGCAAAGAAGTGGATAGTTATTGGCAATTGTTCTTTTTACTGGGACAACTTCTTAACGGTAGAGAAATACCGTATGGCTTCTTTGACTTCCTCGGGGAGGATCTGGTGAACAGGTCCATGAACTTGCCACCACCTGTGAAACCATAAAGGAATTGATCCTTTAAAGTTTCTATCAAAATTGATAAACCAGGAGTGGGAAAATTCCTCATTCTGGTGCAAAAGAACTTTGTACCAGACATCCACATAATCATAATAACTGAATTGGACTTTCCTGTTGGAAAGACTTCTTAAAGCATAAGGGGGCATTCCCCAGTCCTTCTGGGTAACAAACTTCATAATGAACAGTGAGTGGAAAGCAACCCTTCCAGGTGTTCTTTGACAAGGGATGGGGTTGATCTGAATGGACTTAGTTTGGAGGAGTACATCCTTGTAAAACTCAATGGGCTTATCTTGGTGGATTGCTGGAAAATGATAGCGAGGGGGAAAGAAAACTTTGGCAATGGCCTCAGGAGATTTTAGGTGACAAAAATCTGGCTCAACAATAAACAAATTATGGGGAGGTTCTTTGGCAAAGTAGGGAGAAGACTTAGGGTATCTTATGAAAGGCTTTTGAGGTTTGGCTAGCTCAAAGGGATCATAAGGACTTATGAGACTTATTAAGGCAGACTGAAAAGACGGCCTTGGACTTATGGTGCTTCCTAGAGAAGTGAAGCAGTTCACCATCTGGGTTGGTGAAGTTCTTAGAATAAGGTCTTGGGAACTTAGTTGGCTTGGGGTGACAAGGTTAAAAGGCTTAGCATTTGTGCTTACTTAGGTTTAATGGCCGAAGCCTTTTCTTTATTCTTATCAGCCATTTTTTCCCTGCAAAAATTCACGGGTTAAGAAATCAGGGATTGAATTCTGACTTCCCTTAATATACTCAATGTCAAAATCAAATATGCTTAAGATTGCTTGCCATCTAGCAAAAATCTGTTTAGATGCAATGTTTTGAACATCATTTTCTAAAACATGTTTTGCACTCATGCAATCAACTCTTATTAAAAACTTTTGGTTTAAGAGATCATTTTGAAACTTTGAAATGCATAGTACTATAGATAAAATATCTTTCTTAATAGTACTATAATTCTTTTGAGCTGAATTCCAAACACCTGAATGGAAGCGAACAATTTGTTCAGGTTGATTGGAATGAACTTGCTGCTTAAGAATACCACCGTATCCAATGTCGGAGGCATCAGTCTCAACAATTTTGAAAGACTCAATAGTAGGAATGCCAAGACAAGGTAATTCTTTGACAACTGAGGTATGGTCAGCAGTCCATGGAGGAGGATTCTTTTGAAGTCTATCAAACAATGGCTTGCATTTTTTACGGAGGTTTTGATAGAAATCAGCAACATAGTTGAGAAATCCTAGGAACCGCTGGAGTTGGGTTTTCTCAAGGATTTCATCAGGGAACTTATCAGCAAATTGGATTACTCTGCTAATTGGACTTATTCTCGATTGGTGGATATTGTATCCAAGAAATCGGATGTTGGTTTGAAACAACTTGATCTTAGTAACAGAAACAACTAATCCATTTATCTTGATAACTTCTAGAAACGAATTCAAATGTTTCCAGTGTTCTTCAACAGACTTAGAGAAGATGAGGACATCATCTATGTAAACTATGGAATATTTGCTCAGGGGACCAAGAATATCATTCATAATATTTTGGAACTCACTAGGGGCGTTCTTAAGACCAAAGGGCATTACGTTCCATTCGTATTGTCCGAAGGGTGTGACAAAATCAGTCTTATACTTATCCTTCTCATAAATTTGGATTTGTCAAAATCCACTTTTCATGTCAAACTTAGAGAAGATCATGGATCCGCTTAACCTATTGATTAGGTCTCTTTTATTTGGAATTGGATATCTTATCCATTCCAAGACTTTGTTAAGGGGCTTGTAGTTGATAACCAACCTAGGAGCTCCTCTCTCAAGCTCAGCATTTTTCTGAACATAAAAGGCTGAACAAGACCAATGGGACTTACTTTTACGAATTATGCCTTTGTGCAATAGATCTTCTATTTCTTTCCGGCAAAGTTTGGTAACTTCATGACTCATTTGAATGGGTCTGGCCTTAGTGGTGATTTTTCCTTCATCAAAATCTTTGATATAAGGAAGGCTTACAGTGTGCTTCTTCCTACGCCAAAAGGCAGTAGGGATATCAGAACAAACTTCACTTTTGATCTTATCCTCAAAGAGTTGGATTCTTTGCTGAAGGGTCTTTTGACTTAATTGTTCTTCAATTCTTTTAACCTTAATCTCTTCTTGTAAAAACCCTATTTGTTGGGTCTTTGACTTTATTAGGTTAACAGACTTAGAGAATGAATTGCTTTTAAAAGTATTCAACTGACTTAATTCTGGTTTAGCCAGAAACTTAAACTTAACATTTTCATCCATAGGATAGGTAATTAAACCATCCTGGTCTGTCGTAAAAGGGTACAACAGAGTAATGAAAGGTAAACCTAGTATGACTTTATCAGTCATATTCTTAACCAAGACAAATGATGTTTTGAAGCAAACATTGTCTTGACACACATGGGCTTTACTTATTTCAAAAGTAATTTGCATCTTGCTGTCATTAGGAGTGAGCAAATCCCCGCAAAACCCGCCCCGCCCCGCAGAAACCGCCCCAACCCTCCCCGCAGAGCCCAAAACCCGCACCCATGGTGCGGGTTTTGGGGCTGTTTTTGGCCCCCCTGCGCGGGGCGGGGCGGGTTGCGGGGGGGACCCTTGAATTTTCTCGGGTCCCCGCCCCGCCCCGCACCCGCCCCGCATATTTAAAAAAAAAAAAAAAAAAAAGAAAAAAATATATGATCTTGGTTTTTCTTTTCTTTTTTCTTCTTGTTTGGAGCTTTTCCTCTCTATCTGTTTAATGTATGTCTTCCTCTGTTTGAATAAATTAAAAGGCATTGTTTGTTGTTTATTGAATCCGTGTAGATTTTTAGGGGTCTGTTGGAGCCTATTGTCACGCTAAAAGACTTGCAACAACAACCACAGCCTGTTACAATGCTGTTTGAGTTGTGTCAGAAGCAGGGTAAGCAAGTTGACATTAGGCATTGGAGAAAAGGGGCAAAGAATATTGCTAGTGTATATGTCAATGGCAGGTTTGTTGCCTCGGGTTCTTCTGAGCAGAAGGAAATCTCAAAGCTTAATGCAGCAAAGCAAGCTTTGAGTAAGTTATCGCAATCTAAGCCCACTAACACTGGGACGTTTGAATTTTCTGTACGGAGCGATGGGTCATTTGAGATTGAAGGAGCGAAACAAATCTTAAATGAGCTTTGTGGCAAGAAAAAGTGGCATAGGCCTACTTACAGGTATAATTATCAAAAAAAAAAAAAAAAAAAATTTGAACACAAGGAGTAATGGGTCAAAACCCGCGGGGATCCCCGCATACCCGCGGGGATCCCCGCCCCGCAACCCCGCCCCATCTACACCCGCCCCGTGCGGGTGGAGGGGGTTTTCTGCGGGGTGCGGGTTCACTTTGGGGAACCCGCACCTCTGCGGGGCGGGTTCAAAAAATCCCCATCCCCGCCCCCCCCCCGCCCCATGCTCAGCCCTAGCTGTCATTAGCAGAACGCAAATTCTCCTTTGACTTACTGTAATACTTCGTAGGAACCAATCCTTCTTGTATACAGTTCAGATCTGCACCTGTATCAATTAATACAACTACAGATAACTCAAAATCTTGTATCTTAATTCTAACCTTGGAATACCATTTTTTAATATGGATTCGGTTGATTAGGCTCAAACAATTTTCTTTAAATTGTGGAGGCGTATCTTCAGGCTTAGGCTCGGGCTTGGCTTCGCTATCTTTAGGACTGCTAGCGGCTGACTTCAGCTTGTGCTCAATTTTCAAGAGATGAACATCCTGTTTTAACTCTTGATTTTCTTCCTTAAGTATTTTAATCTCATACTTAATTTGATTAACTTCAAGTTGCAAATCTTTTATTGTGATTTGTTCCTTAGGTTTATCAAATCTCTTAAGTGTATTACTTAAACTTATTTCAAGGCTTTTAGACTTATTAACTTCTCTTTTTGATAGAAGTTTTCTCAACTTTTCTAAATATTGCCTTTTTAACTCAGGATTTTCAATCTTACTTATAAGATCAAGAAGCAATTCTTTTTGTTCTTCTTCTTTGGTCGTAACACCAATTGTTTTGCAACAAGTGTCATTACAACCGAAACTTATGTTTGGACCTGATTTAGACTTAGTGCTACTGCAGGAGCAATAGCTGCTTTCACTTGAACTAATACTTAGTTCAGAATCATTTTCACTGGACTCAGTGTCTTTTATCTCTAACATTCTTATTAAATTTTCTTTTTCTTCGTTAGAGACTTTTAGAGACTTAATGATTTTCTTAGCTTTGCAATCCTTTGCAAAGTGACCTGACTTACCACACTTATAACAACTATCTTTGTTGTTCTTAAATCTTTTAAACCTTTTCTTTGGTTTTCTCTTTTCTTTTTTTATAGAAATCATTCGGCTCAAAGCTTCTTTTCTTGAATCTTTTAAACCGTTTCTTATGCTTTCTATATTCTTCATGCTTATGAGACTTCTTATGCTTCTTTGATGGAGCTACCGAAGGTAGACCATACTGCTCACAGAAATTACCCATTTCATACTTAGCCTTTTTCTTATCCTTATTGGTTTGGTTAGATATTTTCATATCGATACACATCTTAAGACCTTCTTTTTGGATAGCACTTATAATATTCCCGTAAGTGAGATTATCATAATCTATCACATTGTTCTCATTAACTAAGACATCTTTGATCTTATGGGCAAAGAGGTGAGTCAGACAGTTTATGAATTTCTTTTTCCAAAACGGTTGGTTGCTATCATCTCTTAACATGACTCTAGAAAGGAAAACATCCTTATA
Organism: Alnus glutinosa; assembly: GCF_958979055.1. Classification (NCBI taxonomy): domain Eukaryota; kingdom Viridiplantae; phylum Streptophyta; class Magnoliopsida; order Fagales; family Betulaceae; genus Alnus; species Alnus glutinosa. The sequence goes on along the minus strand of NC_084897.1, from coordinate 24,282,147 downwards.
CCATCTAAAGTCGCTCAGGGTTGGACATCTAAGGTTACTCAGTTGGTCATGGACCCTAGACGCAAGGTGACTTGGTGTGCCAATAAAATGTTCTACAATTGTATAGAACAAAGTGTTGCCAGCATCAGAATCTCCTAATCCAACTTTCCCATTGAATATAGGAATTCCATCCTCATTGGTTTTCACAGCACTTCTTATGCTGGCTCTTGACTCATCGGTGAGATGCTTTTCCCACCAGGATTGAAGGGTTCCTGTGAAACCCACAACCAAGAGGTCGACAACCTCTGGCTGGCTTAAATCATGGTTCATAACATAACTGCTAGAAACCATGGTCATATGGGTTAACTTATCAAGAATTTGCTGCTCTGCTAAACCATCGATATTCCACTCGTATAGTTTATCAGCAGACACTGCAAATTGACTTTGAAAATTTCTTTCCTCAAATTGGATATCCGGGGGGGTAGGCTTAGGATACTAATTCTTGGTGAAACTAGTTGGGGGAAACTTAGGCTTATGGATCCTGTTCAGCTCTAAAGCTGAAAGGGCTTTTTCAACTTTTCTGATATTTTCATCTGAATCAGATTCGAAGAGGATTCTGTCTCTAATGAATTCTCAGAAGACTCAGGGATCTTAGCAACAGACACAGTGTTGGAACTACTGGGCTGTTCTTGTTTGGTTTTTACCAAATCCTTAAACATTTCCTCTATTTTTTCAACAAAGGGCTTGTTCTTGTTAACCTTTAAACTAGTTCCTGATTTTAAATCTGGAAACTTGATTATAGGTTTCTCTTGCTTAAAAAGCTTATGTTTCTCTTTTGGAAGAGGAAAATTATCAAGCTTTTCTTCAATCTTATCAAATTGGTTTCCTATGGAGTTTAGGTACTGGTTGGTGTAATTGGCTTGCTCAATGACTTTCTTAACATCTGTGTTCTCAGATGCAACCTTAAAGGGTGAGGCTTTAACCGTAGTGGTTCTATGTTGGAATACTATGGTTTCTTGTGGAGGGTGACTTGAAGAAACAATTGTGTTATCTTCTTTTACCCACTTTTCCTTAGAGATAGTTTGAACCTGGTTTTCTACAGGGTAAAACTCATCAATAAAATCGAAATAAGAGATGTGCATCTCTATTTCACTTATGTGTTTCTTAAAGTGACTTAAGATTCCTTTCTTTTGTTCAAGATTGAATCTTTCCTTATAGGCTTTCCTTCTTTCAAAGATTTGATTCTAACTCAAAATCTTCGTTGAGCAAATCGAAATCTATCTTAAAAGGTTTCTTTAGGGTGCATAGTTGGGGGTCTACAACTGTTTCAACTATAAAATCAGATTCCGCAGGAGAGGCATTTCCTTCCTGGGATTCTTCATCTTCTAGTTTTGTGTCAGCTGTATAACATGGATGACTCACTTGGGAGGTTGTCTGGACTCCCTTTAACTTAAGTTTTCTCAGTTCTTTTTCCAACTCTAGATCTCGTCGCTTTAGTTTTTCCGTTGAGGTTGAATCGGCGAACGAATGCCTACCTGGAGCCTTATCCTTAGGTTGTCTAGATGATCTAGACCTTGGCACTTCAGATCTAGATGCATATATATATAAGCCTTATTTTTTTTAAAAAAAATAGTGTGGCCACATGTTGCATTTTGAATGGTGCCATGTGGCGTTGATGTGAGTTTTCGTCAGTTTTGTATGGAAAATGGACAGAGGTACCATTTGTAATGCCTCAGATTTTAAGACAGAACGCCTTAAATAGAATTTAAGACTAGTGGTGATCAATCCATACTTTTAATCGCTCGATCCATTTGATTTACTCATCATAATTAAGTCGCTCAATTGATTTTATAATCGATCGATTTATTTTATTCACTACACATTTGCTCGATTGACTATAAAGTCACTTAATCGATATTATTCTGATAATTTTATATTTCTGCACCACTTATTCTTAATTGATTAATAGACAAACCTAAATATCTAGTAAATTAGATGGGATAATATTATTGATATATAATATTATTATGAGATATTTATTGTACATAATATTATTTTGGCCTAATATTATTTGGTATAATAATATTATCAGTATAATAATGTATTCAAAAATTTACGTCAATTACGAAATGAACTAGGCTCAAAACGGGTTTAAAATTACACCCTAGTGAGTTATTAAATGAGAAAGGCTTTATATAAAAATACCTATAATTAATAATAATTAATTTTTATTAAAAAGTAACTCTAATTAATTTAACTAAATAAAAGTTAATTAGATATTTATAAATATTAACTAAAATTAATCTAATTAAGGTAGATTTAACCGTAAGTTAATTCGATATTTTACTTTTAAGTCAAATTAATTTAACTTAGGTAAAAACTAACCGCAGTTTATTATTTTCTATAAATTAAACTCCATTCCTTCGACAGGATTCCCACCACTCAATTATAGTTACTGAGTTTTTCTTTCTTCTTCTTCCTCTTTTCATTTTCTTTTCTTCTTGCTCTTCTTTTCCCTGTTTCCGTCCGAGTCTCCAAAAGGGGATGATCGTGGGGGAAGGGGGGAAATGAGAGTAATGGAGAAATTGAGAAATCAGAGATGAGGGTGAAGTTGAGAGAGAGACCCGATCTTTCCTCTTATTTCCTTCATCTTTCTTCTTCTCTTTTCTCTTCTTTTTGGTCTTCTTTCTTTTCTTTCTGCTTGTTGAATCAGAGAGGGAAACCGAGAGAGAGAAAGCCCGAGAGGGAGAGGGTGAAAGAGAGACATAGAGAGAGAGAGAGAGAGAAGAGGCGTCGATCGTGAGAGAGAGAGAGAGTGGAATTGAGAGTGAAACCGGGAGAAGCCCGGAGAAGACCCGATCGGAGGCCGATTTTCCGGTGGAGCCAGAGAACCCACCGGACCCAGGAGGATCCGAAACGTCCCAGGAGACCCGAAAGAAACCCGACCCTCCGACGAGACCCAGAGGCGCGATTCCAACCGGTCCCAGTGACTATTTTCGGCCAATTTTTGGTGGGTCTACTCCGATGGAACATGGGACACGATTTCCGGCGACCCGAGTCCGTTTTCCAGCGAAATCAAAGATGATTTCAGATGGGTTTCTCAGAAACTCTCTGGGTAATCTCTTGTAATTTTTATGGGTTTAATTTCTTGATTTTCCCCTGTTTCCAGTGGTGGATATTTTGGATGGATTTGTATTTGATTAATTGGGTATTTTGGTGTTATTGGTTTCGGTTAGTTGGGTGCTAGCCGTGCATGTGTGGATGATCGGCCTGCGCTGTTTTGGGTTCCCTGTTTCAGCTAGCCGTGTGTGTGTGTGTTAGGTTGTCAATGGTTGTGTCCCCTGTTTTGCAGTGCTTTGGCCAATTGGTGGTGTATTTTGGACCAGTTATGTGTACTAATTTTTGATTCCTAAATTGTTAGATGATGAATTTTAGTTGCTGATTCTTAAGTAAAATTAGAGGGGATGTTTGAAGACTAGATGTTAGAGTTAAGTATTAATTTTGGTGGTTCAACCGGGTGTGTAGCATTATGGATTTGATGTTTTGGGACTATAATTAATTGTTAATAGTTTTATTGGAAATTAATAGCGTTTGTTAATGTTTTACGAACTAATTAGCTGAGTTTGAGATTTTAAAATTAGTAAATGATTGATTTTGTATTATTGATCAAAGATGGGAAATTAGATACTAAGTTGATGCTCTTAAAGGAAAAAGGGCTAGATTATTATTGGATGAGTTTTTGGTATTTTTATGAAAAATGATTTTTGCTAAAATGATAATTGTACCCAAGTGAAATATCGAATACTCTTGAGTAATGATGTTAACACTATGTGTATATAAATACATATTTGTTGCAGAGAATGAACTAAGAGAACTGCACCAAAAGACTATAAGTATCTTTATACTTACTGAGGGCGATGCTAGTGGATTTTTTCATAATATCGTGTTTATTGCTTTATTTATTTGTTTGCGTATGTGATTTTACATATTTTATATTTTAACTAAAATGGTTAATAACAAAGCTGGTATGTAGTAGGGGGAGAGATGACTGCCAGTGGGATCTTTGGTTCCCGTGACACTAGATAAATAAACGGGCTAAGATCTTTGGCTCTTAGTCTACAGGGACTCTTGGATTCTAACAACAAACAAATAAATTATTAAGTGAGAAAAATTGTGAGCAGCAGGGGGAGAGATGGCTGCCAGCAAAACGCTAATCCTGACTATTGGTTCCATCAAGAGAGGAGTGTAAAAGATGATAATTAATCCTTGCATATAAAACTATCATATTACTATTTTATGGTTAGGTATATATTCAATTTATGACTGTGGTTAGCTACCATGGATCATGTATTACATATATACGTGATTATAAAGCCATATCTGCATTATTATTATTAGAAACAACAGACTCATTTAGGGTATTTTGTGTTTTTGTTTATATATATATTGGTGCAGGTTTTATAAATGAAGGTTAGGACTCAAGAGGTTTTAAAGCTAAGGACACATAGATTATAGTTTGTTTGTAATCTTCTGTGTTTATAACATTTTATGTTGATAAGATTGCTAATAATTTTCATGTATTCTTTTGTGTCATTATTGACACCTGTTTCTATGTATTTGTTCCAAGTATTTTCCAAATATGTTGGATAATTATATTTTTCCTTTACCAATTTATAACTCTGATGTTGTAGTAATGTTACGTGGAAATCGAAAAATTTTTACTTACGCTTTTTGCAAAAGCGGGGCGTTACACCATTTCTATCTTTTCCCATATCACAAGTACCACCTATGATAAAAATGAAAACTCAGGGGGTAAAAAAGTTTTTCGACCAGAGGGGATAATTTTGTATTTAACCCAAATTAATAACCTAAACATAATTACAAGACAGAATTATTTATTGTCTGTTCAGTATCAGATCTAGTGGAGATAGAATAAGCAATTAAGCAAAACCATTGGAACAGAAGAAGAAAATTAAGACACCAAGCTAGTCTTCAGGGGTTGGTAGCGGCCAAGGTGTTTCCGATGTCAATGACAAATCGGTATCTAACATCACCTTTAGCAAGGCGCTCCATTGCTGTGTTCACGTACTCCATTGAAATAATCTCTATGTCTGCCGTGATGTTATGTTTTGCTGCAAAGTCTATCATTTCTTGCATCTCCTTCATTCCTCCAATGAAACTTCCCGCAACCATCTTCCTTCCTGTTTAAACAACTCTTTTTAACTCTATAACCACGAATGAATAAAAAAGGATACCAACACACACACAATATATATATATATGTCATTGCAAAGTTTGTTATTAGTCTCATAGAATTACCCATAAGCAGAGGAAAGACGGGTAGCTCAAGTGGCTTTTCTATTGCACCCAGCAAAACAAGCTTCCCATGGGACTTCAATAGATCAATTATTGGCAAAATTGAGTGCGCTGCAGATACGGTATCAAGGATACCATCCATTGTATTCTTGGCAGCCTGCTCAAATTTAATATATGTATCCAAAATTACAAATCCAATTTTATAAAATATTAATTAAATGATTAAATTTATCATTTCTTATAAGCTTAAGTTTTTGAGACAAATGGTGATTTAAATATGGTATCAGAGCAAAAATCTTAAGTTTAAATGGGAGTTTGAGCCCTCAAGTGATGGAGATTGTTAAAGTATTGTTTAAATGATTAAGTTTAGCTTTTTCTATAAGTTTAAACTTTTGGGACAATGAGTGATTTAACGCAATCTATCAAAAAGTACAACTATCATGAAAAGATAAATTGATAATGTAAGCTATAATATTTACCTGCAATTGTTCTTGGTCACGACTAAGCAAAAATGAGTCGGCACCAAGATGTTCCAAAGCCTCATCTTTCTTGCTAATCGAGGTGCTAATTACCGTCACTTTCACCCCGAAAGCCTTTGCAAATTTAACAGCTAGATGACCAAGTCCTCCGAGGCCAACAACTCCAATATGCTTACCCGGCTCGGCGAGACCAAAATATTTCAAGGGACTATAAACTGTGATTCCGGCGCAAAGTAGGGGAGCACTGGCGTTAAGTGAGATGCTTTCCGGAAAGTGAATGATGTAGCGCTCGTTAGCTACCATTGTGTCTGAGTAGCCTCCATATGTGATCGTTCTATCGGAGTAAAAGGAACTGTAGGTAAGAATCATTTCGGGACAATAAACTTCAAGGTCATTCTTACAGTTCTCACAGGAATGGCATGCACCGACCACAGCTCCCACGCCCACTTTGTCTCCAACTTTAACTTTCTTCACCTTGCTCCCCACTTCTGTCACTTCCCCAACGAATTCGTGCCTACAAGTCGAAATTCCAGTGTTATGGTGCTTTCTTTGAATGCTTCGTTATTTGAGCAACCATTTTTCATATGTTTTTACAATATTTTTGCGTAAAGTGTTGTCTCTCATCTGTTGTGCTATTTTTCTCCGCGCCGTGCAAAAATTAGCGACAAATATTTGGTGACCCAAAATCATAAAAAATATCTATGAACCATTTTTAAAGTAGAAAACGAATAGGAAAAAAATAATCAATTTTCATAAAAAGATATTTTCAATTAAAAACATTTTAAGTCGAAAGAAAGGGTGCCTTATTGATAATTGTAAAAATAATTTACAACAAACAGTACTAAACGCTGAAAAAACATTTAATGTTGTTTAAAAAAGGTTCTTAACACAAATAAAAGAAAGTTCCTAATTGTAAAGAATAACTGCTCTGCTTAATTTTCCTAATAAATAGATTAAGGGCATATATAATGAAGAGATGTATCAGTAAGGGTTGTAAAAATTTGCAATTTAATTACGTCCATGTGCTAGGAAAGCAAAACTTAGATTATGCATCAGAAAAATTGATAGGTTTTGCTGAATTTCTTTTAGACGACTCAATCCCAGCAAAATAAATAAATAAATAGAGTCTCTTCCAAAACAAACAAAAAGTAGTGATTGTAGATGGATCCTTCATATAGAAGAGTAATGAGAAATTGCTAGGAAACATACCCAGGGACAAGTGGGTAGGTGGACATGCCAAATTCATTCTTCATCATGTGAAGGTCTGAGTGGCATATCCCACAATAAAGAATTCTGAACGTTACGTCCTCGTCTCCCGTTGCTCTGCGGGCATATATATTATTATACCATTTTTATCACAAATTAACCAAAAAATGTTAAGCATGCATTTGAGAAAAAACGAATCAATTGGTAAAGAGAAAGAGTACCTTCTAGAGAATTTGAAGGGCGAAAGGACCCCCGAAGTGTCCCTGGCTGCCCATCCGAAAGCCTTCTTGGGATGCTCTTGCTCTGGTGATTTCGCCATCTCTTCTCACACGTTGACATTAAGCAACTATGAAACAATTATGATAACAGAAAAGTGGCAGTTTATACAGGAAAATAATAAGCATTGAGGAGAGGGATTTAACATATTGGTAGTACCTATTATTGGACTAAATTGTCAGAGAGTATGTGGCTGGAGGTCATTCAAATTTGTCCACAGTTCGTACTGGAGAGCGACGAGTGGTCTCAGTTTCTCCACCCACAGCTAGATTTTCAGCCAACTGCATTCCCTAGCGGATTAGGATATTTACAATTTTTTTTTTTAATTTAAAAGTATTCAGATAAATAATTGTGAGAGACAATTTATAGGATACTTTTGATCGGATAAGTGATTGGACAACTCAATTTTTATTTGGTCAAGTATATTCTATAAGTCGTTTATTACAATTAACTGTCTAAGTTCTCTCAAATTCAAACAAATAATTATAAAAGATCCTAATCTCTCGTATGATAGCACGTACGTCCAATACTTATCCTTCCAATTGACTCGTGAGTCGATGGTCTTGATTATGGCCTAGGCCTGGGCTTGTGTTTGGATTTATTATCCACCACAAGGCCACAATATATGCATCCCATCCTATAGGACTCCGATCGAAACGACAGCTCCTAAGGCCCGTCACTATGCCATTTTCTCCGATTCTGTTGAATTTGAAAAGGGAGAGAAGTGTTTTGAATGATTGCTTAATTGATTGTGTGCCTCAAAGCACAATTATATACACAAGTGTGAAAGATTAAATAAATACAAAGTAATCAAGAAAGGACATGCAGGAAGATCTAAGGATTATTGTCTTTGTAGCATGATGTATGTTGAGGAATGGTTGGAGTGATCTGGTGGTATGGTGCAGTGTTGTACAGTATGGCCATTGTTGTACAGGATGGCCATTGCTTGTGCAGGAGCTGCTGCAGCAGTATGGGCTGAACTGTGACATGCAGAGGAAGCTTGAGCTGCTGAACTTAGACATGCAGAGAGAGAGCTTTGATCAGTTGAAGAGTAACGGCTAGTAGCCGTTACTTTGATCAGAATTGGCCGGTGTGCACGAATTACAACATATATAATATGCCCCCAAAATACATGCAATGGAGCTAGCCTTGAAAATATTTTGATGTTTGACCACGTTTTGCAAAAAAAAAAAAACGAAATCAATCCACAACCGTATCCTTAGATTTTTCTATTCTGGCAAAAATGTTAGAATCTTATTTCAGCAAAAAAGCAGAAGCCAAGAGACACGAAATTTTTGTAAGATATATAGAAGGCTTTTGAAAAAGAGAGCAGAAGATCGAAGAATTGTAAATTACAAATTTTGTCATTGAGTTGGCTATTTATAGATGGAAAATTCCTTTTCATTCAAATTAAGTGGCATTTCAAACTATTTCTCCTTTACAAAAAAGCCACTCCATTAGCAAGAATCGTTAAAATGGATGAAAAAGTAATTATGTGCGCGTCTCGTGACCACTTTGGTGTTTTTATTCTTTTACAATTATCAATGAAAGAAAGAAAAAATTGTTTAGGAAATTATATATATTCCTCCAAGAAATGAAAGGCATTTTTGTAAAAGAGTTTCAGGCCTCAATTCACATGTACACCCGTGAATGCGGCTGAATGGCGCCAAGCAGTATGATTAGAAGAGGCAAAAAGCTAGAAATTCGAAGTTAAGGTTATAGACAAGTGTAAGTTGTTTGTAAGGTGAAATAAGAATTAAAAGAGAAAGGAAAGTAGCTCCCTTGGTTATTTACAGTGTGGTACACTGCCATTTCCAACATAAAACCATATATATATATATATATATATATATATATATATATATATATTAATTTTAAAAAACATTATCAGACTATATGTATGTGTTAAATGTTTGATAATGTTTAAACATTATCTGATAATGCTTCTAATATCCATACTGTATTAGTTTTTGTTCCGTTTATTTTGACGTAAAATGTTTTTCGTCGTAAAATCTTTTTAGATAAATCATTTTTCAGAAAAAAATGATTGTCCTGAAAATGTTTTTAAGGCGTTCAGTTCGTACGAAAAAATCATCAACGGCAAAAATGATTGACAACGAGATTTTGGTGATAGTGGCCAGATTCGGATTCCGGCTAGTTTCTTCAAAATCCGGCAACATTGTGTGGATTCCGGCATCGGCCGGCCGATTTTTGGCCAGCTTTGCCAGAGTTTGGTAGGCAAGAGGCAGGATTCCAGCCAGTGGCCGGAATCCTATTGGAAATGCCACATTTCGGCCAGTATGCTGGAATTTGGGTCGCCATAATCCGGCAACAGTGGCCAGATTCCAGCATATTTGGACAGATTTTGACTACATGGCCGGATTTTGGTGACAGAATCCCAAAATTCGAGGACCTTCGGCGGTAGATTCAGGATACCAACAAACTCTAATGCCCAGCAGTGGCAGATTTCCACAAACGTGCATGCAAAAATGAAGAGTTTAAATTCAAAAAACGATTTTCGTTTTTTAAAAATTAAAGAAGATTTTTCGGTTTCACTGAAAATCATTTTAGGTTGCACCAAACACCAAAAAATAAAGAAAATATTTTTTAAAAAATATTTTACGCCTAAACAAATAGAATATTATTGTCCATATATTGTTTCCTCTGTATGATAATAGGGACACGATTTTCGACTAGGAATATTACAAGCAAAAACTAAGCAAATTTTAGATAAATTCATTGGAATAATACAGGAAAATAAAGACACGAGATAGTAGTCTTCAAGGTTTGGTTGCATCCAAGGTGTTTCCAATGTCAATGACAAATCGGTATCTAACATCACCCTTAGCAAGACGCTCCATTGCCTTGTTGACATACTCCATTGAAATAACCTCAACGTCTGCGGTGATGTTGTGTTTTGCCGCAAAGTCAATCATCTCTTGTGTCTCCTTCATTCCTCCTATGCCACTCCCCGTAACCATCTTCCTTCCTATTTCAACAAATCTTATTAACTCCATATATAACTGTTAATGTATAAAGCAGAAGATCACCAAGATGTGGATAAGAATGGAAAAAAATCTGTATTTTTTTTTTTTTTTGGAGGAATTACCTGTAATTAGAGGAAAGACAGATAGCTCCAGCGGCTTGTTCGGTAAACCCACCATAACAAGCTTTCCATGAGACTTCAATATACCCATTAATGGCAAAATAGGGTGAGGAGCAGATACTGTGTCAATGATACCATCCAAAGTGCCTTGAGCAGCCTGGACAAAGATCATCCATCAAACACAGCAAAATTGATATGCGAAGAAAATAAACTAAGGAAAAACTTCAATATTATACTTATCACCATCACTGTACTTTCATCACTTTTTAAATTATATTCATAAACTTTAAAAAGTGTCAATTTAATGTATTTATCTTTAACTTAATTTCAATTTCACCTATCCGTTATAATTTTTCGTTAAATTCTAATGGAGGGGCCGGGTGTCAGTATTCCATTAATATCTCCATTTTTTTTAGGAAAAAAAAAATTGTAAGGATATATATATATATATATATATATATATATATATATATATATATATATATATATATATATATATATATATATATATATATATATATATATATATATATATATATATATAATGATTATTTTAGAAACTTTGATAGGATTCTAACGGAAAATTCTAACAGATTCAAAAAAATTAAAAGATGGATATACTAAATTGATACTTTTTAAAATTTAAAGGATATAATTACAAAAGTAATGAAAATTAAGAGTGATAAGTGAAGTTTCTCATAATATAAGCTAATATTTACCTGGACTTGTTCTTGGTCATTGCTAAGTAAAAATGAGTCAGCACCAAGATGTTCCAAAGCTTCATCCTTCTTGCTAATGGAGGTGCTAATTACCGTCACTTTCGCCCCAAAAGCCTTGGCAAATTTGACAGCCACGTGACCAAGCCCGCCTAGGCCAACAACTCCAATGTTCTTACCTGGCTCGGCTAAACCAAAATATTTTAGGGGACTATACACTGTGATCCCGGCACAAAGAAGGGGAGCACCAGCGTCAAGTGGCATGTTATCCGGGAATCGGACTATGTAGCGCTGGTTAGCTACCATAGTATCTGAGTAGCCTCCATATGTGATTGTTCCATCATGGTAAACGGAACCGAAGGTGAGTATCCATTGGGGACAGTAATTTTCAAGGTCTTTGTTACAGTTCTCGCAGGAGTGGCATGCACCGACCATGCATCCAACACCCACTTTGTCTCCAACTTTAACTTTCTTTACCTTGCTACCTACTTCTGTCACTTCCCCAGTAATTTCGTGCCTGCAAGTTAAAAATCCAACATCATGCTATTTTTTTTTTTTTTTTTTTTTTTATCTTTTATTATTATAATTTTAAAATGTTCATGACTTTCTTGGTCTCATGATTGTTTGTTTGTGTTTATTTATGAGGTTTATGTCGGTCTAACAATTTTAAAAAGTTTTTTTTTTTTTTTTTCTTTTCTTTTCTTTTAAAGCCAAAATCCAAAGGTTTTTTGGTCCAAGTACTCTTAATTAAGGATATTGTTTCAAGGACATTTTATATATTATTCTGCGTAGTCTTCTGTGTAGAGTATAAATTAAGCGACTAACAGAAATTCACCATGGTTTTAGTGTCTCTTACACTGATAATTGTAATTTGTACGTAAAGTTGATTTGTTCAAAAGATTACATTAATTTATTGAACACTAAAAAAATGAGTATTTAACAGTATAAGGACATAGTGACAAGATAGACCTGATTAAGATGGTTTTTTGTTTTTTGTTTTGTTTTTTTTTTTTTTTTTAACAAAGATTAAGATGGGTTTTAAAAATAGGCTTCTAACAAAAAAAAAAAAAAAAAAAAAGTCAGCGGTATATATATACGTACACACTAATTAAGTTGGTCGTACGTCGACATCAGGAGACTTAAAAAAACCTTTAACGCGGAAAGGAAAACTTATTATTTTGCCATTTCGTCTTCTGTTGACATGGTTCAGAAAAGTTAAAGAGTAAATTAATTAAAGAAGAAAAAACAAGTGGAAAAAATTTAAAAAAAAAAAAAAAAAAAAAGAAGGAAAAATGAGAGAGAGAGAGAGAGAGAGAGAGAGAGAGATTGGTATGACGTACATGCAGCTAATGATATTCATGATCTTATGACCATAATGGCCAGGATCGATCCAAATGGTTAGGTTTTTATTGATAGACAAATTCAGTGTTAAATAAGAATTCAAAGTGGTATATGCTGTTTAATATAGACTTAGGCGAAGTAATTAAAACGGTCATATATTTTGATTTCGACATCAGATGAAAGCTGTTTTCACTTCGTTCTCAAAATTTCTGTTTTCTTATATTATGGTTTTGATGACCGTGAAAATTGGTTCATAATTAACTTTGTAATTGAGTGTTACAACTTAAAGAGTCTAAATTGGAATTTCATAAATGAGAAAACAAAAATATTCCAGGATCTTGTTATGTGACCAAGACGGAACTAAGCGAGTTCCGGGGCATAACTTTTGGAATAATAATCTACTTACAGTTAAAAAATGAAATTTGAAGAACATATAAAATTGAATTCAAAATTAAGCGACAAAGAAGAGAAAATTCCTCAAGTTCCTTTTGATTGAGTTTAATTCTCACTTCTCCAACCTAAAAAAAGAAAAATAAAAGAAAAGCTACAACCATGATTTTTGGGTAAAACAACTTTTTTATCGGTCTGGAAAAGTAAAAGTGGCAAAAATTGTTGGTACAAATAATTTTAGTTTTAAGATTTCGTGAACATCTCATGCAATACAGTAGCTAAAATAGTTAGCCGATAAAACTTAACTTATTACTCTCATATTTTTCATCACTTTTGCAATCATACCATTAAACTTTTAAAAGTGTCAATTTGTTGTATTTATTTTTCATATATATATATATATATATATATATATATATATATATATATATATATATAATTTTACCAATCCATTATAATTTTTCGTTAAATCAAAAAATTCAAAGATTCAGGCTTGAGTATTTTTGCAAATTCTATTAAATCCTGACCAACGTCTAAATCATTGTAATTTTTTTATTTTATTTTTTTTTTAAAAAAAATGAGGGGTATTTTAAGAATTTTGAGAGGATTTAACGAAAAATTATGTACAACGGAGGTTGAAATTGAAAGATGAATAGACTAAATTGACATTTTTTTAAGTTTATGGATATGATTACAAAAATAATGAAAGATCAAGAGTGATAAAGTAAAGTTTTTTCTAGCTAGTTAGCAAAAAAGTGTATATTTTTATTTTAGTTACTGTTACACACTTGTGGTATCAATTGAATATTGTATGGAAGGAAATATTTACCCAGGAACAAGAGGGTAAGTAGAGAAGCCCCATTCATTCTTGATGCTGTGAAGGTCGGAGTGACATATTCCACAATACAACACCTTAAACCTGACATCATCATCCTTTGTTTCCCTGCATATATATAATCATTTTAACACAAAAACATCGTCATCGTCATCGCTACTGGTAGTGATTTTAAAGTAGCTAGTGAATGTTTATGAACGCATATATGTTAAAGTGATGCATGCAAGCAGTACTGTTAGCTAGAGATAGCTAGAGTAGAACTGATCACCTTCTAGAGAAGTTAAAGGGCGAGAGATGCCCAGATGCGTCCCTAGCTGCCCACCCAAAGGCCTTCACGGGGTGTTCTTCTTCTGGTGCCTTGTTCATATTTATAGGCTAGATCGAATTAGAGAGCTGATCAGTATGTTGGTTAATTCAAGTTATTAAGGAGTGATATTTGCCAACACCAAGCTTTGGTTAGTTTATATAGAAAGAAAGAGGGAGATGCGCGCATATGGTGTCTCCTCTGTTCGGCTGATGTGATCAATGAGGTAACAGCCAAGGGCAAAATGTGTATATATATATATATATATATATATATAGAAGGTACGAATATCATCTTCTATATTCCCATAGTTAAGAGCATTGGTTCACTAATTAAAATAGAGCAAACAGCCAATACTTATAACCATGATTGTCAGTAAAATATTACGCTTCTATGACCCCGGCCATCTGGGTTAGGCACGCCATGCATTAATTAATTGAGTAATGATTCACTACCACCTAAATATACAATTTTTCACCACCTTGTTTATGTGGCAAGGTGGTCCCTCACCTTAATTTATTTTTAAAAAATAAAAAAAACTCAAAAAGTAGTGGGTGACTACCTTGCCGCATAAGTAAGGTGGTGAAAAGTTGTATATTTAAGTGATAGTGAATCATTACTCTAATTAATTAGATGCCTTATGTGTTTTCATTAAATGCCAATTTTCTATATATATATTCTTAAAAATGATCAGTTTTATTGACTTGAACGAAATATTTGTTACAACGGTTGACCATGTGTGGAGGTTACATGCAGTGAGAAGAGTTTGTCGCAGTGGGCAGGTAGAAGTAACGTTGATGTTTAAGTAATTAGTATAACTAATCAACGTGGTTTGTTTACTTTACAATTAGCTTAAAAAAAAAAAAAACTCTCATAAAACAGATCCGAGTCATTTTTCTTTCTCTTTCTACTCCCCGCTCACGCTCTTCCGATCACATTCTGATTTTTTCTTTTGGTTGTAGGTATTCTTCAACCATATCAGCAGTTTTGGTATCTTCGCTATGCATTCGTCCATCTAACTCCGTGTTATGTCATTCATCTTATCTATGACCGCTGCTGCTATTTGCTGATTATGTTTTTGCTTTGAATAAGAGTTTTCTTCTCCATAAATCTGTCATCATGGACGATATATGAGATGAATAGTAATCAAGTGTGAGGGGTTATTCCTCACTGTCTGGATAGTTTAGTGTGAAAGGTTATCTCATGGCTTTGATAGTTTGGTGTGAGGAGTTATCTCTTACAGCCGGTTTAAATACATTTTTTTTTGGATATTTGACTACCCTTGTTTTAGATCTAGTCTGCTTGGAGCAGATCTGCTCTTTATTTATTTTTGTACACGGGTTAGCATAGATAGCAATCTATTGTAAGAATTTTGTTTGTATCTATGACTTTGTAACCTCATAGCATGCGGCTATATATGTTTTTGCAGGGCTTTATGTTTTGTGCTCTAAGAGCTCTCTACTTGTGATTTTTGATTAATGAAATATTTAGACCTTTCGTTAAAAAAAAAAAAAAAAAGGATAATCAGTATAACTTTAAGAAAGGCAAATTATGCAAAGTGTAAAAGGAAACAAAAGTCCCATTTTTATTAGGTGTATGTATGACATCTTTTATAGCAGATTTGTTGTAACGGTGCCCTCTTTGGAAACTCCCCTGTTTCCGAACAGGAGAACAATATGAATTGCTAATTTCACATTTAAGACACAAATTTTATACCAAGGATCCCTTGTTCTTTATTTCAATTCGATTTTGAAATCTTAATTTTATAATTTATTTTTGTTATTTAAGATCCAAATGTGTTGGAAAATATGAATTGTAAAAAGGGAAAATATGAAGGAAAAATAAGAGTAAGACTTCCAAAGGCTCAATCGCAACAACGATAAGCATAAAACAATAAGTAATCCATCTATTATACTTTCATTACATGGAAATTATTTTTATTTTGGGACTCAAGGGGCAAGATTAATGATGCTTAATTAATTAGCCAGCCTTACAATATAATTATATAACCAACAATTAATATTCATTTATATAGCTACAATATACAAGACAGTTATTATGTCATGGTGTCTGTGTGTGTTTCCAAGGGGCAATTAAGTGAGATCTAAAAAAATCTTGTATATGATCGATCAGTTCACCGGCCCTTCAGGAGGCCGGAGGCCCTTCTAAACGAAGGTAGTCGTACATGACTCCTTGGAAAGGAGTTCTGCTCTTCGATTGTGTTAGATATATTGTGTTGCTTCCTTGTTGCAATACATTACTTGCTACGTCTACGCTGGCCAACCAATATAATCCATGAATGCCGTGCCTCGCGATGGCATTTTCTCTTCCAATAAGTCCCGTTGAAAAGTGTGAAGGCATGGCACTCGCATCGTTGAACCGAACCTATCAACAACCCATGGAATTAATCACCAGAAAAATCCATAATTAAGCAAAATATATACTAACCACAAATAAAATATATATATATATATACCTCCAAATCAGCTTCATTGGCCGACGCCAAGGCCAACTGGAGTGTGTAATTTCCGTCGTTGTTCACACTTTCAAGTTCAAACACGATTTGCCATGTTGCTGCTCCATACGTCCCATTATTTATTCGCCTGCAATGCAATATTAGAACTAAGAATTACAACAAACGCTGCACCGGGCGCTCCAATGAGACCCATTTGTCCGAATAGATCGAAACTTATTCGGCTTTACGGAATTGATTGTAATTCGGTCGGCAAATAATTAGAGAAGATTTGAGTCCAAAGCAAATATATATACCTGGTAACATGGGCAAAGAACCAATCCTTCCGATAATCACTAACATCAATTGTGTATATGAGATCCTGATAACGGTACAAGTCTGCATACCGTTCCCACAATCCATATTGCCTGAACCTGCGACTCAAAATTATTTAAAACTAAGCAACGATTAAAATTTCTATTAAAATTACAACAGCAATAACGTGTGACCGACGACTAACTTTTGAGCTGGTTGATTGTTGTACAATCTGTTCATGAGCGTCGGGTACGGGTCGGGTACATAGAACTCTCCAGCGGTGCGGTCTGGGATCCCAATTTCCCACAAAGTAGGACCATGTCTTGGAGGCTCATACACAAGGACATCCATTTGGACCTCCCCACCTGTCAAGATTTTAATATGCATAATATCTCGTCATTTAAAATTATAAATAATTTGATAATATATAAATTTAATCTTAAACATTTGAAATGGAGAGGATCCTGATCTGCATATACTAACCTGGTTTAATAGTAATCATGGTATCATTCTTATAATCACCGATAAAACCAGGGACCCATCCATACA
The DNA here is from genome assembly GCF_958979055.1 of Alnus glutinosa. Taxonomy (NCBI): domain Eukaryota; kingdom Viridiplantae; phylum Streptophyta; class Magnoliopsida; order Fagales; family Betulaceae; genus Alnus; species Alnus glutinosa. Next base: position 24,264,883 of record NC_084897.1, on the reverse strand, counting down.
AATTATACTCCCCGGGTAGTACGTTTTTTATTATAAAATATCCCTTCTCGTCAGCCTGGGTCCAGAATTGATAACCCTGAAACAAATTAATAAAGAAATATAATTTAGGGCTAATTAGTGTCTGATCTCATCTCTCTTCGTCATTTCAAGGGAAAAATATAGTCAAATTATTTATTATCTCAAAACTTTAGTCAATAAGAAATGACGACCAAAAATTACCTTGCTTTCTCTTTGCCATGAACCGACTTCTCCGGGAGCCGCCAAGCCCACGTAAGCAGATTGCGCCCACATTAGTTTCTCATTGATGTACCTAAAATATTGATTTCTCATCGTGAGTATACCGGAGAAATTATGCAAGCACCTACTATAAGTGACGTACCGGTCAAGGACTAGCAATTGACCCGCAACCGTTCCACGTTGATCAGAAGAAAGGAAGTCTTCCGATTGGGTGAAATTGTATGGCCAGCTATCCACTTCGCTCAATATCTGGTGAAAATCAAGCGCTGGTTAGTTAGTTAATAATTCAGTTATAAATTCAAAGGAAAACGACACCCCTGACTTAATTTATACCTGCTCTTTAGCGTTTGCCCAAAGTCGTTGGGGATTGTTTGGAGGACTGGAAAGTGAGTTAAGATACACAAATATGGGACCAAAAACTTTCTTCCATGGCTCTCCCTCTTCAAAGCTCATCCCTAAGTCCTTCCCAGCATAGTGAGTGCTCACAAACATCTACACACAAACACCCAAATTCAGATGATCAAGGACTCTGTCTCTACTGTTGTAAAACAGAACAAAACAAGAAGACAAATATGTGGTCGTGACTCGTGAGATATGACAGGTGTGGGGGGACTTACAGAGAGGGCAATGGGCCCGGCATGGGAGGTGAGGTCTTGCTTGATGGGCCCCCCTGTACGGAACTCATTGCTGGGTGTTATGATCCAGAATCCAACAGGTGGGTCGGCGGATATCCATCCGTGAACCTTATTATCCTCGTTCTCTAAAGAGTACTGGTACTTGTCATCCACCTGCGCCCGCAGTGTCACGGGTCGATCAAGGCAATGCCAAAAATAAATTATTATTATTATTATTAACATATAATAATGGATTTAAGGGTACCTCTCCTCTAAGTTTAGGGTCGCTTGGATCGGTCAAAAGAACGGCCTCAGGGTAGGCGAGGGGCTGACCATGTTCACGGTCTTCCATTGTTGGCATGATCCTCTGCCTCTCATCCGATAGCGCCATGTAGCGAAATCTGACCAATTGATTTCAAATACCATGTTCATCACGAACTTCCATTGTTGCCACGTGGATAACAAAATTGGAAATTTAAAATTATTTCACTATATATTTTAATTACTTGTCACTTCGGAGCTTGTAGACAATCCTAATTTGATCAATCTCCACCTCCGGCCATCCTTCAAGCCGCTCAAACACTGCGTATGAATAATATCCCGAAATCCCCCGCCGCAATATGTACCTGTACGTATTATGTTACATGTATATATATATATATATATATTAAGGTTTATAATTTTAGACTAAGATCGATTATCAATTAATGTTCAAGGAAAAAAGACTTGATAGAAAACGCACCTTTTGTCTATATTTAAGGGAACACTTTTTCCACGAAGCGAAATATCCCATATCTTACTAAAAGAAAGCTCTATTTGGTCTTCATTCTGGGTTAAAACTGTGAAGTTTGCTCCTACTGTTCTGCAAATAATTGGTGTACATAATTTCAGTTTGGGAAAAGCGTAAGTAATTTTCCTACCTAGATTAATACAAATTAACACATGCAAATGTTGATTAATTAGGGGAGAGAATTTAATTAATTAGTTACCTCTCAAAGATACTTGGACCTCCTGGCTCATTCCAAACTACGTCCCAATACCTAGATTTTGTCAAAGAAAAAGATTATAGCATGCAAAAATATAGAAGCTAGCTAGATTTTAAAAAGGAAGTGAATTCATGTAGGTACGTACCCTCTATCTTCTCTTCCATTATGATCGTCAAGTAGGTCAGGGATACCATTGGAGTTTATCCCCAGGACGTGACCATCCGGTATTGACAAATTGATTTGGACGAGGCCATTATCCAACATCACCTGATGAAAAGATTTACTGATCAGTAGAGACATAAATACTGTTGGGGATAAAATTCCACTAAATTTCATTTAAATAAATTGTTAGATGGATAACAACTATCCATCATAATAGCTCATAAAGAGGGATACAAATTTCAAGATATTAAAATTTGAATATTTGAAATACTGTAGTTAAGATTAGTTTCAACCGCCACATAAACGTGGAAAAACGGAGAGATAATCTTTTCAAAACCTTAGTTTGTTGCTATATTTTTATTTCTAAATATATGCTGACTTTATAAGAATCGAAGTGGGATTCAGCCTGTATTTCCAAAACTGTTCTAACAAATACAATGGATTGATTCAATTTCAATGGCATGCAGCTAGCCTTGTTATAGTTAATTACGAAAATTATGTTGTTTTCTACCTATCGACAACATATGAAAAATGGGAGAACTAATGCATTTAATTACCAGCTGATTGTTGTCGGTATACAGCTTCACCTCAAGAGATTTTTGGCCTTTGGCGCTCCATAGAACTCTCCTGCATTATATGTAAAAAAGTTACCAAAAGAATCCACTGTTATTAACATGTAAAATATAAACCTTAAAAAACACAAGAAATCAATTCAGCGTGCCGTACTAATTAATGTCAATGAACAAGAAACCTTCGCTTTTAGAGTATTATCATGATCACCAATCGTCTTCCTCTTGTGCGGTTAAAGATAAAGGTAAACGAAAAAAGAGGCCATGCCAGGCCACATAAATGAGAAGGGGCCAGACACTGTGCAGTCACAGAATGGCCTTTGCTCGAGGTAAGCATGTGATCTTTAACTCTTTATGATCGGGTGAATATGTAGGACAACTTTTTTCTACAATTCCACCCACATAAATATGACAGACTAAACAGTACTAGCTCTGAGATAAGGCTCTGAATCATCACAAACATAGGCAACAGCGACAAAAATGAGAATAATGGACTGAATATTTATGGAGCCCCCACATAATTAAAAGTATAAAATAAAATAACAAAAGTATATTTCTAAGCTGCCACAGTTGCATTTTCAGGTTTCTTATTAACACTCTCAGACATCTCCAATTCTCCTTCTCTCTCTCTCTCTCTCGCCTTGGGCAAAGCACGTTGTGGTAAATAGAGGGAGCTAGCAAAAGATGAGAGGATGAACCTAGCTGAGGTATTCTGACCAGAATGATCAGCAAAGAAGAAGAACACCAGCAAAATCGCTCCTAAGCACCCAACAAGCGAACCCCATTGCCTACTCCAGGTTACCTTCTCCATACTGATCACCTGAAAATCACTTTCACAATAACAAAAAAAACTCAAAGGCTTTCTTATATATACAGAGAACCTGAACAGCGCTTTTGGAAAGAACAACAGAAATAAATTGAAAAAATGATAGAAATGGTAAAGAAGACGTCAATGGTAAAAAAAATCTATGCATGCATATCGAATAATAATTCTTTCCTAGGAACTTGGTGTGTACCTGTAATAGATGCCAAATATATATGCATTTCTCACTGGTCTTAATTACTGATCGACTCTACATATTCTGCATGTTTGGAGCCTTGAACATGCAGAGATCGATATATTACGCCATGCAAATGACATCTAATAACAGCACTACTACTGAAGGAATATTTGAAGGCCTCCAACTTCTTATTTTATATATGTTAAACTCTTCTTACCGGCCCTTTTAAATTTTTTTTTAAATTTTTTTGTTATGCATTTAAGTGAAGAAAAAGGGTAATTTAGTCCTAGAAAAAGTATCACGTGGTCATAGGAAGCTATAGGCGGGGTTGTTGATTTAATGTAATCTGTGCCAACTTTGGACAACTTTAGGAATTCGTTACATAATTTGTGTCTTACAAATGCAATGTTTCAACTGCTGTCGTCTATTATACGGAGATTTATCATTTTTCATCTAGGAATTTGTTACAGGCCAGGAAAGTGTTGGGTTATTGGGTACCTTTTGACAAATTCAACCCTAGTTTTGTTAAAATCTAACAATTTTCCTAAAATCGTCCAAATTTGGCAAAGATTAATTATGTACATTGAATCAACTCTATATGACTTCCGTTATATTATAAATATATATACCAAATTTATTTGACAATTTTTTTCTTTTTTCTTTTTGAACAAATTCCGGTATATATTACCGGGTTGAATCTATGACATGCATGGTAACTGCTCCTCCTTCTAGAATTGTATTTTGCACAACCGCTTCCTTATTTGACAAATTTGAGATCTGGTGCAGTAGTTAACTCACTCAAATCTCAAGTGAGTTAACTCGTCCATCCATTTTTATTTTTTATTTTTTATTTTTTATTTTTTATTTTTTATTTTTTTTTTTAAAAAAAAAAAAAAAAGAAGAAAAAACATACACAATCTATTAACTTTCCTTCCTCGTATAGCTAGATTTGGAGGCTCTCTGTGATAGATTCGATAACCAACTTGGAATAACTTAATTAACTAACAATTAAGTAGATGGAGATTTTTTAATATTTGAAAAAAAGTAGAACTAAAATATATAGTGGTGTAAAAACTTCTATGTATTTTTCCATAAGGGATCGTGATCAATAATAATTAATTACGTTTTTAATATATAATAATGATATATATACAAAGGAAGTTCTTTAAGGGTGTAAATATTCGATCTTTTTGTCTTTTTTTGTTGAACGTGTTGAATCTAGGAAACTCATAATTAAGGAGGAAAAATGTTACGTTCAACATTCAGGTTTCAACCCACTGCAGACATGAGCGACGAAATTGAGAGTATTAATTATGATAAATATAATTAATCACAAACCTACCTGTGAAATTAAACCCCACCGCAAGACTTACGAAGGTCGCCATTAATTATCCATGGCATCATGTGACTATGTGACTTTACATTGTCTTGTGGCACACACAAAGAACAAGAGTACCTTTCACCAAAAGGACATATTGAATTAATACATATATATACATATGGAGAATATGGGTGTCACATTGTCACGAGGGCCTCCCGACACAAAAGGTTCTCTCAACTCTTGACCCACTACTCTCGATCTGCTTCTACGAGCTAGAATGCATGACAGCAAATAGCAAAAATAATTCTTTTGCTCTCTTATGGTTTAGAGCACTCACCCTACTGAATTTCTTGAATTTTCGTTATATATTTTTGTATGTTCTATATTTGGTTGATATTGAAATATTCTTTATTTACGGGTTAATTGTAATCAAATCTTTAAATTGTAATAAAATAATTACCACATTTGTACTTACTCGATCACTACTTTATAAATAGATACTGGCCTTTGTGTTGTAAACAATCAAGTCAATGAGATACAATATAGTCTTAGACCGAAATTATTTAAAGTGGTGGACGTAAGTGTTTAACATTGAATAACTCTTAATTTAAGTTTACCTACAAACTTCAAGAATTTTAATCTAGATTTAAAGAATTAAGCTACCCTTTTGTTTTCTTATTCAAATGCACTCTATATATAGTACCGGCTTCCCAGTCTTTCTCTAGCTAGTTATTAACCATTTAAATACTATTTTCTTTATTTTTTATTTTTTAAATATCAAAAAGAAAATGCTGTATGGAATATCATGCTTCATTTATGTTGTGGTTTAGAAATACTAATTTAGTGCGCTTAAGCGTAGCTATAGAGCACCTATGATTCGAAGTGGAGTAATTTTAAAGGAAAGTGCTAGAATTTCTACCCCCATCCCACTCCAATCCCACCAACCCTAAGAATAAAAAGTTGAAAATTGATTTATTAAATAAAAAAATTAAAACACTTAGAGTTGGTGGGATTGGGGTGGGATAAGGGTGAGAATTGTACCATTTTCCAATTTTAAATTACGAAAGACAGTGAAGTATGGGCTCAACCTGCTTTAACGCACAATATTTAAATACACTTCAAATGGGGAGCTTTTCCAAATAGAATGCAACTTTAATTTAATCAACGATAGAGAACAAAAATGTTAAAAATTTGACAAATCTTATATGATTGATGCTCAGATAACCATTCTTTTAGGTTATTTTTGTGTCTCCTTTTGACCGAAACCTCATCTAATATTCCATATCCTGATTATTTATTTATTTATTTTCGACTCAATAAATGGGCAGCTTTTCTTTAGTTCTCTTATACATACAACCTCTGGTTCTTAATTGGTTGGATAAGATCATCCTTCCAACCCTCACAAATCGTAGGGATGGTGTACCTCACCTTTGGAGTGGCCGGACACCATCCTCAAATGATAAGGGAGTGGTTAACCTACTCCAACCACATTCTTAAATAATTTGTTTCCTTAAGATCAAAAATATGATGTGGTTAAATTCAGGCCGTTCATTTTGAATAATAACCTGAATTCTCAAAATTGCATGCCCTTGCTATTATAGAAAATCGCAGGGTATATTTGATCCCTTGTTGTATATTCGCTGTCTTTTTCTTTACAAAACAAACCAATTCACTCGAAGTGCTACGTTACACCTTTTTCTTAAATGCTTTTTTTTTTTTTTTTTAATTTCTTAAATACATTGGCTCATTAATAATAATATTGTCTTCCTGTAAGGCCTCTTCGTTAGTTGGCCTAACGTTGACAAAGATTTAGAAAGTACAGGCGACATCGTTATCTTGGAAAAGAGATCGACCTTGGTGTCTGTTTTACTTGTTTGATAACTAATTCACCTACTGAATTTGACACGATTAATGCTAGCTAGTTCACACTAAATTTTCACACAAATTATATATATAACATATTTAAAGCAATTTTCTATATCAATCACTTAAAAAATTAAAAATTTTAATCATTTAAAATACGTCAAAAGTGGCATTAGTCACACATCTGTTATCCAACAAATAAGAACAGGTAAATAAGGTTGTTGTTTCTTGATTCTCGAAAGGCAACAAGAACACATCTGGTAGCTTCTGTACTGTAGTCACGTGGTTGGTGCTCGATATCCTCCAAGTAACCCCAACACGTGGCGTAAGATTTCGGTACATGACAAGAGCTATAAACAAACGGCTGAAAAAAGACACAGATGCCTCACATGACATCAATTGTTTTGCTGCATGCGTTGTCTCTCAGATGTAGGTATAGCCGGCCTGACATTTGTGGCCGGTTTCCTGGGGGCGACAGTCTCTCAGATGTAGGTAGCTAGTTAAGTCCTTTGAGGCTAAAGATATTTATAAACATATTGTATACACATTCACATTTGGTATGAAATTCATGAATATATGTTGAACTCATTCCAAATGCATGGGTCTATAAAATGGGTCGCACATCAAATATAAATGTGTGTACAATATTATATGTACAAATAACACATCTCATCTTTTGATATCTCCTACCACCACCTGCGATAACAAATAATCATAAAGATCTTTTAAGTCCTACTAAATATAGGTGGGTTCTTGACGCAGGATACAATTAAGATTGTTTTGATAGCGTATGATAGAAGCAGAAACTATAAATTAAAGATAGAAAAGGGAATTTAAGAAGAAAGAAAATAACAAATAGGGAATAGATAACACTCTAATTGCTCCAAATAAGCAAACAGAGAAATAATTTTGAAAGACTTAAAATTTAATTGATACTTCAAAACTTAATTTTTAAAAAATAATACAGTTCTGCCTTTATACATGCAAAGTTTAAGTACTTTCCTAACAAAATACTAGAGAAAAAGAAAGAAATAAAAATACAAAATGACCGATATTTGTACAGGAAGTAAAATATATTATTCTAAAAATATTCTTCAAAGAATTTGTACGATTCTTTCCATTCTCGGCCTGATTTTATTCAAGAAATAATCTTTAAATCTCATGTATGATTTTCTCCTACATTAGTCTCACTCGGTTGGAAAGAATTCGTCATTGAATTCGAATCTTCTTTACCTCGATCTTTTGGATGGCCGATCAATTCATTCCATCCCGTATTTTTCAATACTAAAGTAACTTGAAACCAAAAGATAAATAAGTTGCAACCCATCACAACGACTAGCCTCACACTAAATTGAAATAAATCAATCTTCTCACGTCTTTCATTTATTTTCTCCAATTCATGCTCCATAAAAGTCTTCAAAGAATTATCAATTATTTCTTGACCACAAAAATTAAATTTGTCAACAAACACGCCGAAACTAACATCCAACTTATTACTAGGTGAATTTGATAGAAATTTTTCAATCCCAATGAAATCAACATAACTAAGTTCCTCATTATTCAACTGAAATCCCTCGTTATGTGGACTTTCATCAAACACATATGGTAATCATTATTTTCTTCAATAAATTTTATTGTATCAACCAGAAAACTTACCTCATTCAATAACTTCTCTTCGTTAGGATAGATGTCGTCATAAATTGTTGGAGAGACCTAATCTACTACAGATTCTTTCTCTTGATCATACGACAAAGAATCTCCCACAAGATCTTCATCATTGATATCGATATCATGAGTTGGTGGAGAATCCCAATCCATGAATCCTTGTGAAGGATCTTCAACATCTTCATGTTCAACATCATCATGAACATCTCTATGTTTAAACTCCTCATCAATGAACTCGTCTTCTTGGAACTCTTCATCAACAAATTCTTCATCCTGACCATGGTGTTCCCAAACCAGAATAGGATTGTGATACGGGTTCTCGAAATTGGATTCTGAATTGGGACCGTCAATATCACATTTCGTATCCATGTGTTGCGCCGCTAGAAGTTGGGTTACTCTGCAGCCTGCTTTTGCAAGTCTTCAATCATTACGTCTTGTATACTATGTTCATGGTAGAGAACTTCCTCATTTAGAACCTGTCCACGCTAACCACGACCACCAGTCATGAAAATTCACCCCAAGAAGATATAAAAGGGAATTCAACGTATGATATCAGCATAAACCATGAATTGAAGATAGAAAAGGAAATTTAGGAAGAGATAAAATAACAAATAGGAAAGAGAAAATCCCTAATTGTCCTAAATAAGCAAACAGAGAAATAACTCTGAAAAACTTAAAATTTAATTGATACTTCAAAAACTTGATTTTAAAAAATAATACAGACCTGTCTTTATATGTGCAAAGTTTAAGTACTTTCCAAGTAGAATACTTAGAGAAAAAGAAAGAAATAAAAATACAAAAATAATCGATATTTGTATAGAAAGTAAAATATATTATTCTAAAAATATTCTTCAAATATTTTATATGATTCATTCCATTCTTAGTTATTCAAGAAATAATCTTCAAATCTTGTGTTTGATTTTTTTCCTGCATTAGTTGTAAAGGTATTATATTAGTGCTAAGTCTCATATTAATTCTTTATTGTGTAAAATTCTATTTTATAAGTGATTTATGAGAGCTAAAAGTATAATTTGATAAGCCTTTTTTTCTTTAAAAAAAAAAAAAATAATTATAATTATAATTTGAATAGCCTTTTTAAATTAATAATGCAGATATAATCTTTGCTTTTAGGAAATTTTAAAATATGAGATCTTTGAAGCTAATAGCTGACGATTTGCGCTCGGTATTGAAGGCCAGAGACAACTCTAACGGCAATTAAAGACAATACATGTAGAAATAATCACCATAGGCTAACCGCCAACCCAAGCACCCTTTACATGAAGAATAATAAAAGGGCTACAAGCCCGCCATGCGACAAGTATCAAATGGAAAGAATTTATTTCATGGTTTAGATTAAATTTTACATGATCTAATATTGTATGTGTTGCCTACATTACCATGCTATTTAAAACTTTTAAATGATCTAACACTATATATGTATACCATAATTAGATGCTATAAAATATAATCAATGGTTCAGATCCTATGGCCGAGGGACAATATCTAGGAGTCTCTTTTTAAAAGGGTCACATCTCCAAAATCATACAGGCTTGGGCTTTAACATTTTAGGAGAGTACAAGTGTGAAACCATTTTTGTTTAGAGACAGCTCGACAGGCTTGGGCCTTTAACATTTTAAGCCTTGTGATCGATATTCAGTTTGATGACAGTTACACGGCCAATACACGTACATCTATCCCCGACAAAACACCAATGCCTGATGTGTCCCTCAAACCCACCGCTGCATCATCAACTGCTTGATTAAATTTCATAATAATTTGTAGGATAAAAAATTATTGAAGCAAACTACGTACACATCTACAATACAAGCCCAAACCTAACAAATGGTACGTACTACACATCAGTTTTGCCTGAGTTAATTAGAAGAGCTGTTCTAGAGCCGGCTGAAGCAGATGAATGAGTAGTAGAGTAACTGCTACACGAACACTGCGTCTGATCTTTCGATGACCCTGTGAGAGCAGATGAAGATGTATAGGAGAATCTACACATATGCATTGGAGGTGCAAAATACATTGGCACCGGAAACTTCGACGGAAGGTTTGGCAAGGGAGCTTCAGAATTAAGAACATTTATCACTTGCCTTATCGACGGCCGGTTGGTTGGATCAGGATGGCAACACCATAATCCAACGACCATCAAGCACTCCGTTTGTTTCTCATCAAATTCCATACTTAATCCCTTATCAACAGCTTCAAGGAGCTGGCCTTTTCCATACAGATCCCATACATACTCTACCAGCCTTACCTTGCTCTGTTCTGCTCTGGGTTCCACTGGTTTTCTTCCGCATGCAATCTCAAGGGAAACCACCCCAAAACTGTAGACATCGGATTCCTTGCTGGCCTTGCCGGTGGTGACACACTCCGGCGCTAGGTAGCCCATGGTGCCGGCCAAAACAGTTGTTTGTGAGCCCAACTCATGGTCTACAAGCCTTGCAAGACCAAAATCGCCGAGCTTGGCATTGAAATTTGCGTCTAACATGATATTGCTTGACTTGATATCCCTGTGGACAACACATTGTTCCCACTCTTCATGAAGGTAGAGCAGAGAAGAAGCCAATCCAAGGGCTACTTTGTACCTTACTGCCCATGTCAGCATAGTCTTCCCACCAAAAAGATGAGTATCAAGGCTTCCATTAGGCATGTACTCGTAGACGAGAAGGAACTCACCCTTTTCATGGCACCAACCAATTAGTTGAACCAAATTCCTGTGCCTCAAACGACTAATGATTCTCACTTCTGCTATGTACTCCTTTTTCCCCTGCTTTGATCCCTTTGAGACCCTCTTAACAGCAACGTCTGTATTGGATTCACTTAACAAACCTTTGTAAACGCCTCCGAATCCTCCCTCTCCAAGCTTCCCTCCTTCGGCAAAGTTTTTTGTTGCACGGATAAGCTCACGGTAAGTGAACCTCCTTGGGCCGGTTCCTTTTTCAAATTCGTCATCCATACCGATATCTCCGTCCAAATCTTCTTTTTTCCCACCGGCCCTTTTTCTCCAACAGATGAACCAAAGTAGACCAAATCCACAACCCAATACACCAAAACCCACGGTTAAACCAATCACCAACCCCATTCTGTTTTTCTTCCCATCGTTGGTCTCCAAGGTTGAATCGAATGACCAAGAACTTACTGCATGCAACTCAATCCACTGACCTGTAGCTGCGGAGAAACCAACTCTAACCCATTCCGGCAAAACATTCCGCAAATCAACAACATATGAAAGGATAGAATCCCCATTGAAGGCTGGATTATCAGCATACGTTAAGAAGACACTTAGATTTTTGGTGGTTGAGTTGTAACTTACCCATGCATTTCCTGTTGACCCTGTCCTCATGCTAGTTTTCCACGAGACATTTGCCGCTGAGACAATGGTGTTGACATTGATTCCGACATGATCATCGCTTGGATCCCAATCATTTTGGTAAGTGTCAAACTCAACTGCAACAATTTGATTCAAAGAGTTGTTGAGCGCGGTTGCCGAACCAAACAGTCCAAGATACCCGCCGCTTGAATTTTTAGGGATGTCAGACTGAAATGGCGCAATAAAGAAGGAGAGCCCGTCTCCGTGATCCGACTGATTAACAGCGGTTATGCTAAAGGAGAAGTGGGTGGTGAAGTCTGTAAGCCTCCCTGTCTTGGCATCCCAAAGGCGCACGGGCTCAGCATATGAGGCACGACCCGCACTGAATGTGATGTTGGCGTCAATTTGATTCTTTGTAAGTTGGAGAGCTCCTCCGGACGTGAATGCGTCACCCAGGAATGTCATGTTATTCATATTTGTCGGGAAACTAGGGAAGTTGAAGGAAATTGATTTTGCATGGGGAAGCAGCAATAAAAAGAAGATGAAGAGCAGATTGAGATGAAGAGAATGGATTCTTTGAGGTTGAAGAAGGAAAGAACATATGTTGGAGACATTCATGGTTGAAGAACAGAGAGAGATCAATGAATGAAGGTCAGGTAGATGGCAAGGCCTAGGAGTAGCTGCGTTGTCTTATTTCATAGCTTTTCTTTAATTCTTTATTTGGTTTACTTGGTCGATTCGATTGACCTCATCAGTATTCGCCGGCACTTCCAAATTATGAATCCTAGTACCACATTAATATCAACTCGATCAAACGGCCGGCTCACATATGCTTAGCACCCGTGGGACCATCCTAAGCTCTTGATCAAATGCAAGTATATGATCAGGATCATGGACGAATGTTTCGACCAAATGACAGTCAATACAAGCTGCCAACGTTTGGTCAGCAGGTTGGGACAGTATTTTATGCTCGCGAGTTTTTTTTTTTTTTTTTTTTTAAATTTTTTATTCAGGGTTTCTTTATTCACTTTTATTATTTTACATTGCTCCATCTGATCTAGCTAGCTAGCTAGCTACTCCAACTTAGGCTATGAACATGATTGAAAGTTTCAACCAATTAAATGTCTTGGGATATTGAATCAGAATCACTATATATGATGCTGACGATCAACAAGACAAGCCATGATGCTTGGTCCGGAGTTTTTGCGACGGCATCAAAATCTTATTATAATAATATGCTTTCTAGCAAATTAACAATAAGAGAATGACAAAAGGATCGATGAAGCTCTTTGACTCTTTCAATTCACAAAAGCCAGTGCGACAAACGGGAGAACAATGCGTTATTTCTCAAATTAATAAATTAAGCTGGTTGCCGTCTTTAGTTGTTCTGAACTTTCGAAGGTACGATATAGCCTAGTTGTGTTCATTAAGAATGCCCTCTACATCCTCGCCCTGCGAAAAGGGAAAATAAAAGGAAAAATTAACCATGTGGCTTTTGTCGTGATTTGTCCTTGAGCTGGTTTGGCCAATTCGAAAAAGCTTGAGGCACATTGCTACGGCCTAGGGTTCGGGGATATCATTGGATTCATTGCTATATATTGAGCCACTTCCCTTTCATCGTGATGAAATATATGTAATCGATCACCTTGTACATGAACTGATATCTCTTACGAAATATTTAGAGTAATATGTGGTACGTACTATTTTGGTAAGGTGATTTCCATGTAACGTAACGTTTACCATATTGCATGTAAGGATTTATATATATGTAAAACCCTGTATTTCTTGAATAATATCATCACACAATATTTCATTAATATATATATATATATATATATATAAGAGGTCGTGGCTTCTTTGAAAGAGCCTAATTAGAGCCACTCTTTCCAATGTTACTTATCCTAACCTCTCCCAAAAATAGGTTCTAAATATAATTCTCTAATACCACTAGCTCCATATATATATATATATATATATACCACAATAAGATCTTTCTGAATACATAAAAGGAGACTACTCTTTTCAGTCGATCTGTTTCTGGTTTCACGAATATTGGTTGAAAAAAGTAATATTGATCAGATTGAAATTGTCATAAATTAATTAATTAAGTACGATCAATGAACCGTCTAGGCACCTCCTATGCAGCTTGATCATAGCAAGAAAGTGCATGCTATTATGGTCACGTTGTTTTTTATTAAAAAAAAAAAAATGAATTATGTATCAAAAGCTAGCTGTTTAGTTCTTGAAATGGTCAGAATTTGAGATTTTGAATTTAAAGAAATTAAGGCTTATATTACGTACGTAGTAGCGTTGACCTCTTTGAGAAGTACTCTCCCAAACCTGAAGGTAGTCTTGAAGAAAAGTGCACTAAAGCCATTAATTAGGTGATGCGGGAGTCATAGTTCGAGCTAAGTTGTCTCATGGTGATCGAGTTGATGTCGTTAACGTATCTTGACTGGCCGGATATATATATCAGCTCAAGGAGCTAAGTTGTCTCCTGAATTGCCTTCAATCCTTAATCCTTATGCATAGCCGACGATCGCTTACCACCAACCTAAGACAGATATATATCTTGTTTATACCGAAATTCTTCCTCTTTTTTTTTTTTTTTTTTTTTTCACTTCTTATATTCTCTCACTAACTTAAACCTCTAAGATGATTTTGCCGTCACCATTGGGGTGTCACTATAATCTTTGGTTCTCTTGCATCTGCATTTGGAATAAAAAGATGTCTGTCTCTTTGGTCTTTGAAAAGACCGAATTTGATCGATGATCACTATCTTGCGAAGAATATCAACCTAGCTATGCTCTGGCCGAGAAAACCAAAGTTCATATAGATTAAGCTACCTGCTTTTTCCTTGTTTTCCATCGATCAAAGCTCCCTCCACGTCCCTCGTCATGGGCAATAACGACAATTTGTCTTTCACGGTCAAATAATTAAGGAAAAAAAATATAATTTAACCCTTCAAATTACCACAATTTCTTCATATAGCCCCCAAAATTATCAAGACGTACATTCTAGCCTTTCAAATTACTAAAACCTTTGAAAAATGTATCTTTTGGAGAAATATCCATATAATACCCATGCTATGTGTCATTTTTTAATTAAAAAATTCAAAAAAAAATCAAAAAAATAATAATAAAATTTTAAAACTATAGAAAAACTAAAATTTTATTTTTAAAAAAATATTGCGATTGATCGGAGGATGTACTACTTTCCTGCATCATCGTTGGGCACGATGCACGCCTGCAGCTAAACACGTGGCATTGGTATTATGGGGATATTTCACTAAAAGGGGCATCTTTTAAAGGTTTTGGTAGTTTGGATGGCCAGAGTGCAAACCTTGGTAGTTTGGGAGACTATCCGGAGAAATGATTGTAATTTGGGGGGCTAAATTGTTTTTTTTTTTTTTTTCCAATAATTAATTTTAGAGCATTCACATTGAACTCTCTAGTTTTAATTTTAGAGCATTAACAAAACTCACAAAATATACAATTTAACAAACTCTCCACTCAATGAGTAATATTGCTAGAAGTCTCTCTTATGTTCCTCTCTCTTGTGTTCCTCTAATAATAATATGACTTTTAAAATCATCATTAAGTTTGTAAGTGATCATTATTAAATTAAATTTTGATCAACTAGTAATTTTAAAAGTTACCTTATTAATTAATTATTGGAGTAACACAACAGGGACTTGTAGAATTACTCCTACTCAATGTTATATATTTTTTTTTTGTCAGTATCGCTCTCTAAATGGAAAAAAAAAAAAAAAAAAATGAAAGTTAAAGATTTTTTAATGTTATTTATCTCATTTTTTTTTTCATCTTTCCTCTAAACTAAAGTAGATTTTTAATGTAAATAATTCAAAATTTGGTTTCATAAATATCTATATATATAGTTTAACTAGTAGAGCTAGAAATATTTAGAAAATTTGATGTTTAGTGGTTTTGAAAATGGCTAGCTAAATCAACTAATTAAGTAAATTTTTAAAGTTAAGTTTTTTTAAAAAAAAAAATTTGAAAAGTTCAATGTGAATGCTCTTGAGTTCTTGCTGAAGGGATCATTTCTTAAATCCCAATGAGCTTCCCCTGCATTACCTGAAAACTGGGCTTTTGGGCAAAACCTTTCCCTCGGTTTGTATGTTAGGAGTCACACATTGCAAGTTAATTATGTTTGGCTTGTAGGCTTTATTAGTTTTAAGCAAACAATTTCTCTTAAAGTATCTTTTGTGGAAGGGTAAGGTTCAATGGATTTTATCATGGTATATATCAGAGCTTCAGGGCCTTGGACAATGTTGAACCTTCCCACTTGTTGTACACGTATTTAGACACTAGTACCACACATGAGGGGGCGCGTTAAGAGTCCCTGACGCCGGAATATAATAGCGATTATTCTGTAAGCTAATCAACAGGTAATTTGCAAGGAAGAAAACAGGAAAATTACCCCAAAAACAAAGACAAACTCTGAATTTGATAAAATTATTAATAATCAATAACTGCTGGAAAACGCCCACAAGCCGGCTAATATAGCTGAAAATTCGACAATTAGAAAGATTTTACCAAAAATAGCAAAACCCTAATAAAACGAAATACAACAAATAAAATATATTATTCTAAAAATATTCTTCAAATATTTTGTACGATTCTTCCCATGAAATATATTATTCTAAAAATATTTTGTACGATCATTTCCATTCTCGGGCTGATCTTATTCAAGAAATAATTTTCAAATATTGTGTTTGATTTTCTCATGCATCAGTCTCACCAGGTTGGAAAGAATTCGTCCTCGAATTCAATTCTTCTTTTCCTCGATCTTTTGGATGGCCGATCAATTCATTACATCCCGTATTTCTCAATACCAAATTGACTTGAAACCAGAAGATAAACAAGTTGCAACCCATCACAACAACTAGCCTCACACTAAATTGAAATAAATCAATCTTCTCTCGTCTTTTATTTATTTTCTCCAATTCACACTCCATAAAATTCTTCAAACAATTATCAATTCTTTCTTGACCACAAAAATTAAAATTGTCAGCTAACACGTCGAAACCAACATCCAACTTATTACTATGTTAATTTGATAGAAATCTTTCAATCCCAATGAAATCAACATAACTAATTTTCTCATTACTCAACTGAAATCCCTCGTTACGTGGACTTTCATCAAACATATGGTAATCATTATTTTCTTCAATAAATTTTATTTCATAAACCATAAAACTTACCTCATTCAATAAATCCTTTTCATCAGGATAGATGTCGTTATAAATTTTTGGAGAGACCCAATCTAAATCTACTACATATTTTTTTTCTTGATCATACGACAAAGAATCTCCCACAAGATCTTCATCCTTGATATCAATATCATAAATTGGTGGAGAATCCCAATCCACTAATCCTTGTGTAGGATCTTCAACATCTTCATGTTCAACATCATCATGATCGAACATCTCCATGTATGAACTCCTCATCAACGAACTCGTCTTCTTGAAACTCTTCATCAACAAATTCTTCATCCCGGACACCCTGTATGGAGCAAGATTGTGATACGGGTTATCGAAGGTGGAATTGGAATCGAAGTTCTCCATCTCATGATTGCCAACTTCTTGTGCCGCTAGGCGCTGGGTTAACTTTGCAACTTGCCTCTGCAAATCCTTAATCATCACATCCTGAACATTATGATCATAGTGCGGAGCTTCCTCATTTGGAACCTGCCCACGACGACCACTACGATCGCGACCACCAGCCATCAAAACTGATGAAGAACTTGTCTCAGGAAAGTGTTGAAGCTCTGATACCAATTGACGCCGGAATAGAATAGCGATTATTCTGTAGGCTAATCAACAAGTAATTTGCAAGGAAGAAAACAGGAAAACTACCCCAAAAACAGAGACAAACTCTGAATTTGATAAAATTATTAATAATCAACAACTGCTGGAAAACGCCCACAAGCCAGGCTAATATAGCTGAAAATTCGACAATTAGTAAGATTTTACCAAAAATAGCAAAACCCTAATAAAACGAAATACAAAAAATAAAATATATTATTTTAAAAATATTCTTCAAATATTTTGTACGATTCTTCCCATGAAATATATTATTCTAAAAATATTCTTCAAATATTTTGTACAATCATTTCCATTCTCGGGCTGATCTTATTCAAGAAATAATCTTCAAATAGTGTCTGATTTTCTCCTGCATCAGTCCCACATTGCCAAAGTATGCCTGGGTTGTGAGCTTTATAAGCCTTAAACAAACATCCTCCCTTAACGTGCATTTTATGAAAGAGTAAGGCTCAATGGACTTTATCATTGTAGTCCCAAAAGCCATTTTTTTTTTAGACGGAACACAAATCCAAATGCGGTCATAAACAAAGGGCGGTTAGTGTTTGACAGTACCATTCACAACTGTATGCAATAAGGAAAATATTCTTACATAACATTAGACACATGGGGTGAGGCTCATGTGAGTGGGACCCACCACATGGGTCTAACACTATGTGTCTTGTATGGTGCACAACTGTTATACACCAATCACTTTTCCATGCAATATAAAGGTTTACAATTTTGACACAATTCGAGAATTCAATATGAATTCAACACAAAATTAATGGGTTAAAATTGAAAAATTTTACTTATATAATTAAATGAATCGAATTAAGATTAACATTATATAGTCTTACACATATGCCTCAACATAATTCGAATATGACACGCAAACGTGAATTACTACCAAGGAGAAATTAAATGCATGAATTAGCATTTTGTCAAGCTTTCTTTTAGATAATAGTCTTGAAATGTTAATCACTATTTTGTATTAAATAATTTCGATTTTGTTATTTTAACCTATGACAATTAATAAAAAAAAATTAAGAATCTTTTAATAATAGTAGATTCTTCATTAAAAAAAAAAATTTAATTAAAATTAATGGTTAAGGTTTTAAGGAAAAAAAAAAATTGAAAAAACCAACATCATTGGCGTAGGTGAAAATGGACCAGGCTTTTCACACACAGCTAGGTCACGAGCTAGACAGGCTCAATGTTAAGGGCAACCAGCTAGCTGGCTTCTGTGTTCCCATGGCTGCTCCAACCTAATTTAACATTTGGCCCCACTCTAAACTATATTCGAAGATGTTGACTCGATCTCATGTTGCACATGAATGCACCATTTCAATTATTCTAGCTATGATGAATGATTGTATGGAAATCAAGCTAGCCCATCAAATCCGATTAGTGAGATGCACAGATCAAGGCTAGGGCAGACACCATCTTATAATTAGTTAATTATAAGTTATATATATTAGTTTTTAAATCATTATACAAAAACGAAGAAGATAATAGCAGATCGAGTTTCTAGATCCCATTGAAGGCACGTAAAAATAAGAAAAAGAAAGACTATATTAATATAACAAATTAAAGAGAGAGAGAGAGAGAGAGAAAAAAAAGTATTAAGATAACATGTTAATCTAATCCAATTTGGTCAAGCACAATTATGATCGTGCGTCATTTTTTTTTGGGTGAATAAATTAAATCTTTATTGATCAAACTCAACTTCTACACACTCCAGAAACTGGAATCACAGTTCTCAAACAACACTTAGAATCACATAGCAACCAACAGAAAAAAAAAAAAAAAAAAAAAAAAAACAAGAAAAAAAACAAGAAAAAAAAAAAGAAAAAGAAAAAGAAAAACAAGAAAATAGAGGACCAGAACATAGGAACGGGCCTACTTCTGAGACGCCTTAGAGCGCAACCAGGCTTTCACTTCCCATCTAATCTTAGAAAGCAATTTCTTCTGCAGTCCGAGGAGACCGTTATGCAGTAAGGCATATCGAGCGTCTTTCTCATTCAGCATTTGAAGATATTGTATTGGAAATGAGAAGTTGTATAACACATTTTCAAGGAGTGTGATGCATATATGCATAGAACTTAACGATCCCACAGATAAACAGACAATTAATTAATAGACAATATAAACAGTTTTTAAAAGTTAATTCAACGACCTACCCCTTGAAGGCTTGTAGTGATCAAAGGTTCACTGGAGCCGACTGATGTTATCGGTACATGATACATGGGAGCAGGCATCTGTGTTGGAAGATTTGGTGTTGTTGCATCAAAATTAAGAACGTGAATTGCTTGCCTAATGGAGGGCCTAAGACTTCGATCAGGGTGAGCACACCAAAGTCCAACAATAATCAAGCACTCGACCTGTTTTTCGTCAAGATCATTATGCAGCTTCGCATCCACTGCCAAAAGAAGATCTCCTCTCCCATAATGATTCCAAACCCACTGAACCAACCCTACGTCAGAGTCCTCTTCCATAGGATAACCTGACCTTCTTCCAGTAGCAATCTCTAATGCAACCACCCCAAAGCTATACACGTCCGACTCTTTACTAGCCCTACCAGTGCTTATGTATTCTGGAGCCATGTATCCTAAAGTTCCGGCCAATCCGGTTGTTTGGGGACCTAGCTCGTGATCCATAAGCCGAGCTAACCCAAAGTCACCAACCTTGACAGCGAAACTAGAGTCTAGAATGACATTGCTGGATTTGATATCCCGGTGCACCACACATTGCTCCCACTCTTCATGGAGATAGAGCAACGCGGAGGCCAACCCAAGAGATATCTTGTATCTCACTACCCAAGGGAGAGGACTCCTCTTCCCAAAGAGGTGAGCATCAAGGCTACCATTTGGCATAAACTCGTATACAAGTAGGAACTCACCTTTGTCATGACACCATCCTATGAGTTGCACAAGATTCCGGTGCCTCAGCCGGCTAATGATCTTCACCTCGGTGATGTATTCTTTCTTCCCCTGTTTAGACCCTCTTGAGATTTTCTTCACTGCGATTGGAATGTCTAAATCAGTTAAATACCCCTTGTATACGGCGCCGAACCCTCCTTCACCCAATTTCCTCTCATTTGAGAAGTTGTAGGTGGCTAAAGCAAGCTCGTTATAAGAAAACCTTCTCGGTCCCGCTCCTCTTTCTAGGTCGTCGTTTATCGATGTTAAGTTCGCTGTCTCTTCTGTTGTTCTTTTCTTTTGCTTATGCCTCCAGAATATTGCAAATGCTACAATCAACCCAGCTATCAAAACACCACCAGAAACTGTCAGACCCACGATTAATCTTATATTTTTTGCTTTCTTTCCACTTGTCTCTTTTATTTCCAAGCTTGAGCTGAATTCCCATGACAGAAGCGTATGTCGCTCTACAAACGAACCAGTAGCAGCTGAAAATCCAATTGTGACCCAGTCAGGAAGAACCTTGGAGAGATCAATATTGTAGGAAAGACTAGTATTTTCCTTTGAATTAGAAGTCCTTTCGTAGGACCAAGAGACGCTCAAATTCTTGGTAGTAGCGTTATAGACAATCGATGCATCTACTGTATCTCCACTGTGTAAACTAGCATTCCAAGAGGTGTAAACGGCAGAAGAAATGGAGTTGTTGTTAATCCCCACATGCTCAACCGGAGGATCCCATTCAGTGTTAACGTAAGAATCGAACTCCACCAGAACAATTTGGTTCTGAGATGAATCGCTGGTTGTGGTGTTGAATAGGCCTAGAAAGCCACCTGCTGAATTCGGTGGGATTTCAAACCCAACAGGAGCCATGAAGAAGACAAGCCCATGACCATAACTAGAACTGCCTGTGGTGTCAATAATGAAGGAGAAATGAGTTGTGAAGTCGGAGAGGTTTCCAGTATTGGAGTCCGAGTGTGGCACCCTCTCCACAAAGGTGGCCCAACCAACACGGCATAGATAGTTGACTTTGTTCATCTCAACGGCTCCAACAGAAGGTACAGCATCTCCATGATACAGTATGTTGGACGCGTTGGATTCAAAGCGAGATATTTTGAAAGAAACTGAATTTGCAGAGGGAAGAATAAAAAGCAAAAAGAAGAGTGGTAGCTTGAATAAGCTGAAGAAAATGGTGGCCATGGCTTGGGAAATTAAGAGAGAGAAGGAGAAGAGATCAAATGGGAGACAAGTTGGAAAGCAACTGCCTGCGCGCATTGAAGATCGAGGCACTTGAATTCATACGTCAAGGCTTATACAATATCAATTCTTTTATCTTATGGTGCCCAGGATTCAATTTTGGAAGAGAATTATCTGGCAAATTCGATGCTCATCTATTGCCGGCAAAAAAGGGTCAACGATGACATGAATATAAAAGAAACAAGAGAATACAGTTATAAATTGATTATTAGATATATCCTAATTAAGTCCAAATTATGTGTCATATACGTATACGTGATTAAGAAAGCTTAAGCTAATGGTCAGGTTTTATTTTTGTATCATACAACTAATTAGCAACAAGAAAATGTTTAAACAGATTCGTCATCACTGGGCACATTGATTTTAATAATTTTCCAATATGCAAGCATGTGATAGAGAATCAGAGATAATATATACCTGGATTTGAAACATGACCTTAATCTAAAAGTTTAAGTTCCAATTATTATATTAAGAGTAATGTTATTAATCATATTTTTATCCCATAATGTTAGTGTACATGTCAGTTCCAACTAACTCTCATAACGGTTTTTATTAAAAAACAAAAATTTCATAGTTGAGACTGTCACGTCAGCATTATAGGATAATAATGTGTTATATAGAGCATTACTCGTATATTAATTATTAACTCTTCTGATCATTGGGTTAAGATCATCTCCATTTCAAGTGAAATGAAGATGATATATTTTACCATTGGCGGAAAGATGATATATTTCTAATACGATATAGGTATTTTGGGATTTTTCAAATACATCCGTACAATTAGGGTTGTGTATAAATATGCTATGTTGTAATTAATCCTAAATCATATTGTGAAATTTTAATAAAAAAAACACAACCCAAATAATAACCACATTTTCAACTTAATCCGAAAATATGAAAAAAGATGTCTTAAGTAGTTAAACAATCACTCACCAACGCCCCCTCCCCCCAAAAAATGACGTGCGTATCACAAAATTTACAAATTTTTTATGGAAGTAAAGAAGAAACAAATACATCACTACGTACGCCATTTTCACCAAAATTTCACAAATTTTCAATACTCTAAAAAATATTAACAAAACCAACCACAAAAACTAAATAGGCATCACCAAAACCCAAACTTTTCATAAACATAGAGCAATGCCTAACATCAACAAACCCATCATTCTGACCCTAGCTGAAAACTAGAGAAAACAAAAATTTTCTCCTAAAGACCCATATTTTGACTAGAACCCAGAACAAACAAAAAAAAAAAAAAAAAAAAAAAAAACCAAATCATTGATTGTAGAAAAACCAAATCGAACCCAGAACAATGAAAATGTTAAAAAAAAAAAAACTTCAGAAAAACCTAACCTAATTGGTTCCATTGAATCTGGTTGAAGACTCAGAACGAAAGAACACAATCACTACAAAAAAATCTGATTTTCGCCACTTGTAGTTCGCCGCGTGTACGGTCACTGTACACGTGGCGAACTGTTGGCCGCGTACAAGTAGCCACGTACATACACGCGGTGGATCTGGTTAACACTAATTGCACAATTGGCCGCGTGTACATTAATACACGCGGCCAGTTGGCCGCATGTATTAAAATACACGCGGCCAACATCTGGCCGCGCGTATTAATATACACGCGGCCAACTGTTGGCCGAGCGTACATTAATACACGCGGCTAACTGTGAAATTTTTTTGTTAATATTTAATTCTGTTTTTTAATTTCTTTTTATTTAATATATATATATATATATATATATATATATATATATATATATATATATATATATATATATATATATATACTAAAATTCTCCAAATTTATTTTATCCAAAAATATCACAAAATCAAATTGCACAAATTAATCAAAACAACAATATTTAAAAATTTGAATACCATGTACTAATAAATGTATTCATTACTAACAATAAATACTTACACAACAATATCAACAAATTTGAAAATCTTGATCTAATAAAGTTATTTGTTACTAACAAAAAAAAAAATACACAAAATATCTACAAATCTGGAGGACGTCGCTGCGGATCACGAGGTGCAGTTCCGGGCGTGAACTCGCCAACCAGCGATTGTCCCGCAAGAGATGGTGTAACGGGCGATGGAGTCCCGAGAAGGGATTGTTGGCTCAGCAATTGTCCAACAGGCGACACCGGACCAATCGTTGTCGCATTACCTGCAAGTAATAAAAATAATTAACCTATATAATATTATATGCAAATTTAAACAAGTAATGAGAACAAATTAAAAATAAACCTAAGTGTATACATAATATGAACCATACCTGCAGGCGCACTACTAACAGACGACGTACTACCTACGTGTGCAGGTGAAGACTGCTGAGCACCAGGGCATACGAACGATAATCCTGTAGAGGACATGAAGGCCTCAACCTGTCGCATGCGCTGCTCCATAGCATCAAACTGTCGTAGGCGCTGCTCCATGCTGTCAGCCCGCTCTCTCTCGGCCGGCACTATACCCTGTAACCCGTCATTCCTCTCTCTCTCGGCCCATAACATGATATCCATCTCCGCAATTTTGTGGGCAGCCCAATCCTGAGACGTGCCCTCGGCCGGTCCCCCCCGTGTATGGGCCCTATACGAGAAACAAGTCCCGCGAACAGGAGTAACGTTCGGCCCAACCTGCCGAACCCTACCTCCATACTCGGGTCGCCCAAGTGCCTGCTCGTACGCGTCGCCAGGTGCCCAACGCACCGTATCTGATGAAACGGAATCCGTGGCAGCAGGATCAGTGGACAAACTCTGTGTCATCCGCTCCTGTACGTCGTCAAAATACAATACACTGGTAATTAATAAATACTTTATCACACGCATAACTAATAAATATTAATAACATAGAACAGTAGCATACGCATAAGTCCCGTGTCCGCTCGTTCAGATAAGTGCCGTCTTTCCTTATGTGCGTCTTCACAAACGACTCGGCGCGAGTGGGGGGCGTGCCAGATGTAGATGTTTGTCGCCATACAGTATAAATATATAACAAACATTGGATATTCATTTAATGTTAAAAAAGAACAATTACGCACAAATAAGAATTAAAATATTTGCATATTGTTTCATACATCATCGTGATTAAATCTGGCATAACTTTTGGACCCCAGACTATGGGGGATGTCATTCTGCTTCCGCAGCCGCTTCATTCGTTCAGACCTCGCCTTTGCATTGAACATTCCGAAAAAAAATGTAAGAATTGACACACTTAATTACTTATGTGCTATGATTAAATGAACTGTTTATTAAAAAAATACAACATTATAGTAATACATTCAAAGACCTACATACCTGATTTCTTTTTGTGCACCACTCGTGCAGTACGTCCTCCACATCTGTTCGGTCATACTTATCAAAAAACGTATCTGGCATTCTCGCACGTATTGTCAATGGCGTGTCACCGTCTCGAATATTTAGCTGGGTCCTCAACTTCGACTTCCACGAACGGTGCTTACGGCCCATATCACCCCAGAATTCGTTCTGTGCGAGACGCTGGTCGACGGATACGGGTACAAAAAATTCTTGCTGCACATTCAATTTAAGGATTAATTTTAGCAGTTCAACAAAACCTTAATCTTAACTTTAATTTCACTAAATACATATATTAGTTTCATACACATACCATTATGGCATCCCACATTGCCCGCTTAATCTGCTTATCTACCTTTCCCATTCGTCCCGCAAGTGAATGTGGGACCCGCTCTGTAAAAGCTTGCCCGCAACCCGTCTATAACGATTGCATGCGCGTCCCACGGGTTGTGTTGCAGCATTGTACTGCAACACAACTTTCTTCCCCCTCGGGAGCACCCAATTTCTCTCTGGGTCCTTAATCACCTCAAAATAGATGCTCCCGTCTGGGTTATACCCTAGTCAATAAATATAAAACGTTAATATATTAACACTAAATAACTTAATTATATTAATATATTAAAAAATTAAAAATTCAATTTAAATATTATACGAACTTACTAAATTAAGATATAATGATGTATAAAAATGTACTTACCCATCAGCCGAATATGATCGGTCGCTATGAGCTCGGTCGCTGGGTCGCCAGCATGCTCCTCGCCTACCTCATCTGCCGGGTGAGGCTCATCATGATGATCGTCATCCGAAGACATATCCTGGGGGACATCATGGGCCAACTGATCAAGACCCAGCATCATATCGTCCCCCTCATGGGGCATCTGGCTCTCCCCCACATCTGGGTCCTGACTCTCCCCAGAAAGCGGCAACTGGCTCTGTCCATAAACAGGCACCTGACTCTCCCCAGGTGCCAGGCCCTGGCACCCCGCCGGTGCCGACATCTGTCCCGACCGCATAGCCGGCATAGGCATCTCCCCCCGCTGTGACAGCGAGAATCTGTCATCTTGAGTCTCACTATCAGGGTTGACTGGCATAGCTGGTGTAAGGGGGTATGGATAGTATAACGGGAATCTGCTCAGATCATGACACTCTCGCGCCCACCATCGATCAATATGACCCGGTGTGGTGATCCCCAACTGCGAGAACGTCGTGTATGGAGAAGGAGAATATCCAGCTGAGCTCATCTGGCCGGAATCTGACCTGCTCATCCCCGCCGTACCCGGGGGCAATGGTCTATAAATGGCGTCCAGGTGGTGTGGCCACGGTGTAGTATGTAGTGCCGCTGACATCGCCGGTGTGGACGTAGGCGGGTATGGAGAAGGAGAATATCCAGCTGCGCTCGTCTGCCCGGGATCTGACGAGCTCATCCCCGCCGTACCCGGGGGCAATGGTCTATAAACGGCGTCCGGGTGGTGTGGCCAGGGTGTGGTATGTAGTGCCGCTGACATCACCGGTGTGGATGTAGTCGTGCAAGGCACGGGGTAGGCGTGGTGCACGATGTGCGCAAGTAGGGGGTCTCTGGTCCATCGAAACCTGCGAACAAAAATGTAGACAAATTATTTGAAATTCGTATTAGTTTTGATATTAAAAAAGAATATGCATATTATACAATGAGCTCTATGCAAAATAAGAAAGTATTTTGAGTTTAAACGAATTGTACCAACAATAAATATAGCAATCATTGTATAACAGAAGCTTCAATCAGATCAATGTCGGGCCTATCGTGATCGAATTCATCATTCATATCATGCAGGTCATCAGTGGGTAGTACGAGCGGTACACACTCGTGATATGCATTATCTGCATCACTACTCCCTTCCCCCTGACCAACATCGTACATGTTGCGGTTTAGTCCTCACGGCACAAACCCAGTTTGGGTTCCTTCCATCCTCGACATAAAACACTTGGTCTACCTGAGATGTAAGCATGTAAGGCTCGTCAGTAAGCAGTTCTCCCCTGTGGACGAGGTGAGTGAAGTTGACAAACGCTAGGCCATAATCGTCGACTCTGAATCCTCTGTCCATCGTGGGGTCTGCCCAATTGCACTTAAATAGGACGTACGTAGTCCTATCGTAGTACTCGACCTCAACTACATCGGTTAATTGCCTGTAGTAGGTTTCGTATTCAACGGTTGGCACACATACGCCGCTGTTCTGAGTCCTCCTTCCCACATCATGGGCTAGCGTGCGGAACAGTTTCCTGTTTACCACGTACCTGTTATACTTCACTGCTGTCTCCTTCAACCTTCTACTGCGCATAACCAATTTCTGCCCCAATTCCTCCCTACGTTGATTGTCAAGGCCATCAACCTATGTTATCATTTCATATATTAAAAGAATACATCGGTTAATAGCGGCATATTGTCGAACCCTATCTTAAAATGACACTGAACATAGGTAAATATTATATACCAAAATACCACTATTTCCTTACATATGCGCGGTACCACTCGCAGAACTGCTCATGATGTTGGGATTCAATTAGAGCGTCCGTGATGCGACCCCTAACGCATGATCGCCTAATAGCGTCTTTGTGCATCCTACATTCAGCGGATATAATTAAAAAACTAATTATTATCAATTATATCATTTGAATCCGGTTCAATATGTAAACACTACTTACATCCGCAAATTGAGAAACTCTTCAGAGTTGAACACAATATAACGATGAATCTGATGCATCGTCAACCGGTTCAACCTAACTCGCGTTCCCGCCCCCTTGGAACCATCCGGATTTCTCAAAGGTCTATTATGAAAGGTTGGTGCATTTTCTAGATATCTCAAACAGAACGTTACTAGCTCAGTCGCTATGTAACCTTCTGCAATGCACCCCTCAGGAGCCGCTTTGTTGCGGACATTCGACTTGAAACCCCCAAGACTCCTGGTGCACACACATAAACATTAAGGGCTTGTCCCCGTTTAATGCCACGAGTTACATGAAAATATATATATATATATATATATATTTTTTTTTTTCTGCGAAATTTTACCTCTCTGCCGGGTACATCCACCTATATTGAACGGGTCCGCTGAGTCTACACTCACGCACAAGATGTACGACCAAGTGGACCATGCTAGTAAAAAACCCAGGAGGAAATACCTGTTCCAGCTTGCATAGTGTGATACAGACGTCACCCTGCAGTTGGTCCATCTCAGCTTGAGTTAGCTTGGTCGAGCATATGCCTCTGAAAAATGCTGACATCTCAACGATAGGTCTGACCACTTTGTCTGGCAGTGACTGACGCAATGCAATTGGTAGAAGCTGCTGCATCAGTATGTGGCTGTCATGACTTTTTAACCCTGAAATTGTACGGTCCTTCATCTGAACACACCGTGAAATGTTCAAGGCATATCCGTCTGGAACTCTCACATTTCAAAGAACCTTTAAAAAGCTTTCTTTATCCTCCTTGGACATCGTGTAACAAGCCGCGGGTATATATGTTTTACCATTTGCGGCGGTGAACGGATGCAATTTAGGTCTCAACCCCATCTCCTGCAAATCCAGCCGAGCTGCCAAGTTGTCCTTCGTTTTCCCTTTGATGTCCAAAATAGTGCCAAGTATATTGTCCATGACATTTTTCTCTATGTGCATGACATCAAGATTGTGCTGAAGCAAATTGTCCTTCCAGTACGGCAATCTGAAGAAAATACTTTTCTTCTTCCACACAACATCATCAGCACCCCGTGCACCCATCTTCCGCTTCTTCCGTCTCGTCTTACCCGCGTTCTCATCCCCAAATGCAACTCCGTCCAACTGTTGGAGGATCTCGTCCCCGCAAGGCACATCAGGAGCACATTCTAACTCCTCAGTCCCATCAAACGTTCTTCTGTTCAGCCGCCACAGATGTTCAGTTGGCAAGTACCTCCTGTGTCCTATGTAACAAAATTTACAACCGTTCTTCAAATGTTTAGAACGTGTCGAATACATGCAACAAGGACATGCCTTCACACCTTTGTTAGGCCAACCGGATAAATCTGCATACGCTGGAAAGTCGTTTATTGTCCACATCAACTGAGCTCGCATATTGAAATTCTCCATCTTCGCAGCATCTAGTGTTCGTACCCCTACATCCCACAGCTCCAACAGCTCATCAATCAGTGGCTGAAGGTAGACGTCGATATCCATACCAAGTGAGGTCGGTCCGGGGATAACCAGTGACAGGATGAACGACGTCTGTTTCATGCACATCCAAGGGGGCAAATTGTACGGTACAAGCAATACGGGCCATGTGCTGTGGGATGTACTCATGTTCCCAAATGGATTGAATCCATCTGCTGTCAGTCCAAGCCGCACGTTCCTACTGTCTGCCATAAAATCCGGATGTAGAGTGTCGAACGATCTCCATGCCTCACCGTCTGCGGGGTGCCTCAATACGCCGTCCCTAGTGCGGCCTTCTGCATGCCATCTCATATTGTGCGCAGTGTGCTCCGACATGAATAACCTCTATAGCCGTGGGATGAGTGGAAACCATCTCAACACCTTCACTGGACGTTTTTTCCTCGACGATATTACCTCACCATCCTGATCTAAATGTATATCAGCCACCCACTTAGATTCTCCACATACGGTGCAGGTATCTAGGTCTTTATTGTCTTTCCAGAATAACATACAATCATTACGGCACGCCGGAATCTTCTCATACCCGAGACCCATGGAACTGAGGAATTTCTTCGTCTCGTACGTATTAACCGGCAAGGCCTCATCGCAAGGAGGCAATAACTGACTGACAAGCTCAAGAATATCAGAAAAAATCTTGTTACTAATACCTCCAATGCACTTCAAGTTGTAGAAATGTACAGTTGCACTCAATTTACTGTGCTTTGTACCGGGGTGAAGTGGCTTGTCGGCAGTCTTCAACAACTCAACGTACTTCAATGTGTCCCTTGCAGAGGTTCCTTCATTTACTTCTCCGGGCTGGCCAACATGATCGGTTTCACCTACTTCGTGCACGCTGAAGGCGTCACGCAACATGGCGTGCATATCACCACCTTGTTCCAGGTCTCCGCCTTGTTCTGTGACTTCTACATGTTCAATGCCACGGGCAGCCGTATCTGTGACACTGAGATGGTCGTGACCCCGAACAGGAGCAGCAGGGTTTAGGGTAGTCTCACCGTGCATATACCAGAAACCGTATCTCGTGGACATTCCCTTCCCCCCTGTCAGGTGGGCAAGAACGTAATCTGAGGGGTGCCGCTGGTTATTCCGGCAGTACTTACATGGGCAGTAAATTTTGCCATCAGCAGCCCTACAGTTATGAACGGCGAATGCCACGAACGCTCTACACCCGTCGTTATACTGTGTCGTACCCCTAGGTGCTGACATCCACGACTTGTCCATATTCCTCTGTACGTGAGTTAACAGTCTGAAACGAAATATGTTATTTGATTACAGCAAATAAAGTGCTTGTTTGTTTAATGTTTGTTTTAAACAGTTAACTCAAAGTATCGTTTTTTCATATTTTTTTTAGGGTTTAGGGTTATTTCTTTTTAGGTTTTAAGGTTAGGGTTTAGGTTTTTAAGGGTTTAGTTTTTAGGGTTAGGGTTTAGGTTTTAATATTTGTAGGGTTTAGGGTTTTTAAGGTGTAGGGTTTTAGGGTTTAGGGTTTAACTAAAATAAAATAGTAATAAAAAAAAAGAAAAAAAAAAAGAAAAAGAGATCTTGAACCTTTTTCTTTTATATTTTTTAATATTCTTCTTTCTTTTTTTAGGGTTTAGGGTTTTTGTTTTTTTTTTTTTAGGGTTTAGGGTTTTAGGTTTTTAGGGTTTAGTTTTTAGGGTTAGGGTTTGGGTTTACCTTAGCATAAAAAAGTAATTACAAAAAAAGAGATCTCTCTCATTTTTATTTTTTTCTTTTTTAATATTCTTCTTTATTTATTTAGGGTTTAGTGTTTTAAGGTTTCTATTTTTAGGGTTTAGGGTTAAAAAGGTTAGGGTTTAGGTTTTTAAGGTTTAGTTTTTAGGGTTAGGGTTTTAAGGTTAGGGTTTAGGTTGTTAGGGTTTAGTTTTTAGGGTTAGGGTTAAAAAGGTTAGGGTTTAGGTTTTTAGGGTTCTAGTTTTTAGGGTTTGGGTTTTAAGGTTAGGGTTTAGGTTGTTAGGGTTTAGTTTTTAAGGTTAGGGTTTTAAGGTTAGGGTTTAGGGTTTACCTCACCATAAAAAAATTATAAAAAAAAAAAAAAAGATATGTCTCTTTTGTCTTTTATGTTTTTTAATATTCTTCTTTCTATTTTTAGGGTTTAGGGTTTAGGTTTTTAGGGTTTAGTTTAGGTTCTAGGGTTTTAAGGTTAGGGTTTAGGTTTTAAGGGTTTAGTTTTTAGGGTTAGGGTTTAGGGTTTAGGTTTTAATATTTGTAGGGTTTAGGGTTTTTAGGGTGTAGGTTTTTAGGGTTTAGGGTTTAACTAAAATAAAATAGTAATAAAAAAAAGAAAAAAAAGAGATCTCGAACCTTTTTCTTTTATATTTTTTAATATTCTTCTTTCTTTTTTTAGGGTTTAGGGTTTTTTTTTTTTTTTTTTTTAATTTTATTTTAGGGTTTAGGGTTTTAGGTTTTTAGGGTTTAGTTTTTATGGTTAGGGTTTGGGTTTACCTCAGCATAAAAAAGTAATTACAAAAAAAGAGATCTCTCTCATTTTTATTTTTTTCTTTTTTAATATTCTTCTTTCTTTATTTAGGGTTTAGGGTTTTAAGGTTTCTATTTTTAGGGTTTAGGGTTAAAAAGGTTAGGGTTTAAGTTTTTAAGGTTTAGTTTTTAGGGTTAGGGTTTTAAGGTTAGGGTTTAGTTTTTAGGGTTAGGGTTAAAAATGTTAGGGTTTAGGTTTTTAGAGTTCTAGTTTTTAGGGTTTGGGTTTTAAGGTTAGGGTTTAGGTTGTTAGGGTTTAGTTTTTAAGGTTAGGGTTTAGGGTTTACCTCACCATAAAAAAATTATAAAAAAAAAAAAGAAAAAAGAAAGATATATATGTCTCTTTTGTCTTTTATGTTTTTTAATATTCTTCTTTCTATTTTTAGGGTTTAGGGTTTTAAGGTTAGGGTTTAGGTTTATAGGGTTTAGTTTAAGTTTTAGGGTTCTAAGGTTAGGGTTTAGGTTTATAGGGTTTAGTTTAAGTTTTAGGGTTCTAAGGTTAGGGTTTAGGTTTTAAGGGTTTAGTTTTTAGGGTTAGGGTTTTAAGTTTAGGGTTTAGGGTTTACCTCACCATAAAAAAGTTATTAAAAAAAAAAAGGATCTGTCTCTTTTTTCTTTTATGTTTTTTAATATTCTTCTTTCTATTTTTAGGGTTTAGGGTTTTAAGGTTAGGGTTTAGGTTTTTAGGGTTTAGTTTAGGTTTTAGGGTTTTAATGTTAGGGTTTAGGTTTTAAGGGTTTAGTTTTTAGGGTTAGGGTTTTAAGGTTAGGATTTAGGGTTTACCTCACCATGAAAAAGTTATAAAAAAAAAAAAAAAAAAGATCTGTCTCTTTTTTCTTTTATGTTTTTTAATATTATTCTTTCTATTTTTAGGGTTTAGGGTTTTAAGGTTAGGGTTTAGGTTTTTAGGGTTAGGGTTTTAAGGTTAGGGTTTAGGTTGTTAGGGTTTAGTTTTTAGGGTTAGGGTTAAAAAGGTTAGGGTTTAGGTTTTTAGGGTTTGGGTTTTAATGTTAGGGTTTAGGTTGTTAGGGTTTAGTTTTTAGGGTTAGGGTTAAAAAGGTTAGGATTTAGGCCCCGTTTACTAACTCCCTCCCCTTCCCCTTCCCTTCCCTCCCCTTACTTTTACCTTTCCCAAAAAACATCAAATTCAAAACATTCTTTTCTTTTTTACTTTTTATATCACATCAATAATTTTTTATTATTATTTAATTAAAAAAATCTACTACAATACAAATTTTTTCCACTTTTCTATATAAATTCTTTCTACTTTATATCACATCAATCACTTTCTATTTTCACACAACAAAAATATTCTCACAAAGGGAAGGGGAGGAGATTACTAAACGGGGCCTTAGTTTTTAGGGTTAGGGTTTAGGTTTTGAAGGTTTAGTTTTTAGGGTTAGGGTTAAAAAGGTTAGGGTTTAGGTTTTTAGGGTTAGGGTTTTAAGGTTAGGGTTTAGGGTTTAGGGTTTAGTTTTTAGGGTTAGGGTTTTAAGGTTAGGGTTTAGTTTTTAAGGTTAGGGTTTTAAGGTTAAGGTTTAGGGTTTACCTCACCATAAAAAAATTATAAAAAAAAAAAGAAGATATGTCTCTTTTGTCTTTTATGTTTTTTAATATTTTTCTTTCTATTTTTAGGGTTTAGGGTTTTAAGGTTATGGTTATAAGGTTAGGGTTTAGGTTGTTAGGGTTTAGTTTTTAAGGTTAGGGTTTTAAAGTTAGGGTTTAGGGTTTACCTCACCATAAAAAAATTATAAAAAAAAAAAAAAAAAAAGATATGTCTCTTTTGTCTTTTATGTTTTTTAATATTCTTCTTT
Organism: Alnus glutinosa; assembly: GCF_958979055.1. Taxonomy (NCBI): domain Eukaryota; kingdom Viridiplantae; phylum Streptophyta; class Magnoliopsida; order Fagales; family Betulaceae; genus Alnus; species Alnus glutinosa. The sequence continues at coordinate 24,231,335 of NC_084897.1, read as the reverse complement.
CTATTTTTAGGGTTTAGGGTTTTAAAGTTAGGGTTTAGATTTTTAGGGTTTAGTTTAGGTTTTAGGGTTTTAAGGTTAGGGTTTAGGTTTTAAGGGTTTAGTTTTTAGGGTTAGGGTTTTAAGGTTAGGTTGTTATAAATTGAATAATAAAATAAATTATTATAAATGGTAGACGGTGACCAAATTTAATTTTCTGTATCTATCCAATAATTGTTGGATACGATCATTTTATTATAAAATGATGGCGAGTTTGCTTTGAAATTTTTTTATTTAATTTTTTTTGTAAAAAAATTACCTGAAAATGGACAATTACACCTTTTTTTTTTTTTTTTTGTTCTTAAAAAACCCAAAAATTGTTGAAATAGTACGGCATACTTATTTATGTTTTATTGGTTTGCGTCATTGATTTTATGATGAAGTTAATAAAATAATGGCGAGATTGGTTAATCTGTTCAAATGTTTTAGCATAAATTGCCAAAAATAATAATTGCCACACCAATTTGTAGTACAGTAAAACATATTACAAAAAAGAAAAATAACACAACTGTACGAATATTTTCCATGCATAACGACCAACCACATCAAAACACATAAAATTACACAACAATAAATATTCAAACCCAACAAAATTAACATCATTGCATGGATCATTATTAATTGCTAAATCCACAATTATTATATGAAACTATTAAAACAATTATAAACAGATTTTATACAAATTAAATTAAATGCACCAAGTTCATTATAGCAAAAAAGAAAGAAAAAAAATTAAGGCCAAAATTACTCACAAATATTATTTTGGGGTGTATTTTATGCTCCTTAGCCAAAATGTACTTGCATTAAAACATATTAGTCCCAAAACAATATCCCAAAAAAAGTACCAAATTAGCAATCACGTACAAGGCAGAGAGAGAGAGAGAGAGATGTAGAGAGAGATAGAGACAGAGAGACGGATGTAGAGAGAGAGAGAGGTTCGGACTTAGGGTTAGGGTTCCTACTGTGGTTCGGTTAGAGAGAGAGAGAGAGAGAGAGAGAGAGAGAGAGAGAGAGAGAGAGACAGACAGAGACAGAGAGAGAGAGAGAGAGAGACAGAGACAGAGAGATAGAGAGAGAGAGAGAGAGAGAGAGATGTAGAGAGAGAGATAGAGAGAGAGAGAGAGAGAGAGAGAGAGAGAGCTAGAGAGATAGAGAGAGAGAGCTAGACAGAGAGATAGAGAGAGAGAGATAGAGAGAGAGAGCTAGAGAGAGATAGAGAGAGACAGAGAGAGAGAGAGAGCATATAAAACCTTGGGTTGGTGCACGCGTGGTGCAGTGACGGCCGGAGAGGGAGCTGGCCGGAGAAGACAGCGGAGGCCGGTGGTCGGTGCGGACGTGCGTGACGGAGACGGAGAGGGAGAGAGAGAGAGTAAGAGAGTTGAGTGAGAGATTTGATCGAGAGCGTGGAGTGAGAGAGCTGAGTGAGAGATCGAGCTGAGTGAGAGAGTGGAGTGAGAGGGTAGCTTCCAGAGGAAGCTACCCTTTTTTTTTTTATTTACAATTTTTTTATTTAAAAAATAGGCCAGGTGGCGAGCGAGAATTGTCCCGCGCAGGTCACCTGGCCAAAAATTGGCCGCGTGGCGTAACACCACGCGGCCAATTAGAGACGTGTATACTAATACACGTCTCTATATGTTTTTTATTATTATTTTTTTAAAATAAAACGAACAATTATATATATATATATATATATATATATATATATATATATATATATATATATATATATATATATATATATACCATATATTACTGAACGCCCTAAGGGCGAGTACAAAGATAGAGGTACAAGACCCCTCTAAATCTTAAGTCAGAAACAAGTCTGACTTGAAGCAGTTATCTAAATACAATTCACAAATATTACAAGGACCCCAAATAAATCACATCTTTACAGTTAAAGCTCATACAATCAACATAAGAGGATTGGCCTAGTCTACCCTAGACACCAAATAAGCCCAAGAACATTTGTGTATTACAAATAGACAAACTGTGATCCATAGTAGACACATGAGAATGTACACAGAAGCAGAGAAAACCCAAAGCAGCTGCTGGCAGTGAGACAGTGGCGGAATCCGCCGGAGACGGCGGTGCGTGGAAGACACGCGCCATCACCGATACCACCCAGCAGAGGATCGACCACCGTAAACCCTATCTAACATCGTGCACGGCCAGAAAAGATGGAACGTGGCGAACACGAGACATTGCATTGGTGCTAAAGTCGTAACGTACATTGAGTTTCAAAAAGTGGCAGTATTCTCACGATAATTAATCTTCTAAATGTCTTTAATTCAAATATCATTAATTACGACTGACATTGCATTTGAATATCTCCACCGTATGTATGCCTATTTCTACACAGTGGTTGCACATGCATGTACGTCGCATTTAATTATTAGAAAAGAGTACTGTTCTTCATGGAAATTATGCCATCTCATAAATGAGATCGAGGTGATGTTAACCGGCCACTGATGAATTTTTGAGAAATTATCAAGGTAAGTATTGGAGTTACGTGAGTCTTATTCATTTCTAAAAGACATCTAAAGATGGTCCTATATTATTAAAGTATGTTTGGGTTGTAGGCTTTATAAGCTTTGAGTAAACCTCTTCTCATAAATGAGCTAAACTTCACGGGGTGTTCTTCTTCTGGTGCCTTGTCCATATTTATAGGCTAGATCGAATTAGAGTGCTGATCAGTATGTTGGTTAATTCAAGTAATTAAGGAGTGATATTTGCCAACACCAAGCTTTGGTTAGTTTATATAGAAAGAAAGAGGGAGATGCGCGCATATGGTGTCTCCTCTGTTCGGCTGATGTGATCAATGAGGTAACAGCCAATATATATATATATATATATATAGAAGGTACGAATATCATCTTCTATATTCCCATAGTTAAGAGCATTGGTTCACTAATTAAAATAGAGCAAACAGCCAATACTTATAACCATGATTGTCAGTAAAATATTACGCTTCTATGACCCCGGCCATCTGGGTTAGGCACGCCATGCATTAATTAATTAGATGCCTTACGTATTTTCATTAAATGCCAATTTTCTATATATATATTCTTAAAAATGATCAGTTTTATTGACTTGAAAGAAATATTTGTTACAACGGTTGACCATGCATGTGTGGAGGTTACGTACATGCAGTGAGAAGAGTTTGTCGCAGTGGGCAGGTAGAAGTAACGTTGATGTTTAAGTAATTAGTATAACTAATCAACGTGGTTTGTTTACTTTACAATTAGCTTAAAAAAAAAAAAAAAAAAATCTCTCATAAAACAGATCTAAGTCATTTTTCTTTCTCTTTCTACTCCCCGCTCATGCTCTTCCGATCACATTCTGATTTTTTCTTTTGGTTGTAGGTATTCTCCAACCATATCAGCAGTTTTGGTATCTTCGCTATGCATTCGTCCATCTAACTCCGTGTTGTGTCATTCATCTTATTCATGGCCGCTGCTGGTATTTGCTGATTATGTTTTTGCTTTGAATAAGAGTTTTCTTCTCCATAAATCTGTCATCATGGACGATATATGAGATGAATATTAGTCAAGTGTGAGGGGTTATTCCTCACTGTATGGATAGGTCAGTATGAAAGGTTATCCCATGGCTTTGATAGTTCGGTGTAAGGAGTTGTCTCTTACAACCGGTTTAAATACTTATTTTTTTTAGATATTTGGCTACTTTTGTTTTAGATTTAGTCTGCTCGGAGCAGATCTGCTCTTTATTTATTTTTGTACATGGGTTAGTGGAAAATGAAAGTTATAGATAGCAATCTATTGTAAGAATTTTGTTTGTATCTATGACTTTGTAACCTCATAGCATGTGGCTATATATGTTTTTGCAGGGTTTTATGTTTTGTGATCTAAGAGCTCTCTGCTCGTGATCTTTGATTAATGAAATACTCAGATCTTTCGTTAAAAAAAAAAAAGATAATCAGTATAACTTAAAGAGAAAATAACTTTAAGAAGGCAAATTATGCAGTGTGTAAAAGGAAACAAAAGTCCCATTTTTATTAGGTGTATATATGACATCTTTTATAGCATATTTGTTGTAACGGTGCCCTCTTTGGAAACTCCCCTGTTTCCGAACAGGAGAACAATATGAATTGTTAATTTCACATTTAAGACACAAATTTTATATCAAGGATCCCTTGTTCTTTATTTCATTTCGATTTTGAAATCTTAATTTTATAATTTATTTTTGTTATTTAAGATCCAAATTTGTTGGAAAATATGAATTGTAAAAAGGGAAAATATGAAGGAAAAATAGGATTAAGACTTCAAGGCTCAATCGCAAAGCACAAAACAATAAGTAATCCATCTATTATACTTTCATTACATGGAAATTATTTTTATTTTGGGACTCAAGGGGCAAGATGCCAAGATCAATGATGCTTAATTAATTAGCCAGCCTTAAAATATAACCAACAATTAATATTCATTTTTATAGCTACAATATACAAGATAGTTATTATGTCATGGTGTCTGTGTGTGTTTCCAAGAGGGCAATTAAGTGAGATTATCTAAAATCTTGTTTATGATCGATCAGTTCACCGGTCCTTCAGGAGGCCGGAGGCCCTTCTAAACGAAGGTAGTCGTACATGACTCCTTGGAAAGGAGATCTGCTCTTCGATTGTGTTAGATATATTGTGTTGTTTCCTTGTTGCAATACATTACTTGCTACGTCGACGCTGGCCAACCAATATAATCCATGAATGCCGTGCCTCGCGATGGCATTTTCTCTTCCTATAAGTCCCGTTGAAAAGTGTGAAGGCTTGGCAGTCGCATCGTTGAACCGAACCTTTCAACAACCCATGCAATTAATCACCAGAAAAATCCATAATTAAGCAAAATATATACTAACCACAAATAAAATATATATATATACCTCCAAATCAGCTTCATTGGCCGACGCCAAGGCCAACTGGAGTGTGTAATTTCCGTCGTTCACACTTTCAAGTTCAAACACGATTTGCCATGTTGCTGCTCCATACGTCCCATTATTTATTCGCCTGCAATGCAATATTCAAACCAAGAATTACAACAAACGTAGCACCGGGCACTCCGATGAGACCCATTTGTCTAATCGAATAGTTCGAAACCTGTTCGGCTTAACGGAATTGATTGTAATTCGGACAGCAAATAATTAGAGAAGATTCGAGTCCAAAGCAAATATATATACCTAGTAACATGGGCGAAGAACCAATCCTTACCATAATCGCTAACATCAATTGTGTATATGAGATCCTGATAACGGTACAAGTCTGCATACCGTTCCCACAAACCATATTGCCTGAACCTGCGCGCGACTCAAAATTATTTAATAGTAAGCAACGTACGATTAAAATTTCTTTTAGAATTACATGCAACAGCAATTAACGTGTGGCGACTAACTTTTGAGCTGGTTGATTGTTGTACAATCTGTTCATGAGCGTTGGGTATGGGTCGGGTACATAGAACTCTCCAGCGGTGCGGTCAGGACTCAGGGATTCCAATTTCCCACAAAGTAGGACCATGTCTTGGAGGCTCATACACAAGGACATCCATTTGGACCTCCCCACCTGTCAAGATTTTAATTTATTGCACATTTAATAATATACATAATATCTCGTCATTTAAAATTATAAATAATTTGATAATATATAAATTTAATCTTAAACATTTGAAAGGGAGAGGATCCTGATCTGCATATACGTACTAACCTGGTTTAATAGTAATCATGGTATCATTCTTATAATCACCAATAAAACCAGGGACCCATGCATACAAATTATACTCCCCGGGTAGCACGTTTTTTATTATAAAATATCCCTTCTCGTCAGCCTGGGTCCAGAATTGAGAACCCTGAAACAAATTAATAAAGAAATATAATTTAGAGCTAATTAGTGTCTGATCTCATCTCTCTTCGTCATTTCAAGGGAAAAATATAGTCAAATTATTTATTATCTCAAAACTTTAGTCAATAAGAAATGACAACCAAAAATTACCTTGCTTTCTCTTTGCCATGAACCGACTTCTCCGGGAGCCGCCAAGCCCACGTAAGCAGATTGCGCCCACATTAGTTTCTCATTGATGTACCTAAAATATTGATTTCTCATCGTGAGTATACCGGAGAAATTATGCAAGCACCTACTATAAGTGACGTACCGGTCAAGGACTAGCAATTGACCCGCAACCGTTCCACGTTGATCAGAAGAAAGGAAGTCTTCCGATTGGGTGAAATTGTATGGCCAGCTATCCACTTCGCTCCACATCTGGTGAAAATCAAGCGCTGGTTAGTTAGTAATAATTCAGTTAAAAATTCGAAGGAAAACGACACCCCTGACTTAATTTATACCTGCTCTTTAGCGTTTGCCCATAGTTGTTGGGGATTGTTTGGAGGACTGGAAAGTGAGTTAAGATACACAAATATGGGACCAAAAACTTTCTTCCATGGCTCTCCCTCTTCAAAGCTCATCCCTAAGTCCTTCCCAGCATAGTGAGTGCTCACAAACATCTACACACAAACACCCAAATTCAGATGATCAAGGACTCTGTCTCTACTGTTGTAAAACAGAACAAAACAAGAAGACAAATATGTGGTCGTGACTCGTGAGATATGACAGGTGTGGGGGGACTTACAGAGAGGGCAATGGGCCCGGCATGGGAGGTGAGGTCTTGCTTGATGGGCCCCCCTGTACGGAACTCATTGCTGGGTGTTATGATCCAGAATCCAACAGGTGCGTCGGCGGATATCCATCCGTGAACCTTATTATCCTCGTTCTCTAAAGAGTACTGGTACTTGTCATCCACCTGCGCCTGCAGTATCAGAGCATTCTTAGTAGCCTCATCAAAATAGTTTTTTAACTATTTTAGTGAGTCAATTTGATGAAAATCCTAAAAAACCACTCCCAGCAACCTCACCATTTTTAACCAAAAAAATTTGATAACTGAAATCACTAACCAAATTAGATGAGGCATTTTCACTCAACAACTCACTCACCAAATTTTGTTTCACATTTCTCTCTCACATGATTAGCACACTTTTTTCCTTTTTTCTCTCATTTTCTTCTCCCATCTCCCATCTCCCACACGATAATGTCCTTATTTCATGGATATGAATGATTTTTTGTAAAAAGATTATATAGAAAAAAATAAATAAATATGAAAAAATTATTATTTAAATAGAATAGTGAATATTGACTAGTTAAAATGGTGAGGCTGTTAGGGGAATTTTAATAAAGTGGCTCACCAGAATAGAAAAAAGTAATTTTTAGTTATTTTGGTGAGTAAAATTTGGTGAGGCTACTAGGAATGCTCTCGCAGGTCGATCAAGGCAATGCCAAAAATAAATTATTATTATTATTATTAACATATAATAATGGATTTAAGGGTACCTCTCCTCTAAGTTTAGGGTCGCTTGGATCGGTCAAAAGAACGGCCTCAGGGTAGGCGAGGGGCTGACCATGTTCACGGTCTTCCATTGTTGGCATGATCCTCTGCCTCTCATCCGATAGCGCCATGTAGCGAAATCTGACCAATTGATTTCAAATACCATGTTCATCACGAACTTCCATTGTTGCCACGTGGATAACAAAATTGGAAATTTAAAATTATTTCACTATATATTTTAATTACTTGTCACTTCGGAGCTTGTAGACAATCCTAATTTGATCAATCTCCACCTCCGGCCATCCTTCAAGCCGCTCAAACACTGCGTATGAATAATATCCCGAAATCCCCCGCCGCAATATGTACCTGTACGTATTATGTTACATGTATATATATATATATATATATATATATATATATATATATATATATATATATTAAGGTTTATAATTTTAGACTAAGATCGATTATCAATTAATGTTCAAGGAAAAAAGACTTGATAGAAAATGCACCTTTTGTCTATATTTAAGGGAACACTTTTTCCACGAAGCGAAATATCCCATATCTTACTAAAAGAAAGCTCTATTTGGTCTTCATTCTGGGTTAAAACTGTGAAGTTTGCTCCTACTGTTCTGGAAATAATTGGTGTACATAATTTCAGTTTGGGAAAAGCGTAAGTAATTTTCCTACCTAGATTAATACAAATTAACACATGCAAATGTTGATTAATTAGGGGAGAGAATTTAATTAATTAGTTACCTCTCAAAGATACTTGGACCTCCTGGCTCATTCCAAACTACGTCCCAATACCTAGATTTTGTCAAAGAAAAAGATTATAGCATGCAAAAATATAGAAGCTAGCTAGATTTTAAAAAGGAAGTGAATTCATGTAGGTACGTACCCTCTATCTTCTCTTCCATTATGATCGTCAAGTAGGTCAGGGATACCATTGGAGTTTATCCCCAGGACGTGACCATCCGGTATTGACAAATTGATTTGGACGAGGCCATTATCCAACATCACCTGATGAAAAGATTTACTGATCAGTAGAGACATAAATACTGTTGGGGATAAAATTCCACTAAATTTCATTTAAATAAATTGTTAGATGGATAACAACAACTATCCATCATAATAGCTCATAAAGAGGGATACAAATTTCAAGATATTAAAATTTGAATATTTGAAATACTGTAGTTAAGATTAGTTTCAACCGCCACATAAACGTGGAAAAACGGAGAGATAATCTTTTCAAAACCTTAGTTTGTTGCTATATTTTTATTTCTAAATATATGCTGACTTTATAAGAATCGAAGTGGGATTCAGCCTGTATTTCCAAAACTGTTCTAACAAATACAATGGATTGATTCAATTTCAATGGCATGCAGCTAGCCTTGTTATAGTTAATTACGAAAATTATGTTGTTTTCTACCTATCGACAACATATGAAAAATGGGAGAACTAATGCATTTAATTACCAGCTGATTGTTGTCGGTATACAGCTTCACCTCAAGAGATTTTTGGCCTTTGGCGCTCCATAGAACTCTCCTGCATTATATGTAAAAAAGTTACCAAAAGAATCCACTGTTATTAACATGTAAAATATAAATCTTAAAAAACACAAGAAATCAATTCAGCGTGCCGTACTAATTAATGTCAATGAACAAGAAACCTTCGCTTTTAGAGTATTATCATGATCACCAATCGTCTTCCTCTTGTGCGGTTAAAGATAAAGGTAAACGAAAAAAGAGGCCATGCCAGGCCACATAAATGAGAAGGGGCCAGACACTGTGCAGTCACAGAATGGCCTTTGCTCGAGGTAAGCATGTGATCTTTAACTCTTTATGATCGGGTGAATATGTAGGACAACTTTTTTCTACAATTCCACCCACATAAATATGACAGACTAAACAGTACTAGCTCTGAGATAAGGCTCTGAATCATCACAAACATAGGCAGTAGCGACAAAAATGAGAATAATGGACTGAATATTTATGGAGCCCCCACATAATTAAAAGTATAAAATAAAATAACAAAAGTATATTTCTAAGCTGCCACAGTTGCATTTTCAGGTTTCTTATTAACACTCTCAGACATCTCCAATTCTCCTTCTCTCTCTCTCTCTCTCGCCTTGGGCAAAGCACGTTGTGGTAAATAGAGGGAGCTAGCAAAAGATGAGAGGATGAACCTAGCTGAGGTATTCTGACCAGAATGATCAGCAAAGAAGAAGAACACCAGCAAAATCGCTCCTAACCACCCAACAAGCGAACCCCATTGCCTACTCCAGGTTACCTTCTCCATACTGATCACCTGAAAATCACTTTCACAATAACAAAAAAACTCAAAGGCTTTCTTATATATACAGAGAACCTGAACAGTGCTTTTGGAAAGAACAACAGAAATAAATTGAAAAAATGATTGAAATGGTAAAGAAGACGTCAATGGTAAAAAAAATCTATGCATGCATCGAATAATAATTCTCCTAGGAACTTGGGGTGTACCTGTAATAGATGCCAAATGTATATGCATTTCTCACTAGTCTTAATTACTGATCGACTCTATATATTCTGCATGTTTGGAGCCTTGAACATGCAGAGGTCGATATATTACGCCATGCAAATGACATCTAATAACAGGACTACTACTGAAGGAATATTTGAAGGCCTTCAACTTCTTCTTTTATATATGTTTAACTGATCTTCTTACTGGCCCTTTTAATTTTTTTTTTCTTATGCGTTCAAGTGAAGAAAAAGGGTAATTTAGTCCTAGAAAAAGTATCACGTGGTCATAGGAAGCCATGGGCGGGGTTGTTGATTTAATGTAGTCTGTGCCAACTTTGGACAACTTTAGGAATTTGTTACATAATTTGTGTCTTACAAATGCAATGTTTCAACTGCTGTCGTCTATTATACGGAGATTTATCATTTTTCATCTAGGAATTTGTTACAGGCCAGGAAAGTGTTGGGTTATTGGGTACGTTTTGACAAATTCAACCCTAGTTTTGTTAAAATCTAACAATTTTCCTAAAATTGTCCAAATTTCGCAAAGATTAATTATGTACATTGAATCAACTCTATATGCCTTCCGTTATATTATAAATATACCTAATTTATTTGACAATTTTTTTCTTTTTTTTTTTTTGAACAAATTCCTGTAATTCCGGTACATATATATATTACCATATGGTAAGTAATATATATTTTGGTAACTGCTTCTCCTTCTAGAATTATATTTTGCACAACCACTTCCTTATTTGACAAATTTGAGATCTGGTGCAGTAGTTAACTCACTCAAATCTCAAGTGAGTTAACTCGTCCATCCATTTTTTTTTTTTAAAAAAAAAAGAAGAAGAAGAAGAAGAAGAAAAAACATACACAATCTATTAACTTTCCTTCCTCGTATAGCTAGATTTGGAGGTTCTCTGTGATAGATTCGATAACCAACTTGGAATAACTTAATTAACTAACATTAATTAAGTAGATGGAGATTTTTTAATATTTGAAAAAAGTAGAACTAAAATAGTAATTTAAAAACTTCCATGTATTTTTCCATAATGGATTGATCAATAATAATTAATTACGTTTTTGTCTTTCTATTGAACGTGTTGAATCTAGGAAACTCATAATTAAGGAGGAAAAATGTTACGTTCAACATTCAGGTTTAAACCCACTGCAGACGTGAGCGACGAAATTAAGAGTATTAATTATGTATGATAAATTAATCACAAACCTAGCTACCTGTGAAACCCCACCGCAAGACTTACGAAGGTCCCCAATTATATATCCATGGCATCATGTGACTATGTGACTTTACATTGTCTTGCGAAACACACAAAGAACAAGAGTACCTTTCACCAAAAGGACATATGGGTGTCACATTGTCACGAGGGCCTCCCGACACATAAAGTTCTCTCAAGTACTCTTGAACCACTACTCTCTGCTTCTACGAGAATGCATGACAGCAATTAGCAAAAATATAATTCTTTTGCTCTCTTATGGTTTAGAGCACTCACCCTACTGATTTTCTTTAATTTTTGTTAGAATATATATATATATATTTTGTATGTTCTATATTTGGTTGATATTGAAATATTCTTTATTTATGGGTTAATTGTAATCAAAATTTTAAATTATAATAAAATGATTATCACATTTGTACTTACTCGATCACTACTCTATAAATAGATACATTTGTATTGTAAACAATGAAGTCAATGAGACACAGCGTAATCTTAGATTGAAATCATTTAGAGTGGTAGACGTAGGTGTCTAACATTGAACAACTTGTAATTTAGGTTTACCCACAAACTACAACAATTTTAATCTAGATTTAAAGAATTAAGCTACCTTTTGTTTTCTTATTCAAATGCACTCTATATATATAGTACCGGCTTTCCAGTCTTTCTCTAGCTAGCTATTAACCATTTAAATACTATTTTCTTTATTTTTTTAAATACCAAAAAGAAAATGCTGTATGGAATATCATGCTTCATTTATGTTGTGGTTTAGAAATACTAATGCTGTACGAAAGACAGTGAAGTATGGGCTCAACCTGCTTTGCCCAAAACAAGAAAAAATAAAGGGATTACAGTATTACACGCAACGTACAATATTTAAGTACACTTAAAATGGGGAGCTTTTCCAAATAGAATGAACTTTAATTTAATCAACGAAAGAGGACAAAAATGTTAAGCATTTGACAAATCTTATATAATTGATGCTCAGATAACCATTCTTTTAGGTTATTTTTGTGTCTCCTTTTGACCGAAACCTCATCTAATATTCCCTTTCCTGGTTAATTTAGGCAGTTTTTCTTTCTCTTATATATACTACCTCTAGTTCTTAATTGTTTGGATAAGATCATCCTTCCGACCCTCACAAATTGTAGGGGTGGTGCACCTCACTTTTGGAGTGGCCGGACACCATCCTCAAATGATAAGGGAGTGGTTAACCTACTCCAGCCACATTCTTAAATTGTTTATTCCCTTAAGATGGAAGGAATGATGTGGTTAAATTCAGGCCGTTCATTTTGAATAAATAACCCGAATTCTCAAAATTGCATGCCCTTGCTATTAAAGAAAATCGCAGGGTATACTTGATCCCTTGTTGTATATTCGCTGTCTTTTTCTTTACAAAACAAACCAATTCACTCGAAGAGTCGAAGTGCTACGTTACACCTTTTTCTTAAAATCTTTTTTTTTCTTTCTTAAATACATTGGCTCATTAATAATAATATTGTCTTCCTGTAAGGCCTCTTCGTTAGTTGGCCTAACGTTGACAAAGATTTAGAAAGTACAGGCGACATCGTTATCTTGGAAAAGAGATCGACCTTGGTGTCTGTTTTACTTGTTTGATAACTAATTCACCTACTGAATTTGACACGAGTAATGCTAGCTAGTTCACACTAAATTTTCACACAGATTATATATATAACATATTTGAAGTAATTTTCTATATCAATCACTTAAAAAATTAAAAATTTTAATCATTTAAAATACGTCAAAAGTGGCATTAGTCACACATTTGTTATCCAACAAAAACGAACAGGTAAAGAAGGTTATTGTTTCTTGATTCTCGAAGGGCAACAAGAACACATCTGGTAGCTTCTGTACTGTAGTCATGTGGTTGGTGCTCGATATCCTCCAACCCCAACACGTGGCGTAAGATTTCGGTACATGACAAGAGCTATATACAAACGGCTGAAGAAAGACAAGATGCCTCACATGACATCAATTGTTTTGCTGCATGCGTTGTCTCTCAGATGTAGGTATAGCCGGCCTTACATTGGTGGCCGGTTAATTTCCTGGGGGCGACAGTCTCTGAGATGTAGGTAGCTCAATCCATGGAGGCTAAAGATATTTACACAATCATTGTATCTACACGTATTGTACACATATTCATATTTGGTTTGAGATTAATGCATGTTAGACCCATATCAAATGTATATATGGGTTTGTAAGATGGTTGCACACCAAATATAAATGTGTGTTCAATTTGTGTATAAATAACACATCTCATCCTTTGATATTTATCATAAAGATCTTTAAATCCTAAAAATAGGTGGGTTGTAAAGATATTATATTACGAGAAATGTTAAAAAAAACACTATTTAGACACTGGTGTGTTTCTAACACCCCTCTTATATTAGTGCTAATTATCATATTAATTCTTTATTGTGTAAAATTCTATTTTATAAGTGAATTATGAGAGCTAAAAGTATAATTTGATAAGCCCTTTTTTTTTTTCTTTTTTTTTTCTTTTTTTTTTAATAATAAGAATTTGACTAGCCTTTTTAAATTAATAATACATAAATAATCTATGCTTTTAGAATATGAGATCTTTGAAGCTAATAGCTGACGATTTGCCCTCGGTATTGAAGGCCAGAGACAACTCTAATTGCAATTAAAGACCACATTTCTAATGCTGATCAATTAGCTGGACAGGTCGGGCATTGGAATGAGAGGCTACTACTAGAATAGAAATAATCACCATAGGCCAACCGCCAACCCAAGCACCCTCTACATGCATGAAGAATAATCAAAGGGCTACAAGCCCGCCACATGACAAGCATCCACGGACAAGCATCAAATAAAGAAGAACTATTTCATAGTATATATTAAATTTCACATGATCTAATATTGTATATGTTGCCTATGTTACCACACTATTTAAAATTTTAAAATGATCTAACACTATGTATACCATAATTAGATGTTATAAAATATAATCAATGGTTCGGATCCTATGGCCGAGGGACAACCTCTAGGAGTCTCTTATATATTAAAAGGGTCACATCTCCAAAATCATACAGGCTTGGGCTTTAACATTTTAAGATGGTCTGGGACAAGTTAGGAGAGTAAAAGTGTAAAACCATATTTGTTTAGAGACAGGCAAGCTTGGGCTTTAACATTTTAAGCCGTGTGATGTTCAGTTTGATAACAGTTTACACGGCCGATACACATCTATCCCCGACAAAACACCAATGTATGATGTGTCCCTCGGACTAAACAAGGTCGAGCCCACCACTGCATCATCAACTGCTTGATTAAATTTCATAATAATTTGTAGGACAAAAAATTATTGAAGCAAACTACGTACGTACACATCTACAATACAAGCCCAAACCTAACAAATATATGGTACGTACTACACATCAGTTTTGCCTGAGTTAATTATTAGAAGAGCTGTTCTAGAGCCGGCAGAAGCAGATGAATGAGTAGTAGAGCAACTGCTACACGAACACTGCGTCTGATCTTTCGAGGACCCTGTGAGACGAGATGAAGATGTATAGGAGAATCTACACATATGCATTGGAGGTGCAAAATACATTGGCACCGGAAACTTCGACGGAAGGTTTGGCAAGGGAGCTTCAGAATTAAGAACATTTATCACCTGCCTTATCGACGGCCGGATGGTTGGATCAGGATGGCAACACCATAATCCAACGACCATCAAGCACTCCGTTTGTTTCTCATCAAATTCCATACTTAATCCCTTATCAACAGCTTCAAGGAGCTGGCCTTTTCCATACAGATCCCATACATACTCTACCAGCCTTACCTTGCTCTCTTCTGCTCTGGGTTCCACTGGTTTTCTTCCGCATGCAATCTCAAGGGAAACCACCCCAAAACTGTAGACATCGGATTCCTTGCTGGCCTTGCCGGTGGTGACACACTCCGGCGCTAGGTAGCCCATGGTGCCGGCCAAAACAGTTGTCTGTGAGCCCAACTCATGGTCTACAAGCCTTGCAAGACCAAAATCGCCGAGCTTGGCATTGAAATTTGCATCTAACATGACATTGCTTGACTTGATATCTCTGTGGACAACACATTGTTCCCACTCTTCATGAAGGTAGAGCAGAGAAGAAGCCAATCCAAGGGCTACTTTGTACCTTACTGCCCATGTCAGCATAGTCTTCCCACCAAAAAGATGAGTATCAAGGCTTCCATTAGGCATGTACTCGTAGACGAGAAGGAACTCACCCTTTTCATGGCACCAACCAATTAGTTGAACCAAATTCCTGTGCCTCAAACGACTAATGATTCTCACTTCTGCTATATACTCCTTTTTCCCCTGCTTTGATCCCTTTGAGACCCTCTTAACAGCAACGTCTGTATTGGATTTACTTAACAAACCCTTGTAAACGCCTCCGAATCCTCCCTCTCCAAGCTTCCCTCCTTCGGCAAAGTTTTTTGTTGCACGGATAAGTTCACGGTAAGTGAACCTCCTTGGGCCGGTTCCCTTTTCAAATTCGTCATCCATACCGATATCTCCGTCCAAATCTACAATTTTCCCACCGGCCCTTTTTCTCCAACAGATGAACCAAAGTAGACCTAATCCACAACCCAATACACCAAAACCCACGGCTAAACCAATCACCAACCTCACTCTGTTTTTCCTCCCATCGTTGGTCTCCAAAGTTGAATCGAATGACCAAGAACTTACTGCATGCAACTCAATCCACTGACCTGTAGCTGCGGAGAAACCAACTCTAACCCATTCCGGCAAAACATTCCGCAAATCAACAACATATGAAAGGGTAGAATCCCCATTGAAGGCTGGATTATTAGCATACGTTAAGAAGACACTTAGATTTTTGGTGGTTGAGTTATAACTTACCCATGCATATCCTGTTGACCCTGTCCTCATGCTAGTTTTCCACGAGACATTTGCCGCAGAGACAATGGTGTTGACATTGATTCCGACATGATCATCGCTTGGATCCCAAACATTTTGGAGAGTGTCAAACTCAACCGCAACAATTTGATTCAAAGAGTTGTTGAACGCGGTTGCCGAACCAAACAGTCCAAGATACCCGCCGCTTGAATTTTTAGGGATTTCAGACTGAAATGGCGCAATAAAGAAGGAGAGCCCGTCACCGTGCGCCGACTGATTAACGGCGGTTATGCTAAAGGAGAAGTGGGTGGTGAAGTCTGTAAGCCTCCCTGTCTTGGCATCCCAAAGGCGTACTGGTTCAGCATATGAGGCACGACCCGCACTGAAAGTGATGTCGGTGCCGATTTGATTCTTTGTAAGTTGGAGAACTTCTCCGGACGGGAATGCGTCACCCTGCAATGTCATGTTATTCATATTTGTCGGGAAACTAGGGAAGTTGAAGGAAATTGATTTTGCATGGGGAAGCAGCAATAAAAAGAAGATGAAGAGCTGATTGAGATGAAGAGAATGGATTCTTTGAGGTTGAAGAAGGAAAGAACATATGTTGGAGACATTCATGGTTGAAGAACAGAGAGAGATCAATGAATGAAGGTCAGGTAGATGGCAAGGCCTAGCTAGGAGTAGCTGCGTTGTCCTATTTCATAGCTTTTCTTTAATTCTTTATTTGGTTTACTTGGTCGATTCGATTGACCTCATCAGTATTCGCCGGCACTTCCAAATTATGAATCCTAGTACCACATTAATATCAATTCGATGAAACGGCCGGCTCCCATATATGCTTAGCACCCGTGGGACCATCCTAAGCTCTTGATCAAATGCAAGTGTATGATCAGAATCATGGACGAATGTTTCGACCAAATGACAGTCAATACAAGCTGCCAACGTTTGGTCAGCAGGTTGGGACAGTATTTTATGCTCGTGAGTTTTTTTTTTTAGTTTTTTATTCACGGTTTCTTTATTCACTTTTATTATTTTATATTGCTCCGTCTGATCTAGCTAGCTAGCTACTCCAACTTAGGCTTCTATCAAAATCTTTTCGTATTATGGTTTCTTGCACTTGTCGAATGCGAGCTGTATCATCATGAACATAATTGAAAGTTTCAACCAATTAAATGTCTTTGGATATTGAATCAGAATCACTATATATGATGCAGACGATCAACAAGACAAGTCATGATGCTTGGTCCGGAGGTTGCGACGGCATCGAAATCTTATAATAATATGCGTTCTAGCAAATTAACAATTAGAGAAAGACAAAAGGATCGATGAAGCTCTTTGACTCTTTCAATTCACAAAAGCCAGTGCGATAAACGGAAGAACAATGCGTTATATCTCAAATTAATTAATAAAGGGTTGCCGTCTTTAGTTGTTCTGAACTTTCGAAGGTACGATATAGCCTAGTTGTGTTCATTAAGAATGCCCTCTACATCCCCGCCCTGCGAAAAGGGAAAACAAAAGGAAAAATTAACTATGTGGCTTTTGTCGTGATTTGTCCTTGAGCTCGTTTGGCCAATTCGAAAAAGCTTGAGGCACATTGCTACGGCCTACGGTACAGGTATATCATTGGATTCATTGCTATATATTGAGCCCCTTCCCTTTCGATCATCGTGATGAAATATATGTTAACGATCACCTTGTACATAAACTGATATCTCTTAATTAAGAGATATTTAGAGTAATATGTAGTACTATTTTGGTAAGGTGATTTCCATGTAACGTAACGTTTACCATATTGTAAGGATTAATATATATGTAAAACCCTGTATTTCTTGAATAATATCATCACACAATATTTCATTAATATATATATATATATAAAAGAGGTCGTGGCTTCTTTGAAAGAGCCTTAGAGCCACTCTTTCCAATGTTACTTATCCTAACCTCTCCCAAAAATAGGTTCTAAATATAATTCTCTAATACCACTAGCTCCATACATGATACACCACAATAAGATCTTTCTGAATACATAAAAGGAGACTACTCTTTTCAGTCCATCTGTTTCTGGTTTCACGAATATTGGTTGAAAAAAGTAATATTGATCAGATTGAAATTGTCATAAATTAATTAATTAAGTACGATCAATGAACTGTCTAGGCACTTCCTATGCAGCTCGATCATAGCGAGAAAGTACTATTATGGTCACGTTGTTTTTTATTAAAAAAAAAAAAAACAACGAATTAATTATGTATCAAAAGCTAGCTGTTTAGTTCTTGAAATTGTCAGAAAATATTTGAGATTTTGAATTTTAAGAAATGAAGGCTTATATTAGTACGTACGTAGTAGCGTTGACCTCTTTGAGAAGTACTCTCCCAAACCTGAAGGAAGTCTTGAAGAAAAGTGTACTAAAGCCATTAGGTGATGCGGGAGTCATAGATCGAGCTAATTAGTTGTCTCATGGTGATCGAGTTGATGTCGTTAACATATCTTGACTGGCCGGATATATCAGCTCAAGGAGCTAAAGTTGTCTCCTGAATTGCCTTCAATCCTTAATATTCCTTATACATAGCCGGCGATACTTACCCGACTTGATCGACACGCTTACCACCAACCTAAGACAGACATATATATCTTGTTTATACCGAAATTCTTCCTTTTTTTTCACTTCTCTCACTAACTTAAACATCTATAAGATGATTTTGCCGTCACCAATGGGGTTTCACTATAATCTTTGGTTCTCTTGCATTTGCATTTGGAATAAATCACAAGCTGTCTCTTTGGTCTTTGAAAAGACCGAATTTGATCGATGATCACTGCCTTGCGAAGAACATCAACCTAGCTATATATGCTCAGGCCGAGAAAATTAACCAAAGTTCATATAAATTAAGCTACCTGCTTTTTGCTTGTTTTGCATCGATCAAAGCTCCCACCAAGTCTCTCGTCATGTGCAATAACGACAATTTGTCTTTCACGGTCGAATAATTAACGGAATAATATAATTTAGTCCTTCAAATTATTACAATTTCTTTGAATGGCCCTTCAAATTATCAAGATTTACATTCTGACCCCCAAACTACTAAAACTTTGAAAAATGTCTCGTTTGGCAAAATATTCTCATAATACCCATGTCATGTGTCATTTTTTAATTAAAAAAAATTTAAAACTAAAGAAAAACTAAAATTTTATTTTATTTTTTTATTTTTAAAAAAATATTGCGATCGATCGGAGTATGTACTACTTTTCAGCATCATCGTTGGGCACGATGCACGCTTGTAGCTAGACATGTGACATGGGTATTATGGGGATATTTTACCAAAATGAGCATTTTTTAAATGTTTTGGTAATTTGGGTGGCCAGAGTGCAAGCTTTGGTAGTTTGGGGGGCTATCCGGAGAAATGTTGGTAGTTTGGGAGGCTAAATTCTATTTTTTTCAATAATTAATTTTAGAGCATTCACATTGAACTCTCTAGTTTTTAATTTTAGAGCATTAACAAAACTCACAAATATACAATTTAACAAACTCTCCACTCAATGAGTAATATTGCTAGAAGTCTCTCTTGTATTCCTCTAATAATAATATGACTTTTAAAATCATCATTAAGCTTGTAATTGATCATTATTAAATTAAATTTTGATCAACTAGTAATTTTAAAAGTTATTTATTAATTAATTATTGGAGTGACACAACAGGGACTTATAAAATTACTCCTAGTCAATGTTATATTTTGTTTTGTCAGTATCGCTCTCTAAATGGAAAAAAATCCGAAAGTGAAAGTTAAAGATTTTTTTAATGTTATTTATCTCATTTTTTTTTCATCTTTCCACTAAACTAAAGTAGATTTTTAATGTAAATAATTCAAAATTTGGTTTCATATATATATATATATATATATATATATAGTTAAACTAGTAAAGCTAGAAATATTTAGAAAATTTGATGTTTAGTGGTTTTGAAAATGGCTAGCTAAATCAATTAAAGTAAAATTTTTAAAGTTAAGATTTTTTTTTAAAAAAATTGAACAGTTCAATGTGAATGCTCTTGAGTTCTTGCTGAAGTGATCATTTCTAAAATCCAAATGAGCTTCTCCTGCATTACCTGAAAATTGGGCTTTTGGGCAAAACCTTTCCCTCGGTTTGTATGTTAACACATTGCAAGTTAATTATGTTTGGCTTGTGGCTTCATAAGTTTTGAGTAAACATCTTCCATTAAACTGCTTTTTATGGAAGGGTAAGGTTCAATGAACTTTATCATGGTATATATCAGAGCTTTAGGGCCTTGGACAATGTTAAGCCTTCCCTCTCGTTGTACACGTGTTTAGACAATAGTGTCATACGTGAGGGGGCGGGTTAAGAGTCCCACATTGCCAAAATATGCCTGAGTTATGGGCCTTATAAGCCTTAAGCAAACATCCTTCTTTAACGTGCCTTTTGTGGAAGAGTAAGGTTCAATGAATTTTATCATTGTAGTCCTGGAAGCCACCTTTTTTTTTTTTTTTTTTTTTTTTTTTTTTTTCAGGCGGAACACAAATCCAAATGCAGTCATAAACAAAGGGCGGTTAGTTTTTGACATTACCATTCAAACCCGATATGCAATAGGGAAAATATTCTTGCATAACAGTTGTGCACAATACAAGACACATGGAGATGTGACTCATGTGAGTAGGACCCACCACATGGGTCTAACACTATATGTCTTGGGTTGTGCACAACTGTTGTACACCAATTACTTCTTTATGCACTATAAAGGTTTACAATTTTGACACAACTCGATAATTCAATATGAACTCAACACAAAATTAGTGGGCTAAAATTGAAGAATTTTACTTATATAATTAAATTGATCAAATTAAGATTGACATTATATCGTCTTACACATATGCCGTGACATAATTCGAATCCGACACGCAAACGTGAATTATTACCAAGGAGAAATTAAATGTATGACTTAGCATTTTGTCAAGCTTTCTTTTAGATAATAGTCTTAAAATGTCACTACAAAAAATTTGTTTTTTAGCCATCTGCAGTTAGCCACGTGGATGAGGGTCATCCACGTGGCTAACTGCTAGCCACGAGCAGTTAACTACGTGGGTTTCGTGTGGTGAATCTAGTTGTTGCTAAATGTACATTTAGAGATGTGGCATTTTATATATGTGGTTATTTAGCCACATGCCACCTCAGGTGGCTAAATGCAATTTTATTTTTTAAAAAATTGGCACTTTTAACCACGTGCAATTAAAGTCATGTTGCTAAAATTCTTTATTTTATTTGGATGAGTGAGGGCCGGATTTTCGGGTATTTCTTGTATGTTTGTGATGGTGGAGTGACTGAGTGACTGAGTCCATTAAGGAAAGGTTAGTTCCATAATTGCATGTAGAAAACACATCAGAGGCAAAAAGGGGTCCTTACCTTTGTCTGGAGCCGACAAGGATGTGATGATTCTGGCATGTGGAGACGTGGCCGAGTGTGATTCACCCAGTTGAGAGAATGACGACACCGGATGAGTTGAGAAGTGGGCAGTAGATTTTGGGGTTGATTCTTGTTCTTTGCTTCTTCTTTTTTTTGGAAGGCGAAAGCGGTGTTTGCTGTTTGGTTGGGCAAAACAGATGCTGAGATGAGTTTGCCTTTCGAAGATGGGAAAGTATTTAAGAGGTGATGTGAGAATCTAACAGAAGAGGAAGATGAGAATGGTGGGTCGAGTGAGAGTGATGTGGAGGACCACGTGGAAGTGGAGAGGCAAAGAAAGGAAAGCTACGTGAAGATGACAAGGCTCCACATTTTATTAAAGTAAATTGGGACAAGTGTGTGGATGAAGACAAGGATAAGTGTGGTAAGTATTTGGATGTGGGAGGAATGGACTGCTTCGAAATTTGGTGGCATGGAAGACATGGGAGACGATGAAATGGGTGACTTTGATGATAGTGATGATGAAGAGCTTGAAATATATGGTGGAGTTTTTGGTGAAACAGAGCAAGGAAAGAGTTCGTTGAACTAAGGCGGAAAGTAGATAGAGAACGCAGGTACAGGAGGACATGAGGGACGCGCGGGTGTGGCTAAGGTGTTTGACAAAATGATGCAGAGAAGAGTTTCTGAGTGAAGGATGAACTGGTTCTGTGGTTGTCATGAGAAGGATCGAAGATACATACCATATTAAAGTCACCTGAACCTTACTAATTTTCAAAAGGCACTTCAAAAGAAGAGATTTGCTCAATACTTATAAAGTCTACAATCCAAACATACCTTGGCAACGTGGGACTCTTAACAGTAAAAAGTATACTTGGACTGACGCATACCATAATAATGATTTCTTAGTGACAATTGTAAAGTTTGATGGTTCTTGGCCAAGTTTAGGAGCGTAGATAAGAAGAAGAAAAAAATGTCTTTAAAACGTTTCTGGAAGCACGTACTGAAATGTTACAGGGATATTGTTTAAATATTAAGCTCGATGTTGTCTTGAATTTTTTAGGATTACAAAAAATAATGCAATGCTCTTTGCTTAATTTCTTGGAATTGCTCATTAGATCTAATAAAATTTGGGATTTAGGTTGATGAACAACATGAGTAAGGATTGGTTTTTCCTTTTAAAGATCATCAAACATTGAAGATTCTGCCTTGACTTTTGGAGAACACGTACTTCTCACATCATACTGTTGATGTTTTAATGAATAAAGGGATCCTAGCTAACTAAAAAGAATTTCTTTTCAATTTTTCTGTTTTTTTTTTTTGAAAAAAAAATTATTAGGTGTAATTTTTTATTTTTTTTTAAGTATTAGGTGTAAAAATTGAATTGCATTAGCACTGCTCCCCACAAAGTTTGAGAAAAACACACTTTACCCTTGGCATTTTGGGGCTGAAATGTCATGTGCGCTTGACGTAATTTCAATCCAAGTAGACGGAAAAATTAACTTAATGGATCGAGAGTGTAAAGTGTCACAATTTGATCATTTACAGAGTTCAATTGTCACATTTTTAAACTTTAAAGTTAAAAATGTCAAAGTAGTAATATATACTTAAGGAGGTAAACTGTATTTTTTCCTTTAAAGTATCAATTAGCCTTGTCTTTTCCTTCTAGTTTTTTTAACCCTTTCATCTTCAAAGTGGATCTCTTCTAAGGTATTGTTAGTATGCTTTGTTTTTTATTCTTTTTATTGAATTCTAAATTACTTATTTAAGAAATAAAAAAAATAAATGAGAAGTTTCACTTAGCCCCTCATATGTTATGGATTTTCAATATTAATCTCAAATTATTAAAAGTATCCATCTATTAGGATTTTTTGTTAAATCTAAACGGAAATGCCAAAATGACCAAAATATCTCGTTTAAAATAAAGTGAAAATTTGCCTCCCGAGATTGAAAAATGGGATCACTAAAAAAAGAAAACTGATTTTTAGTGACCTACATTTAGTGGCGTTTTTTGTGGTCTGACATGTCACTAACTTTTAGTGGTGTTTTTGACACACCACTAATCAGTTCGTCACTAATTCCCATTTAGTGGCGTGTCAGGAACTGCCGCGCCACTAATTTAGTGACATGTCAATTTTTAGTGACGTGTCAATCTTGGCAGGCCACTAAATTGTGGCATGTCAATCTAACACGCCACTAAATTAGTGGTGTGTCAAATTTAACATGCTACTAATTATTTTAATGATGTGTTACTTTTTAACTTGTCACTAATTAGCTAGTGACGTGTCACAAAGTATATTACTGTTGACAAGTCACTAATTGCAGAGTTTTTTGTAGTGATACCCACATTACAACTTTTGATAATTCAAGATTAACATTGCAAAACCTGTGACACATCAAAGAGGATAAGTGAAGTATTCCAAAAAGAAAAAATATGGCGCCGTCCAATACCTTTTAACGTTAACATCATACTAGATAATGAGAAGAAAAAGAAAAAAAGTGTGGGGCAATCACCAAAGTAATTGCATTTTAAACCAACCCTTAGGTTTAAAATACATATATACCCCACCAAATGTTACGTTCAACTACTTGTTTTTAGGGGTGGGTAGAACCCGCCCGTACCCTCGAATCTGCCCCGCCCCGCCCCGAAATGTTTAGATATCAAGTGATTTTTGCAACCTGCAGGCACTTCATATGTAGACCCGTGACTTACGGGGTGGATTGCGGAAATGGGTATTTCCCAATCCACAAACTCGCACCGCCACGAACTACTCATTTGACCTAAGAGTCTGAGTCCCAATCCAATACGCGTATCATCGTCCATCGTAAGTTCGTAACCATCAATCCATCAAATTGCCCCCAAAAGTGAAAACCTAAAATCAAAAAAGTTCCAGTGCTGCGCATTCCCCCATCCGAGCCATCCCTGAAGAGTAAAGATCTTGTGTCGTAATTCTTTCCAATTCCAACCCTTTCTTTCGTTTCTTAAACGGTCGTGATTCTTTCCAATTCCGGCCACTCAAATGGGTAGTATATAGCCATATTTTCCCCCCAAAACGTCAAACCTTAACCTAATCAAAAGAATAATAATAAAAATTAAAATTAAAAAAAAAAAATCACTTCTCATTCCCTAACGGCGCGCATCCTGAAGAGGTGAAGATCAAGCTGCGTGAATCGCTGAATCATGGATTCATGGTCTTTTGTTAAGCACAAGATGGTCTTAAGAGGAGGGGATAGACTGAAGAATCGAAGATGAAAGGATTTACAGTTCTGCCTTATTACTCCATGATAAAGGCATAACATGTGGTTTAAGGTGCATGGTGTTTCTCAATGCGCATGAAGTTTCCAAGGCAGGCTAAATGACTGCCGCGTGTCCCACTAAATATTGATATCGTAGATTCGTAACCAGGCAAACATCTTTGCAATTTCAAGGTGCAGGACGTTTCAAAACATATTTCGAAGTACCCTGCCCGCCCCTAATTCCACCAGCCCCGTGATACCTGAAATCCTACGAAATTGAGACTAAAAATTGCGGGTAGTGGGCTGTTGGGTCTCAAACCTGATCATTGCAGGACGGGTATGGGAAACTAGGTAAAACCGCCCCAATCCGGCCCGTGCCTACCCCTACTTGTTTTGAACACCGATTCAGCCAATAAAAAAGCCTAACATATTTGGAAAAAGAATTTGAGAAATTTTTAGAATATTAAAATCTATAACTTAGAGTACAATTGGTAGCAATAACAACAATGCAATAATGAAAGTTAAATGTTATGGTCTTTTTTTTTTTTTTTTTATGAGCAATAACATGGGAAAAGGAGAGGGATCAATGAGAGTTTTTCCCACTCTTGATTCTAAAAGAGGAAATAAAAGGAAGGGATGTGGGAATGCGTCCATAACAATAATGGGAAGCGGCTCATTAGACAACCACGGTTAATAATAATGATGATGTGATAAAGAGCACAATAATGGTTTTACATGTACGTGGTGAAAATTGTAGCTGTAGTAGTGGTGAGAGTGCCAAAATCTTTCTTATTCATGGTGACAACAATGGGGTTTTTGGCGGCATGCATGAAGATACTGGTGTTTCGTGTTCGTATAGAGATGGGGGATAGTAATGGTGGTAATGGTGATGGTAAAGATAGCAATTACTATCTTTACAACGAAAATGATGATGATAACAACGAAAATGATGATGATAACAATTTGAAATATAAGAGTATATATGATAATATTGATAAATGATAATGGTGGTATATAGTTGGTTGTTAGAATATAAATTAAACTTTTGGAATAAGTAGTGATTTAATATGGTATTAGAGCAAATTAAAGTCCTGAGTTCTCGAACCCCATTTTCATTATTCACCTTCCATTTCAATTAAATATTTTTCGCATTAGACCTCACCTATTAAGAAAGCGTTTGAGCCTATACGTAAGGGAGAGTGTTAGAATATAAATTGAATTATTAATTTACCATTTCCTATCAACTTAAACTTTTGAAATAAGTGGTGATTTAAAGTTGGTTAATCCATTTTCACAATCAAGATTTGTACAAGCTAAGCTTAAAATCTCAAATTTAAAATTTCACATAATTCTCAAACGGCAAGATACATAATAGAACATTTGCAAATATACAAACTGATGAGATGCTACTATTTAACGTCCGACTTCAAGGTTTGACTGATCAGTTATGAAGGGATTAGGAGATATAAATGATTCTCCAAGTACATGATACGTGGTAACATGCATTTTCATCGGAAGCTTTGGCAGCGGGGCTTGAGAATTAAGAACTTGAATTGCTTGTCTTATTGAGGGCCTCAAACTTCGATCAAGATGAGCACACCATAAACCAACAATCATTAGACGCTCTCATGCTTCACATGGACATCAATATCCAACATCTCATCCACACCCACAGAAGCTTTCCCCTTCCAAAAAGATCCCAAATCCACGCTACCAATCCAATTTCAGAACTACTCTTGTCAATCGGATCAACTGACTTCCTTCCAGTAGCAATTTCTAAGACAACCACCCCAAAGTTAAAAACATCTGACTCTTTGTTGGACTTGCCTGTGATTATGCATTCCGGCGCCAAATAGCCCAAAGTTCCGGCCAAACCAGTCGTCTGGGGACCTAGCTCGTGGTCCACAAGTCTAGCTAACCCAAAGTTACCAAGCTTGACGTTGAAACCAGAATCTAGCATTATGTTGCTTGATTTAATATCCCGGTGCACAACACACTGCTCCCACTCTTCATGAAGATAGAGTAATCCAGACGCCAAGCCGAGAGCAATTTTGTGCCTCACACCCCAAGAAAGATGACTCTTTTTCCCAAAGAGGTTGGAGTCAAGGGTTCCGTTTGGCATGAACTCATAAACAAGTAAAAACTCACCATTATCATGGCACCAACCAATAAGCTGGACAAGATTCCAATGTCGTAGCTGGCTAATGATCTTCACCTCGATTATGTACTCTGTTGGTACAGTTTCCAGTACGGTGACGTGTCGCCTTGTGATTCGTCAGCCTTCCTTAACATTCGCTCTTCTCGTAATCTGCAAAATAATAAATGGCTCGTCGGGGGTGCCGACCGTACCCCCACTCCGATGCCTAAGTCAGTTACAAACTTATTGACTTTTCAGGAGTCCTAAAAATCTCAGAACTTAGAGAGAATATATCTGTCAAATACCTAACGTTGTCGTCTTACTTATAGGCTCACAGTCCACAGTTATGGAACTGCTGGAGTGCGTGGAGCATAATCTGATTAGGAGTCTTTTGTCTTATCTTCATAAGCTTTATCTTCATAGAATTTGAATTGGGGTAGTAGAGTCCAAACTAAATAGGACACTACATCTTCATCTGATGCCATATTATTAGATACCTTATCTCATATTTGATGGGATATGAATCTATCTTGATATAGTCGGGATAGGAGTCTTTTTGGAGATAACGACGGGTCCTGTACTTAAGTCTGATCTGGATGGACCGACCCGATGGGCTCGGCCCCCAATACTACTTTAGGCCTACGTGTCTTTGATGCTGCTTATTTCTCCAACAGTTACCCCCCAATTCTCTTATTTGAATTTAGAAAGTAAGAGAATTAAATACCTCACTTTTTGAATCTAGATCTTTTGTAATCTGTATCTGGCAATTGCCACATCTTTCAAGGTTTTTCATAAACAAAATGACTTAACACACCCGAAGCTTCTGCACCAGTGGTGCTTCGAAGTCCGCTTCCACAAAAATCATTGTTGGTAGGTGCTCAGGCACCGAGATGATACATAACTCGAGGTGCTCAAGCACCGAAATGATACATAGCTCGAGGTGCTCAGGCACCTAGGCGATACATAGCTTGAGGTGTTCAGGCACCGTGGTGATACATGTCTCGAGGTGCTCAGGCACCGAGATGAAACATAGCTCGAGGTGCTCATGCACCGAGGTGATACATAGCTCTAGGTGCTTGGGCACCGAGTCATAAATGTCTCGAGGTGCTCAGGTACCGAGATGATACATAACTCGAGGTGCTCAGGCACTGAGGTGATACATAGCTCGAGGTGCTCAGGCATCGAGGTTATAGATGTCTCGAGGTGCTCAGGCACCGAGATGATACATAACTCGAGGCGATAGATGTCTCAAGGTGCTCAGGTACCAAGATAATACATAACTCAAGGTGCTCAGGCACTGAGGTGATACATAGCTCGAGGTGCTCAGGCACCGAGGTTACAGATGTCTCGAGGTGCTCAAGCACCGAGATGATACATAACTCGAGGTGCTCAGGCACCGAGGTGATAGATAGCTCGAGGTGCTCAGGCACCGAGGTCATAGATGTCTCAAATCTTGTGATCTGAACACCATGTAGCTTGGTTTCACCTGTGAATATTTTCTTTTCTTTTTTTCTTTTCTTTTTTGAACTTTTTAATTTTTGAATTCTTTGCTATGGAAAAAGATTTTTCATAACAAATCAATTCTGACTTATCCTCTAACAACTTGAACAAACAATCAGTTTGTGTAAGTTATGACTGAGGAGGATGGGAAAAATATTTTGCTTCAACCTCCGAAACTAGGAGGGAAAAATCTTTTGTTTCGACCTCCATGACTAGGAGGAAAAAATTTTGTTTTGACCTCCGAGACTAGGAGGAAAAAATCTTTTGTATTGACCTCTAGGACGAGGAAGGAAAAAATCTTTGGTTTTGATATCCAGGACTAGGAGGGAAAAAAATCCTTTTTTTTTTTTTTAAACTTCCGGGACTAGGAGGAAAAAATCTTTATATATATATATATATATATATATATATATATATATATATATATATATATATATATATATATATATATATATATATATATATATATATATATATATATATATATATATATATATATATATATATATATATTTTTGGACCTCCAGGACGAGGAGGGAAAAAAAAAAAACTTTTGTTTTGACCTCTGTGACTAGGAGGAAAAATCTTTTGTTTCGACCTCCGGGACTAGGAGGGAAAAAATCTTTTTATTTTTTTGACCTCCGAGACTAGGAGGAAAAAATCTTTTTTTTTGACCTCCGGGACTAGGAGGAAAAAATCTTTTTATTTTTTTGACCTTCGAGACTAGGAGGAAAAATCTTTTTTTTTTTTTGGAACTCCAGGACTATGAGGGAAAAAATCTTTTGTTTTGACCTCCGGGACTAGGAGGGAAAAAATCTTTCTATTTTTTTGACCTCCGGGACTGGGAGGAAAAATCTTTATTTTTTTTTGGACCTCCGGGATTAGGAGGGAAAAAAAAACTTTTGTTTTGTCCTCCGTGAGTAGGAGGAAAAAATCTTTTTATTTCCTTTTTGAAATGTATCTTTACTTTTTATACTAGAGTTACCCCCCAAAACTTGAACAAACAATCTGTTTGTGTAAGTTTTTGCCGAGGGAATTTTTTTAAACTGGTACCCCCAAAACTTGAACAAACAAACAGTTTGTGTAAGTTTTTACTAAGAGGAATTTGAAACTTGTACCCCCCGAGATGTTTTTGCTTTACCCCCGAGGGTTAAAACTTGTCAAACTTTTTAAACTTCTACCCCCCCAAGGGTTTTTGAACTTTACCCCCGACAGTTAAAACTTGTAAAACTTGTACCCTTTGAAACTTGTACAAACAAACGGTTTGTGTAGGTTTTGACTAAGAAATATATTCTCTCTAAGTTTTGAGATTTTTAGTACTCCTGAAAAGTCAATAAGTTTGTAACTGAATTAGGCATCGGAGTGGGGATACGGTTGGCACCCCCGACGAACCATTTATTATTTTGCAGATTACGAGAAGAGCGAATGTTAAGGAAGACTGGTGAATCACAAGGCGATATGTCACCGTACTGGAAACTGTACCAACATACTCCTTGATCCCTTGTTTAGAACCCCTTGAAAATTTCTTCACAGCAACTGCCACTTTCGAACAAGTAAGGTAACCCCCATAAACCTCTCCAAACCCACCTTCACCTAATTTCCTCTCCTTTGAGAAATTTTCTGTAGCCGAAACAAGATCTGTATAAGAAAACCTTCGTGGCCCTGCTCCTCTTTCAAAGTCATCACTTATCGATACAACATTAATTCTGTGTAGCGTTGTTTCCTTCCTCGTCTGCTTCAGCCTCCACAAAGTTCCAGAAGTTATAACAAGCATCATGGCACCAAATACAACTGCTACAACTCGTATTATCATCTTCGTGGCATTTTTTCCATTGTTTTCCTTTGAATAATCTAAACTAGAATTGAACCCCCATGATCGAAGTGTGTGTTGCTCTACATTACAACTAGTTGCAGCTGAAAACCCAATCATGGTCAACTCAGGTAGAACCTCCATCAGAGGCCAGTATTTTCTCGAGTATTAGAGGTATTTTGGTAGGTCCAAAAGACAGTAAGATTCTTAGTAGTACCATTATAAGTAATCCATACATCAGCAAGATCTATGCTGTGTAAGCTAGCATTCCACCTAGTGGAGAGATTAGAGGCAATTGAGTTTATGTTGATTCCCACATGCTCATATGGAGGATCCCAGCCATTTGAATAAGAGTCAAACTCAACAAGAACAATTTTGTTTTTGGAAGAGATATTGGTTGTGTTAAATAGGCCAAGAAAACCACCGGCCAAATTCGGTGGGATTTGAAAACCTACAGGAGCAAGGAAGAATGCAAACATAGTTTTCATTTCCTTGGGTGTCGATGGTACTTTAAATGTTACTTTCATTTGTCTAAGACTCTAAATGTTACTTTAATATATATATATATATATATATATATATATTGTCTAAATGTCTAATAAATTATTTGTTATTAAAATTAATAAAAGTAAAAACAAAAGAAGAAACAACTTAAGTGCTTAACAAAGGCTAGTCTAATGAGTTAATAATATTAAAAAAATAAAATTCATTTTCATAAGATAAGTTATAATTTATGAGTTATACGTGTATTTTTTTTGTTAACTAATTTTTTTAAATACCGATATACCATATTATCTAAATTATACATTTATACAATTGTACATTTATTTAAATCTATGATGTAGTTTTTTTTTTTTTCGGTATAGACCATATAGACCGTATAGTTATTACTTTTTACTTATTCCTTGTTAATTAAATACTAAAATCTATAGGATTAGGGTTTAAATGTAGATGTAGTTATTACCTATTGGCTACTACCTAATGTTAGTAACTTAGTATAGTAGTATTAATGTATTAGTATATAAGTTAATTTAATTATGAATCTATGATATTATTTAATTTGTAATTATAAACAAACACATTACACATTGTTAATTATAATTTATAATACTATTAAGTCTATTGTACATTTATACTATTAACTTAAATTGGAATTACATAAATTTATCTAGTAATAATGTGTAACATATCTAATGATAATATGTATATAATTATATTGAACGGATCATATGCTTATATAGTTATATAATTATAAACTTATAGTTGTATTCATATGAATCTAATAATGATCAAAGGATATGATCTATATAAGAAATAAGATATATCATATAACTAATAATTTTTTATATTCAAATTGTTAAGATTCGAATTTTTGAAATTTCGAGCCCTAAACAAGTCGGGCAAGCGGGTCGGGTCAAGCGATACTCGAGTCGAAAATTTCAAGCCATAACGAGTCGGGCGGGCGAGCCGGTCCGATCGAGTCTTAAACGAGCCGAGCTCTCGAGGCCTCATACGAGCTGAGCGGTTCGGTCCCTGAACGGGTCGAGCTCACGAGCCCCCGTCGAGTTATGTCGGGCGAGTCGGGTAGGTATCACTAATTAATTGAGCGGGTTTCAACAGTAACGAGCGGGTTTCGACAGTGCCGAGCTCGAGCTTGGATCGGGCTAAACAAGGCGGGTACCGAGCGGGACCTCGAGCCCAATCGGCTTGCTTACGGCCCTAGTTTTGATTGAATGTGAAAAATATGTTATATCCTCATAATTTGAAATTATTCATATTTCTTATCTACTATCTACTAAGAGAAAGCCCTCTTTACCTTAATGTCAGTTAATGTATATGTACGTTGATTGTCAGTTGTTTTATTAGGAGGTCATCCTTAATGTTAGTTAATGTCGGTTCCTCTTTATTTTGACAAGTGACAATCAACTCTTTTTGTTTTTTTTCAAACCAGCCAGCACGGCAAGCTTTAATTTGCTTGCACAAAAGTAGTTTATTTAACTAAGGGAGATGATACATGCACAATAAATATAATATAGGTTCAAAAAAAAGAAAGTGTAATACAAGTATATAACCCTAAGGCACATTAAGGTGGAGTCCATATATATGGGTCTCCTCAATGTGTCTTGGTGTTGTACATTTGTAGTACACTTGTTGTAATTTAAGCATTTTCTTATAATTAATCATATTGAAATGTCCAGCCTGTCAAGATACAGAAATTGCCAAGTCTAATCCCTTGCGGGGTCTTAAATTGTTACTTTTGACAATCCGTTTAATAACCCTCACCTCTTCTCTTCCCTTATTTTTATCTTTTCCAAAAAATATCAATTTTAAAATATTCTTAATTTTTTTTATTTTTTATATCACATAAAAAAATTATTATTATTTAAATAAAAAAATTTATTACAATATAAATTTTTTTTTTCACTTTTTTATATAAATTATTTTTATTTTATATTACATCAATTACTTTTTTATTTTTAATCTGATAAAAAAAATTTCCGACGTAAGACAAAGAGAGGAGAGAGAAAAGAGGTTATTAAACGGGCCACGAAAGAAAGTAGTGTGAAAACAACATCCAGTTTTTGACTGCTGAAAAGAAATAAATGTAGAAACAAGCTGGGATGTGATAGATATAAATTTCCACGATCAAATTAGATGTAGCCAACTAATCTGTGTCAGATCCCCTTTATTTTGACAACTGACAACTCTACGTTTTTTCCAAACCAACGAGCAAGCTCCTTTATTTATTTTGACAACTGACAACTCTACGTTTTTTCCAAACCAACGAGCAAGCTCCACAAAACTAGTTCATATAATCACACTGAAATGTCCAGGTCAAGTCCACCCTTTTTTTCTCTCTCTTGCTTTCCTCAATCAATGCAGAAATATTCCTGCCACTTTACGACACATGACAGTAAGGCTTTTCAGAAGAGCCCACAAAACCGACCTCGTGGAGTCGTGGGTGGACCCCATGATCAACAGATAGAGAGACACATATGATACTTATAGCAATTACAATGACTTTATGCATATCTCAATTTTAAATAGTTAGTAAAAATTTAATTTATTTAATTTAATTAATGAATTTTAAAATGTATCATACATTTGATTATTTATTTTTAACTCTATATTATTTTTTTTTATTATAGTATTTTTTTTTTCACATAAGTCCCGTTTGATAACTCTACTAATTTACACACTTTCCTTTAGATCTTCACTATAAAAGAAAAATAAGAAAGGAAGAACGTTGAGGGAAAAAGAAAAAAAAAAGAGCGGAAAAGGTAGAGATAAAAATAAAAAATAATAATAAAAAAAAAAGATAAGAGAATAGAATAATTCTACAAGAAATATTCAAAGATAATATTCTGAATAAGATGATCCAATCAACAGTTGGGCTTAAATACAAATGACCTGGTACGTAGCTCATGACTTGGCTACTGACTTAATAATAAAACACTGATAATTGACCCACTACTATGTGATAACTGATCCACTACTTCATGATATACAATGATACATATATGGCTCACGATTATAGCCCATGTTTACCCACTATAATCGTGAAGTAGTTGATATATATATATATATATATGGTTTCTTCTACTTCACATCGAGGAAACCATGCAAGTCTTGGTGTTCTTTTATGAGCGTGATTGTTTTTTCATATAATTATGATCTTTTTCACAACATAGTTGATCATAAAACGATCTCTGCTATTTAGATGGCCTTTTTTTGGTAATGTTGTTTCTTCGTATTCAGGGGCTATTCTTATTTAATTACTTTTTTCTGGTTGGAGTATGATCATATGTAAAGATGAATAGGTGAAAATGTACAGTATTAAAAATCATATTTGTATTGGATTCAACAAATGGATGTAAAGAGATAAAATATTGATTAAGAAAGAGTAAAAATAAATTAACACATTAAGTCACAATCTAAAGGCAAAGTATAAGGTAGTAATTATTTAATAAGATGAATTAAAAGACACCAATAATTACAAATGGATATTTCTAAACTGCGAAGAGACGTACACTTGCAAAATTGTAACTTAATTATTTAGTAACTAAAATATAACGTGAACTTGCAAAATTGACTAATTCCACCCACCCCGTGATACCCGAAATCCTACGGATTTAGACTAAAAATTGCAGGTAGCGGGCTGTTGGGTCTCAAACCTGATCACTGCAGTACAGGTATGGGAAACTAGGTAAAATCGCCCCAATCCGGCCCGTGTCCAACCCTACTTTTTTTGAACACCGATTCAGCGAATAAAAAAGCCTAACATATTTGGAAAAAGAATTTGAGAAATTTCTAGAATATTAAAATCAAAAGTTCGAGTACAATTGGTAGCAATAACAACAATGCAATAATAAAAGTTAAAGTTTTTATTTTTATTTTTTTATGAGCAATAACAGGGAAATAGGAAAGGGATCAATGAGAGTTTTTCCCACTCTTGATTCTAAAAGAGGAAATAAAAGGAAGGGATGTGGGAATGCGTCCTTAACAATAATGAGAAGCGGCTCATTTGGCAACTATGGTTAATAATAATGATGATGTGATAAAGAGCACAATAATGGTTTTGCATGTACATGGTGAAAATTGTGGCTGTAATGGTGGTGAAAGTGCCAAAATCTTTCTTATTCATGGTGACAACAATGGGGTTTCTGGTGGCATGCATAAAGATACTGGTGTTTCGCGCTCGTATAGAGCAGTGCCGGCTCTACCCTTAGGCGACTTAGGTGGTCGCCTAAGGCCCCAAGGGAAGAAGGCTCCAAAAAATACATTTAAATGGAAGTTGTTGTGAGATATATTTTAAGAGGAAAGCAAAAAGAAGTTTTGTTCTTTATATTTAAGAAAAATAGTTAAAAAACTGCTGAGTATGCCATGTTAGTTGGACTCGAATGTCGGGTCTCCACCTTACTACCATGTAACGCAGTCAATAAAAATATAAAATCGCGTAAATTTGTTAAAAAAAAAAAAAGAATTGTTTTATTTTATCCATAAAAAAACAATTAGTTTAAAAAATAAAGAAAAAGTAGAATGTGTGGGCATAGGACCGAATTGATGTCAACACCGGCTCAGTTATTTCTTTCCAGTCTCCACCTACTCATTAAGGGATCCGGCTTAATGAAGTTTTCAACGGCTCAGATGCAGTGAAAGTTTTAAACGGCCCAAATGGAGTTTTTATTTTTTCCGTCACTTCACACCGTTCTAGAGCAAAACAGACCTGATTTTGTTTTTCTTTCTCTCTCTTTGTTTTTGGGAAACGTTCTCATCATAGATCCCAACTCCTCCGAACCACCACCACCACCCTTTTCCTCTCCCCCATCAAATCTCCACTGTCCATCCCCAACGAGATTCCTCTATCCACCCTCCGATTCCTCTCCACGCTCGGCAGCTCAGCCGGGTTCGCGCCGGTTCACCTGGGTTCGAACGCGTTCAAGCAGGCGAGTGTTTTGCTGGCCCTGTTTGCCGATGGCCGGGGATGGGTACAGAGTGGAAGAGAATAATGGGTGTATGATGCTCGGGTGTCAAATGTGTTTTGCTGAGCTGGGTGGGTTACCCCTGACACGGACTGGGTGAGACCCATACCGCTGTCCTACTTGGTGTCTCTCCCATCTTCTTCTTCTTCTTCTTTCTATTTTTTAAAACCTCTCTCTCCCTGCCTTTTCTTTTTGGGTGGAATGTTTTTGTAATTTCTAGGGTGAATAAAAAATGATTTTTTAAATATTAGACATTTTTATAATTTCTAGGAAAATTTATGAGATATTGGATCTATTTTCTTAAATGTAGATTTCTACAAATTCAATTATTGATTTTTTAAAAAAATTGGTGGAGTTAGAAGTTGAGTTAGAAAAATAGTATTTGCCTAAATTATTAGAACAATAAAATATAAATTTTGAACGCTTCAACATAATTTGGAAGTGAAACCGTCAAACTTGTGTATATGTATCATGAGGCCTTTCCCGTCAATGTGCGAACAAAAAAGCTGGTTTAGCTAGAGATTAATGAAACAATAATATTTGTGAATGGAGTGGCCTTTATATACCGAAAGCCTTGTAGTAGGGTTTACTCGTATTTCTTCAAATTCATGATACCTTTTAAATAGAGGCTGCTTCCCTTCGCCCAAGATACCTTTTAAACGTCTTCGGCCTTTCCCTCCACCCAAAAGAAAAAGATTTCCTTGGGCCCTTTTGTTCTCTTCGTCATAAAATTAAGAATTATAGGTCAGATTTATGGCATAACCTGCCCTGATCTCAGTAATCTTATATATGTTTTTGTTATTATTATTATTATTATTATTAATTATCTTCAATCTCCCTCGCCCGCACACGCAAACCAATTACGTACCCGAACTCCAGCTTGATTTTCACCAAATTGAACGACACTCCTTTAATTTTTTCACCAAATTCAACACACATTTTCAAAGGGTGCAGCAGTAGTTTGATTCTTTCCATCGATGGGGCACCAACCGAGAGACAGATTTCTTTCCAAAAAGGACCAACACGTACGTGGTGCAGCAGTACTCTTGAAGGATGCGTGATTTTTTTTCCGTAAACTGCCTTGACCCAACAACACGCGCGAGACAGCACCAATTAATTCTTTCCATTTCTGTTCTCTTGAAATCATGTACGCGAGAAGGGTGCCGCGCCATTTGAGTGCATTAAGACCGAACAAGAGAGAAACACGAACATTCGTTCAAAAGCTGTACACGTTATTATTTCCATAACAAATCAGATATGCAAGGGACCGGTTTACTCACGTTAATTTCCTTAATCAAGCAGCTGGCACATCAAGACACGGGTGTTGAACTTGAGCATACGTGGACGGGGAGGCGTGAATAAAGAGCTGTAGCTGTCCACCGAGTATAGCCACAGATTTCCTTCCCGTTTAGCACCGAGCAAGACATGATCTCTCTTTCCTTAGCTGGTTCAGCGTCTCCTTATACAAGATTCTCTCCAAGATAAGCGGCAACCGAGCTTTCTGTCCAAGCCAACAGCACCGAATTAATACACACAAGGCAGAAAATAATTACTTTCCAAACCTGGCTCAATTCTTGTCTACGCACAGAACTGGCAGCAAAAAGGAGACACAATTCTTTCCAAAAGATTGAACACCGATGCACTTGATTTTTATTTACTTCCTTAAAGCCACGTTGCTAAAATTCTTTATTTAGTTTTTTTTTTTTTTCCTCCCAATATAGTATACATACAATATTTCCGGCGTACATCCAGGCCGGGACCGGCAATCGCCCTATTGCCGGATTTGAACCCATCAAACCAAAAATATAAAACCCCAAAATAAAAAAAACCTAATCACATTAGATTCGAAAAATCAAAACAACAAATAGCGACGTGCGTTCACAATTGTCTTTTAATTAATTTTTTTAATCTATATAAGTAAATAGAGACATGGCTTATTTGTTATGTGGCTAATTGGCCACGTGGCTAAAATTTTAATTTGTCAAAATATATATAAAAAAAAATAGCCACGTCGTATATATGCCACGTGGCTAATTGGAGACGTGGACAATACACCACATGACTAATTTATTAAAATTATCAAAAAAAAAAAATGTAAAAATTTCAATTCCTAAAAAAGTTGGAAAAAATATGAATATTTTAGCCACGTGGCTTATGTACCACATGGCTAATTGGCGACGTGGAAATAATCCATGTGACTAATAACTTGCGCAAACATTTCGCTATGTGGTGGTTTACCCACGTGGCAAAATCGCGACGTAGGTAATCTACCACGTAGCAAAATAGCCACGTGGCTACAATCGTAGCTAAACTGCAAGTTTTTTTTTAGTGTGTTAATCACTATTTTGTATTAAATGATTTCGATTTTGTTATTTTAACCTATGATAATTAATAAAAAAAATTAAGAATCTCTTAATAATAGTAGATTCGTCATTAAGAAAAAAAATTAATTAATTAATTAAAATTAACGGTTAAAATTTGAAGGGAAAAAAAAAAAAAAATTGAAAAAACCAACATCATTGGTGTAGGCGGTGAAAATGGACCAGGCTTTTCACACATAGGTCACGAGCTAGACAGGCTCAATGTTAAGGGCAACCATGCTAGCTAGCTGCTCCAACCTAATTTAACATCTGACCACTCTAAACTATATTCGAAGATGTGGACTCTCATGTCGCACATGAATGCACCCTTTCAATTATTCTAGCTATGGTGAATGATTGTATGGAAATCAAGCTAGCCAGCCCATCAAATCCGTTTAGTGAGATGCACAGATCAAGGGCAGACACCATCTTATACATAATTAGTTAATTAGAAGTTATATTAGTTTTTAAATCATTATACAAAAACGAAGAAGATAATAGCAGATCGAATTTCTCGATCCCTTTGAAGGCACGTATAAATAAGAAAAAGAAAGACTATATTAATAGAACCAATTAAAGAGAGAGAGAGTATTAAGATAACATGTTAATCTAATCCAATTTGGTCAAGCACAATTACGATCGAGCGTCATTTTTATTTTTATTTTTTTTAATTTTTGAGTGAATAAAATCTTTATTGATCAAACTCAACTCCTACACACTCCAGAAACTGGAATCACGGTTCTCAACAGATCCAAACACTCAACCAACAGAAAAAAATAAAAAAAAAAAAAAAAAAAAAGGGAAAGAAAACGGAGGACCCGAACAGTGGAACTGGCCTACTTCTGAGACGCCTTAGAGAGCAACCGGACTTTCACTTCCCATCTAATCTTAGAAAGCAACGCCTCTAAGTTAATTCAACGACCCACCCCTTGAAGGCTTGTAGTGATCAAAGGTTCACTGGAGCCGACTGATGCTATCGGTACATGATACATGGGAGCAGGCATCTGTGTTGGAAGATTTGGTGTGGTTGCATCAAAATTAAGAACTTGAATTGCTTGCCTAATGGAGGGCCTAAGACTTCGATCAGGGTGAGCACACCAAAGTCCAACAATAATCAAGCACTCGACCTGTTTTTCGTCAAGATCATTTTGCAGCTTCCCATCCACTGCCAAAAGAAGATCTCCTCTCCCATACTGATTCCAAACCCACTGGACCAAGCCTACGTCAGAATCCTCTTCCATGGGATAACCTGACCTTCTTCCAGTAGCAATTTCTAAGGCAACCACCCCAAAGCTGTACACGTCCGACTCTTTACTAGTCCTACCTGTGCTCATGCATTCTGGAGCCATGTATCCTAAAGTTCCGGCCAACCCGGTTGTTTGGGGATCTAGCTCGTGATCCGAAAGTCGAGCCAATCCAAAGTCACCAAGCTTGACAGCGAAACTAGAGTCTAGCATGACATTGCTGGATTTGATATCCCGGTGCACCACACATTGCTCCCACTCTTCATGAAGATAGAGCAACGCGGAGGCCAATCCAAGAGATATCTTGTATCTCACTACCCAAGGGAGAGGACTCCTCTTCCCAAAGAGGTGAGCATCAAGGCTACAATTTGGCATAAACTCGTAGACAAGTAGGAACTTACCTCTGTCATGACAACATCCTATGAGTTGCACAAGATTCCGGTGCCTCAGCCGGCTAATGATCTTCACTTCAGTGATGTATTCTTTCTTCCCCTGTTTAGACCCGCTTGAGATTTTCTTCACAGCGATTGGAATGTCTAAATCAGTTAAATACCCCTTGTAAACGGCGCCGAACCCTCCTTCACCCAATTTCCTCTCATTTGAGAAGTTGCAGGTGGCTAATGCAAGCTCGTTATAAGAGAACCTTCTTGGTCCCCCTCCTCTTTCTAGGTCGTCGTTTATCGATATTAAGTTCTTTGTATCTACCGTTCCCTTCTTCTTTCCCTTCCATGTCCACAAAATTACAAACGTTGTAATTGCCCCTGCTATCAGAACACCACCCGAAACTGTAAAACCAACCACTAATCTCTTCTTTTTTGCATTATTTCCATTTTTTTCCTTAATTTCTAAACTTGAACTGAATTCCCACGATTGAATTTTAATTTGCTCTCCAGACAAACCAATACCATTAGTGGCTGAAAATCCAACTGTGACCCACGGGGGAAGAATTTCCCTGAGATCAATTTCATAAGAAAGATTGGTAACCTCCGAAGTATTAGAGGTTGTTTGGTACTTCCAAGAGACACTCAAATTCTGGGTAGAAGCATTGTAGGTGATCCATACATCAGCAGTGTCTCCACTGTGCGAGCTGGCATTCCAACGGGT
Source organism: Alnus glutinosa (assembly GCF_958979055.1). Taxonomy (NCBI): domain Eukaryota; kingdom Viridiplantae; phylum Streptophyta; class Magnoliopsida; order Fagales; family Betulaceae; genus Alnus; species Alnus glutinosa. Next base: position 24,191,042 of record NC_084897.1, on the reverse strand, counting down.
GTAAATAGCAGAAGCAATTGAGTTGTTGTTAATCCCCACATGATCAAATGGAGGATCCCATTCGTTCGAGAGTGAGTCGAACTCAACATGAACAATTTGGTTCCGAAGTGAATCAGTATCGGTTGTGGTGTTGAATAGGCCTAGAAATCCACCATATGAATTCGGCGGGATTTCAAACCCAGCCGGAGCCAAGAAGAATGCTAGCCCATCGGCATTATCGTTAGCTCCGGTGTTGTAAGTGAAGGAGTAATGTGTCGTAAAGTTAGTGAGCTTTCTCGTATCAGAGTCCCAGAGCGGCACCCTCTTAGCATAGATGGCCCAACCTACTCGCCAGGGATATGTTTTTGTGTTGAACATGTCAATGGCTCCAAGAAAAGGTACAGCATCACCCAGATATAGTATGTCGGTGGCAGTGGGTTTAAATTGAGTTATTTGGAAAGAAATTGAATGAGCGGTGGGAAGAAGTAGAAGGAAGAAGAAGAGAGGCAACATAGGTATATACATGAAAGATGTAAGGGGATTTGTGATTAATAGAGAAAATGGAAAGGGAAGATACTGAATAATACTGGTATTGATAGTTCTAAGCGATTCGAGAGGCTCAGTCTCTCCAAAGGAAGGATCACAATAATTCTCAAGTGTGTTCTATTCCCTTACTACATAGTTCTTATATAGACTCGGTTAGGAATCTTCTGCTCTCTCTCTCCTTGACAGTAAGCAATAACAAACTTAGGGTAAAATAGTAAAAGAACAATAAGAATAATAGATTCTGGAATACTTCTAGAATTCTCCTTGCAACGGTCTACACCTTCCTGCTACGTCATTCCTTCTTAGCTGTCTATTGGTAATAACCCATGGTAGATTGATACCCATGGGCTAGTCCCTTGATAGGCCCATGACAAGGCCTCTCCCATCAGAGCACCTTGCCCACAAGGTGCGGGTACTGATGTTGAAGATCCCATAAAAGCTCCCAGGTAGCATCGGCCGAAGAAGCACCCATCCAGCGAACAAGGGCCTCTATAGCCGCTTTGCCGCGACGTTTGACCATTCGGCGTGCAAGCAACTCCTCTGGCTCGGGGCGAATTTCACCAGCAGCATCGATTGGCGGGAGGGTGGAAAGAGGTGTGATGTGTAGACCCAGTTTCTTCTTCAAGCAAGACACGTGGAATACTGGGTGAATACGAGCGTCAGAAGGCAGGTCCAGTTCATATGCAACAGACCCAAGGGACGTAAGACTTTAAATGGTCCGAAGAAGCGAGGAGAGAGCTTCAGGTTTCGGCGCAGAGCGACGGTTTTTCTGACGATAAGGCTGAAGGCGCAGAAAAACCCAGTCACCAGGCTGAAATTCACATTCAGTGCGATGTTTGTCAGCTTGAGTCTTCATCCGATGCTGGGCCTCGTGCAGATGCTCCTTAAGAATAGAAAGGACAGTAGAACGATCCCTCAACTAGGAGTCGACTGCGAGATTAGCTGAGGTGCCAGGAACGTAGGATAAAAGAGAGGGTGGTGGATAGCCATAAACCGCCTCAAACAGTGTAAGACCAGTAGAGGAGTGGTGGTTAGTATTATACCACCACTCAGCCATAGGAAGCCACACACTCCATTCTTTTGGTTTGGCACCCGCATAACACCGAAGGTAGGTCTCAAGGCACTTGTTGAGAGCCTCTGTTTGCCCATCCGACTGGGGGTGGTAGGCTGAGCTGAAGGCAAGAGTAGTGCCCTGGAGACGGAATAGTTCCAGCCAAAAAGAGCTAGTAAACACCGGGTCACGGTCTGAAACAATTGTTGCCGGCAGCCCATGTAATTTGAAAATATTGGCCAAAAAGGCTTGAGCAACGGTAGCAGCAGTATACGGGTGAGCTAAAGAGATGAAATGTCCATATTTGGAAAAACGATCGATGACCACCATGATAACAGAAAAACCATGAGCCAAAGGAAGGCCCTCAATGAAGTCCATGGAGATGTCTGACCAGATCCGGGAAGGTATTGGCAAAGGCTGGAGCAGGCCTGGGGAGGGCAGTGTCTCATGCTTATTTGTTTGGCACACCAAACATTCACGAACAAATTTCTTAATATCAGCACGCATCCCTGTCCAAAAAAAATTTGCCTTGGCACGCTGGATGGTCTTGTGATACCCGGAGTGTCCTGCCGCGGGATTGGCGTGGATGAATTCCAAAAGTAGTTGCTGAAACGGTGAACCCTTCACAATCCAAAGTCAACCTTTGCGAAGGATCAAACCCTGCTGCAAGGAGTATCCCTTAGGAGCAGCCTTTCCCTGCTGCAGAGTAAGTAACAAGGCAGCAGTGTATGGATCTAAGAGATAAGAATCCTTTAAATCCGAGATCCAAGTAGGAGTCGGAAAAGAGATGAGAGAAATAGAAGGGTTAGACTCGGGCAACCTGGATAAGGCGTCAGCAACCACATTGTCACGGCCCTTTTTGTATTCTATTTGGAAATCGTAGCCGAGCAGCTTGGACAACCAACGCTACTGGAAGACTGTTCCCACCCGTTGTTCCAACAGAAATTTGAGAGCCTGACGATCCGTACGCACCGTAAAAGAGTGTCCCAGCAGATAAGGCCGCCACTGCTGGACAGCGGTGACTAAGGAAAGCAGCTCTTTCTCATAAGTAGAGAGAAGGAGTGCCTGGCCCTTAAGGGCCTTGCTGAGAAAAGCAATGGGTCGGCCTTGCTGCATTAAAACTGGGCCGAGGCCCGTCCCACAAGCATCACATTCTACCACAAAGGGAATAGAAAAATCTGGGAGCCTGAGAACCGGAGGAGTCATCATCGTCTTCTTAAGTTGATCAAAAGCAGTCGACGCAGCTGGAGACCAGTGGAAGGCATTCTTCTTTAATAAAGCCGTTAAGGGAGCAGCCAAAATACCATAGTGCCGAATGAACTTCCGGTAATAACCGGTAAGGCCCAAAAACCCGCGTAGGGCTTTAATCGACTGCGGAAGAGGCCAATTCAGCATGGCTTCAATTTCGCCGAATCCGCTCGAACTCCTTGATGAGAGATAAAATGGCCAAGGTATTCAATCTCAGCCACAGCAAATGTGCACTTGGATTGTTTAGCAAAAAGATGGTGCTGCAATAAAACCTCCAGAACTGCCTTTAAGTGGTGCACATGGTCCTCCAAATTCTGGCTGTAAATCAATATATCGTCAAAAAAGACAAGAACGAAACAGCGTAGGAATGGACTGAAGATTTCGTTCATGAGGGCCTGGAAAGTGGCTGGAGCGTTTGTCAAGCCGAATGGCATGACGAGGAACTCGTAGTGGCCTTCGTGAGTGCGAAACACAGTCTTAGGAACATCGTCGGGCTTCATCCGGATTTGGTGATAACCGGAACGAAGGTCCAGCTTGGAGAAAACAGTTGCACCATGGAGTTCATTTAACAATTCGTCAATAACCGGAATTGGGAATGTCTTTGACTGTGTCACGGTTAAGGGCACGATAGTCCACGCAGAGCCTCCAACTGCCATCAGCCTTCCGGACCAAAAGGACTGGGGCCGAAAAATGACTTTGACGGGGCGAATGACCCCAGTGCTTAAGAGCTCACGTATGATCTTCTCAATCTCAGCCTTTTGGAAATAAGGGTAGCGATAGGAGGGAATATTGACAGGGTGTGGGCTTTTGAGGACAATGCTGTGATCATGGGTACGAGAAGGCGGCAAACCAGTGGGTGTGGAAAAAACCTCTGTAAAGGAGTCCAGGAGTGTCTGAATGGGAACTGGTAAGGCCGTAGGGGGTGGAGCTGTATCACAAGAGAGCAACTTCAATAGGAGGCCCTTAGTAGCGGCAGAGTTGGACTGAAGAAAGTGGGCTCCGTCAGCCACTGAAAGTTCGCCAGGGGGTACACCAGTGAGCGTAAGGTTCTGGGCCTGCAGTGTAAACGACATAGTCATTTGGGTAAAATCCCACAAGATGGGGCCCAACGTGCGAAGCCACTCAACGCCAAGGACAACATCACAGCCCCCTAAAGGGATCAAATAGAAATTTGAGATGATAGTGTGGCCCTGGATCCAAAGGGAAACCGAAGAGGCCATCCCTGAACATGGAATGGAAGTGCCATCCGCAATATTAACCTGAAGACGGTGAGTAGGTTCAAGGGAGAGTGGAACCTTAAGCAACAAGGACTGATCCAGGAAGTTATGAGAACTGCCTGAATCAACCAAAATGCTTACTCGGTGTTGGAGGAGAAAACCCAAAAGTCGCATGGATTTAGCACCGAGCGAACCAGAAATAGCATTTAAGGAAATCTCAGGGTCTTTGCATTCCACGACGTCAAACTCCGGCGTAGGCTCAACTGTGTCAGTGGAATTATAATAAACATCTTCAGGAGCTTCATCCGAAAGTAGCTCTAAGCCAGATAGGAGATACAGGCTAGGAGACTTGCATTTATGGCCAGGCTGCCATTTGTCGTCACAGTAATAACAGAGGCCCCGCTTCCGGCGTTCCTTCATTTGAGCAGGAGAAATACGATGGATTGGGAGTCCAGCATGTGGTTTGGCCGGTAAAGCCAATGGGGCAGATGCAGGGGTTGGAACAGGGGAGGACACAGTGCCCGCATGGTTCCAGCTCTGCTGATGGCCAAAGGAAAAAGAAGACGTAGCAGAACGGACAGGACGTCTGAAACTCTGCAAGTATTCTTCCTGGAGTTTAGCAAGGCCAAACGCAGCAATAAGGCTGGTAGGATGTAACATACAGACAGGAAGTCTAATATCATCCTTTAAACCACTGAGAAAACAAGTCAAACGGTTCCTATCAGAGACCCCACGAAGCCGATTAGATAGAGCCTCGAACTGAGTGGTGTATTTAGCCACCGAAGAAGATTGACGAAGCCGCATCAACTCTTCCATCGGATCGTCATAAGCTGGCCCAAATCGAGTTAACAGGGCATGGACAAAAGCATCCCACGTCGGAAACTGCCCTGACTCCTCTGTGTCCTGGAACCAGATGAGGGCCTCGCCCTCCATGTGGAATGAGGCCATGCGAAGGCGCTGATGAAGGGGAGTTTGATAGTAATCAAAAAACTGATTAACTTTATAAGTCCAGCCCGCAGGATTGGTGCCATCAAAACAGGGAAAATCGAGACGTAAGGCCCGAGTTGTCATCAAACGGTCGCCTGGTTGAAGATCCTGCTGGTCGTCAAACTGGAGACGACGGTCATCTTGATGGTGCCAGCCCGGGTTGCCAAAGAAACCACGATCATCGCTGCCCTGTCGAGGCTCAACACGAGCTTCCAGGCCCTGAGCAGGAGGAACGTCGTGACCCACATTTCCCTGAGGAGGAAAAAGGCCAGGTGCGACGTGGTGTGGTTCGGGAGGAAGCCGAGCATGAGTGGTGACGAGGGTGCGCAGTAAATCGGACATTTCAGTGAGTTGCTCTGAAAGGAGGTATTATGGGTGAGTTGTTGCTGTTGGAAGGCATTGGTGGTGGTCTGCTGCTGAAGAAGGGCATCCTGACACTCTTTCAGGGATTCGGACAACTGGAACAAGCGGGTACCGTCGGCCATGAGGAAAGATTAGGAAAATGGAGAATGGAAAAAAAAATTTGTGAGGAAGCAGTGGGTGAAGGAGCGACGGCTCTGATACCAAATGTAAGGGGATTTGTGATTAATAGAGAAAATGGAAAGGGAAGATACTGAATAATACTGGTATTGATAGTTCTGAGCGATTCGAGAGGCTCAGTCTCTCCAAAGGAAGGATCACAATAATTCTCAAGTGTGTTCTATTCCCTTACTACATAGTTCTTATATAGACTCGGTTAGGAATCTTCTGCTCTCTCTCTCCTTGACAGTAAGCAATAACAAACTTAGGGTAAAATAGTAAAAGAACAATAAGAATAACAGATTATGGAATACTTCTAGAATTCTCCTTGCAACGGTCTACACCTTCCTGCTACGTCATTCCTTCTTAGCTGTCTATTGGTAATAACCCATGGTAGATTGATACCCATGGGCTAGTCCCCTGATAGGCCCATGACAAAAGAGATGGCCACGACTTTGAGAGGGAGAGTAAAGGCAAGTTGAAAGCGAGTAATCGCGTGGATATGGATCCTGAACTTTCGGTTTATATCCTGATCGATGGTACTAAAGTTTCAGCCACCAGCTTAATTTATAGCAGTCTTCGAAAACAAAATAGAGACTCAGGAATCAGGAATGATCCAGTTGCTTCTAGTATTTTTTTTTTTAAAATTTTTTTTTGCTAATACGACACTTTGTATTTTTTAATAAAAATAGAAAAGATAAAGCAAGCTGTTGTTTTTTTATATTAAAAACAGAGTGCCATGTTAACATAAAAAAAATATATATATATAAAAAAAACACTAAAATGAGTTATAACATTTCTCATACAATAGCGTCAACACATTGAAAATGAAATATATAACAAAACAATTGTAGTGATAACTTTAAACATTATAATCCATTGGTTACGTCATAAGCTTTTTTAGGTAGTGAATGGATAACTATTCCTAAGGGGTAGTTCAATCGTCTGGAAATTACAACTCATGAAGCGAAGATCACTAATTCGAATCTCTCCTCCTCTTTCTTGTATGAACATGTTAAAAATAGAAAAGAAAAAGAAAGGTGAATGGATAGCCGTCTCGGGTTCAAGAGTAGGTGTGTGGCAGACAACCTTAAATAATAAAAGGGGACAAAAGGAGAACAAATGGATGATATGTAGCATTCCTCTAATAATATTGTTGTCAAAGTCATCACTGTTAGACAATACTCCACGTACCAATCACTCTAGCAGATCGATCACGTAGACAAGTTGCTGCTAGACAATATTCCACAAATCACTCCAGCGGATCACATAGACGCGTTGCCACCACATAAGGAATAAGTCAGCCTTTATATATATATTTGTGTGCATATATTTTTTTAGATCAACTATTGAATTTGTATAACTTTCATATAAGTCTTTTTAAACTTTACAAATCTAATAATTAATTTAAAAAAGAGATGTACAAAATTTGTACGATACATGTAGAAATATAATTTCTCATAAGGCAAAGTATTACAGCAATAGAATGACGCGCAGTTAAGGATGGCAACACGTACCCTACAAGGAAACTAAACCATATTCCAACGTTCACAAATCTGTAATTGACAACACATTGTGTGCAGACGTACACCCAACGTCTCTTTGGTGTATAAATAGTGTATTCTTACAATCACTAGGGGGTAGAGTCCTGATTTTTAGATCCTATGTTACGTAGGTGCTAACGTCGTAACGTACATTGAGTTTCAAAAAGTGGCAGTATTCTCACGATAATTAATAAATGTCTTTAATTCAAACATCATTAATTACGACTGACATTGCATTTGAATATCTCCACCATATGTATGCCCATTTCTACACGGTGGTTGCACATGCATGTACGTCGCATTTAATTGTATTAGAAAAGAGTACTGTTCTTCATGGAAATTATGCCATCTCATAAATGAGATCGAGGTGATGTTAACCGGCCACTGATGAATTTTTGAGAAATTATCAATGTAAGTATTGAAGTTATTTGAGTCTTATTCATTTCTAAAAGATATCTAAAGAGAAGAGATTTGCTCAAAATTTATAAAGTTCACAATTCAAGCATACTTTGACAATGTGGGACTCTTAACACGCCTCCTCACATGTAGCATCTTTTTAACTAAATACGTGTTTAATATCGAAAAGGAAGGGAAGGTCCAACATGGTCCAACGGCTTGTTAAAGTTTGAGATGGCCTGGTTGATATCTGATGGTGTTAGATAAAGGCTGAGATAGGGGACGGACTAGATTATCCGGAGGCAAGCATATGGGCTCAAGAGAAAAGAAACTCGGTAAAAAAAAAGGGGGCTGGATGAGTGAGGGCCGGATTTTCGGGTATTTCTTGTATGTTTGCGATGGTGGAGTGACTGAGTGACTGAGTCCATTAAGGAAAGGTTAGTTCCATAATTGCATGTAGAAAACACATCAGAGGCATTTAATGTGGGATGATACTGTGTTGGAGACCTGAGATATCCGTGGCAAAAAGGGATCCTCACCTTTGTCTGGAGCCGACAAGGATGTGATGATTCTGGCATGTGGAGACGTGGCCGATTGTGATTCACCCAGTTGAGAGAATGACGACACCGGATGAGTTGAGAAGTGGGCAGTAGATTTTGGGGTTGATTTCTTGGGATCCGGCTTCTATGCGGTACTTTTTAGTACCACATAGATGTTATAGTCTAAAACAGCACCGTTTTGTTTATTATTTTATCTATTTATTTTTTTCATATAAATTTCAGAGGATTTTTTATTTTATTCTTTATTTTATTTAAATGTTACTTAAGTATTATTCTCAGAGAGTGAGAGAGAAAAAATATATTTTATTTACAATATTTTAATGGTATAATTTAATTTAATTTTTTTTTTTTTTTTTAACTTTGGTATGAGAAATGATTGAGGGAGACTTTTAACCGGCCTCCCTCCCCCCTTTTGAGTAAACAATGCCATTTTATTTACATGTTTTGCAATAAAATGACTATTTACTTAAAATGGGGGAGGGGGGCCAGTTAAAGGTCTCCCTCAATTATTTCTCCTTCGGTCCATATAAAAAAATGAGTATGCAAAGTAAGACATTAACTCTAAGGGAAATGATTTTTCTACATCACATTACCCTGCATCAATCTTACACCAAGATTGTAAGACGTATAGGGTGTGAGACCCATGAATATAGGTCTCATATATGTGGGTCCTATATACATAGGCTCTACACCCAATGTGTCTTGGTGTAGGATTGATGTAGGGTAATATGATATATAAATAACACATCCCTAATCCTAATAACTATTGGCAAATCGAATCACGACCAACCGAACACTCATAAAAACTAAAGAAAATAGATATCTAGGTAGTTATGAAACATTATAATAAATAACGTGTGTTGTATACAAAGTGTCTGTTAAACAATTTTTTTTTTAATAAAAAAAAAATGAATACAACAAGCATTACTCTTCGCTAATATACTCAACTTGGAATAAAAATCTAGGGTTAAATATATAAAAGCCCCCCAAACTACCACCCTTTCTCCGGATGGTCCCCCGAACTACCAACACTGACACTCCGACCCCCCAAACTACCAAACTCTCATTTTTTGGCCCCCTCCGTCAGTTTAAGTCGTCAAATTGGATGGAAAATGCCCACCTGCCGTGCACGTGAGTTTTGAAGCCCCAAAAGCCCGAAATTGCCCCTCTATACAAGTCCGAATTTACGAAAATGCCCTGCTTGCCTTTAGTGCCCGTCTGAGGTGAAAAGTGGCAAAATATTACAATTTTGCCACCTTTCACCATATTGAACGAACATACTTATTTTAATGGGAAAAAAAAAAACAGAGTTGTCTTATTTTAGGGTTAGTCGAAGTTGGTCCGGTTTCTACAGGTTTGCAATCGAAGGCTTGGAGGAAGAAGCAGTCGACCGATCAGCCGGGCTTCGGTTTTGGGGTAGGGCCGAAATCAAATTCTTGGATCTAAAGCTCGCGGGCGTCCGGGGTTCACGGGAGTTGCGTTGCTCGGACCTTGGCACTGCGTCGCCGGACGTGGGTTGCTGGAGGTGCGTCGCCAGACGTCGGTTGCCGGAGGTGCGTTGCCTTGCTAGAGTTGTGCTGATCTGCGTGTTGCCCTGCATTTTGGAGTTGGGTTTTTCAGACACCCAGAGGTAATATAGACAGTGTAGCTTTTATTGTGATTCTTGTTTTGGGTTTTTTTATATAGGGTACTGAATCTTGATTGTTGCCAAAATTTCGAAATAGGGAAAGTCATAGGGCATTTTTACTGGTTGGGATGTTGATTGTTTAGTGTTTGATTTATTGGTAGGGCCATATGTCGATTGTTTAGGGTCTGGCTTTACAGGAATGTTTGGGAAAAAGGTTAGTAGATTAATGTCTGCCTTTACAGGATGTTGATTGTTTACTCTTGTTGGTTTTGTTGTGTAGTGGCCGGGTGGGGTCTAAATGAGTAAATGGTATGTGGTCCCCTATTAAATAATGCAGCTTCTGACTTTTTGAAGTTGGTCCGGTTCCCTTTTGAAGTTGATGAATATTCTATTATGTGAGGGACCACAGGCTGGTCATTGTGTTGTGCACTATATTCTATTACGGTTAGTGGGTCATTGTGCATGCATGCATGACACTAATAATGCACTGCACAGCATGCACTTGTTTTTTAGAGGTTTGCTTATTTCTTGCATATTTATTTATTTGTACTTATTTCTTGCATTGGATTATTTACTTATTTATTGCTTATTTATTTATTTGTACTTATTTCTTGCATTGGATTATTTACTTATTTCTTGCTTATATATTTATTTGTACTTATGTCTTGCATTGGATTATTTACTTATTTTTTGCACTTTCTATTTTTTTGTGAAGATGACTAGACGAGAGTTTGTTTTTGAGGTGCATTATGGAGGTCACATGGACAGACGGTTCATGAATACCTATGTCGGGGGTGATGTAGATGTGTACACGGAGGCCATTGAGCATGATAAGTTATCATTTTCAGTCATTCTGGGTATAGCAAAAAATTATGGATATCAATCTGGTGACCTAATTTATTACTTATTACCGGGTTGTACACTGCATAACAGATTGAAATTAGTTACATCCAACTTTGATGTACGTGAAATGGTTGAAGCACACGCAGGTCTACCAGTTGTTGAGTTGTACATAAATTCATTCAGTGAGTCCATTCCTGACAATGATGATGATGATAATGATGATTATGGGGATGACGAAGGGGGTTGTTCTAGGATCGATCGAGACGATCTATATTGGGATGAGGTGAATGAACCTGATCTTTTTGTTCAGAATAATGATGTGACTGGGCCATCTACTAGCACAGGCATGAGAGAGGGTAGTGAAGATAGAGATGGTTGTAGGGAGGGTGAAGATAGTGAAGAGGGTGATAAGAGTGAAGAGCAAGTTGTTGATGAGGGGTCTGATGATGATGATGATGATGATGATGATGCCAACTCAGACATGGCACGCAGTGACATTCTTACATCTCCTCCCAAGAGTGATGAGGATTACGAGGTAGCCTCCCAGAGTCGGAGAAAACATGTGACAAAGCGGTCTGAGTTCCATCTGACTGACATGGGTAATCCAGAGTTTGTGGTTGGTACAAAATTCCCGTCGATACAGGTTTTTAGAGAGGCGGTTAGAGAGTGTAATGTAAAAATGGGAAAGGATGTTAAGTTCAAGAGGAATTACCTTGCCAAGTGTGTAGTGATATGCAGGGATGAACATTGTAAATATAGGATTTATGGGCGCAAGTGCAAGGATGAGGAATCCTTTGAAGTAAGATCATTTCAGCCAAAACACAGTTGTAGGAGGAGACATGAGCACAACCAAACATGCCTGTAAAGGCAATTGTAGAGGAGGTGAAGGGTAGGTGGGGTGTGGATGTCAAAGAGCACAGGCTGTACAGGGCTAGAAAACTTGCAAAAGACAAGATCCGTGGAAAATTGGATGAACAGTACAACAAGTTGTGGGATTATTTAGAGATGATAAGAGTAACAAATGCTAGCAGTTGCGTAATGATGAAGATAGAGAGGCCGTTACCTGATATTCCAGGAAAATTTCAGAGGTTGTACTTCTCTTTAGCGGCCATGAAAAGAGGTTTTCTTGCTGGTTGTAGACCAATCATTGGCCTGGATGGATGCTTCTTAAAAGGCCCGCATAAGGGCCAACTATTGGCCGCGATTTCGAGGGATGCAAACAACCAGATGTATCCAGTTGCATTTGCAGTTGTGGAAGCCGAAACTAAAAATAGTTGGACCTGGTTCTTAGAAGCTTTGCTATCGGACCTCGGCACTCCTCCCGCAGAAGGATGGACATTTATTTCGGATCGCCAGAAGGTAAAGTACCAATTAAAAATATTCCTTCATATTATTAATGATGTATATGTGAATGTTTGATTGACATATTAATTTTTACTTTGTGCAGGGTTTGGTACCGAGTTTAGATTCGGTTGCTTCCAATGCTGAGCACCGAATTTGTTGTAGACATTTATACGCAAACTACAGAGATGCAGGTCATAAAGGTTTGGCGTTGAAGGATAAGCTGTGGGGCGCGGCTGCAGCATACACAGAGGCTGAATGGAGAAGGGAAATTGAGGAACTAAATGAGATAAGCCCCGATGCGTACGATTACTTGTCCAAGATTGACCCAAGCACGTGGGCGAGGTCTTGGTTCAGTACCTTCCCTAAGTGTGACTTAATTGTGAACAACCTGTCAGAATGTTTCAATGCTTGGATTTTGAAACAATGTGACTTGCCAATTATATCGCTGCTTGAAATGTTGAGAACGAAATTGATGAAGAGATACCAAAAGAAGTGGGAAGGCATCAGTAACATGGAAGGAAGGATTTGTCCCAAAATTATGGTGCTGTTAGATGAACTCTCACGTGATGCTGGTCATTGCTACGGCGTGTATGCTGGGGATGGGTTCTTTGAAATCACAGACAAGCAGAATCAATATGTAGTGAATCTAGTGAGAAGAACTTGCGGATGTAGACAATGGGATATGACAGGTATCCCATGTGCACATGCAATATGTGCAATATGGATTGATGGTGTTGAACCTGTAGACTATGTTTCTGATTGGTACATTGTGGATATGCTTAGAAAGGCATATGAACCTGTTGTGTATCCCATGCCTGGAGAAGAACAGTGGACAAAAACAAACGGCGAGCATGTAGACCCACCAATGAGTAGAATACAACCTGGGAGGCCGAGAACAGTAAGGACTAGAGGACCAGACGAGCCCAGGAATCAATACAGGATAAGGAAGGGTGGGGTTGTCATGAGATGTCAAAGATGCAAGGTGATTGGACACAATGTAAGAACATGCCCCCGTATAAGAACAGAAGCAGTGAATTATAGAGGACAGTCTAGTAGTGAGGTAAATACCTTGTCCCAAAATTTTTTGGACTTTTTAATTGTGTTGCTTAATTTTTTACTTGATAATTGTTTATCTAATGTGCTAGGTACAATCTGCAGTTGATAGTGAATCGAATCCCCAATCTACATTTGATACTGAACCGGTAGCTTTCAATACTCTCACTACTTTTTTGGAATTTTTCACTACTTTTGACACTAATACTCAAAACTCTTAACTACATTTTGCAGCCCTCAATTCCCCCTAATATTCCCCCTAGTACCCCACAAGCCACTGTTGCATCGTCTAGAGGTAGAGGTAGAGGTAGGGGGATGGGTATGAGTAGGGGTAGGGGTAGGGGTAGCAGGGCTATTGGTAGGGGCAGGGGTATGGGTCCACCAATCCCACCAGGGCTTACAGCTTCAAGGGTTTCAGGCAGAGGTAGAACTCAGTCTCAGCCTCAGACTCAGACTCAGCCTCAGACTCAGCCTCAATCTCAGCCTCAAACTCGGAGTCGAACCAATGCTTGGGTTAGCACTGAAAACACTCATAATTTATGTGTTGTTTATTTATTTGTAAACAAACTAATGTGTCTTAACAGTCCCAAGGTACTGTCAACACCGTAAGGTGGTATGGGCCTCAAGTAGGACCGCAAGCAGTAGGTCAGTCTACTCGGTCGCAACCTTGGACCCAAACCAATGTCATTGTGAGCACCCACAATATTTATCTTTTATATTTCATTACCTTTTTAACTTAGCTAGTTTATGAATAAATTATGTTCAGTTGCTAATTAATGTGTCTTGATAGTCCCCTGGTACTGTCAACACTGTAAAGTGGTATGGGCCGCAAGTAGAGCATCCTCAGTCACAACCTCAGCAGCATCAGTCAAATACTTTTGTAAGAACTCACAACATTTGTTATTTATGTGTTTAATTTTATTCTTATTTTTTACTCACAACATTGCTTTACATTGTAATTACAGATTCAAGGTACTGTGAATACTGTACGACTGTATGCACCTCCACGACGATCAGAGTCTTCACAGCCTGTAGGGCCTATTCAGCCAACAGGGTCCTCTCAGGAAGTATGTTCTTCTCAGCCAGTAGGGTCTTCATCAAAGCCTGCAACAAGGGCCCGCAATATTGTTCCAACTGTTGAGAAGACAATTGAAGTTTTTGAAGCTAACCAAAGAAAGAGGAAGAAGCCCGAGTGGAAAAAATATTAACTCATTCCTGTAGTTTTTTGTTTGTTATTGGTTAAACAATCTTATGTGTTGTTGCTTTTGGTTGGATTGTTGCTTTTGTTGTTGCTTTTTGTTGCTGCTTTTGTTGGATGGCATTGTAATGTTGTTGCTTTCGTTGTTTAATGACTTAATTGATGGTCTATGTTGGGTTTTAAGTAAGTGATAGATATGTTATTTGTGGACTTTTAATTAAGTGATAGATATGATATTTGAGGTTGTGTTTATTCTTTTTTTTTTTTTTTATATAGATGAAGTTGTGTTATTCGATTCCACATAGGTGGGGTTGTTGTGTTTATTTCACAATGTTGATTCGCCACAGGTGGGGTTGTGTTTGTTGACCACTTTTAACAATTTGGAATGTACAGAGGTTAGGTTGTGCATAACATTTCAAAAAACCATTTGATAAATAACACTACAACAACTAGAGATATATAACATTTCAACAAAATATTACATGTTGCTGTAACTACAACTGAACTGTTTCCATAATTTCAGTTTAACATCAAGTTAGTACCTCTAGGTCCACTATAACCACAAAAGTAAAATACTAATAGCAAAATGATTACTAAAGACGTAGCTCGAAACGTTCTCCCATTATTTTGACCCAACCCAAATTCTCGACGTAGTTTAGCATAATGTTCATTGCATTTTCTTTCAATCATCTTCTCAACTTTGTCATTATCATCGTATCTCCCTTCTTCCATTCGTCGTAGATATTCCATTAAACCTTTTTCATAAGCAGACATCGCATTATCAGCCCATTTAAAAAAGTCACAGTCACAGGCTCTCTGCAGGAAAAAAAAGAAAAGAAGGTAAATATGTCAAACTACTAACAACAACATATAACACAAAGCTAATTTCAAGATTTACCTTGTAGTTAATACATCCATACCACTTTCTAGTGGGATTAGTCTCAGTCCAAGAGTTCCTAACACGTGCAGGAACACCACAGTAACATAAAGGGGGACCACTTGACAAATCACTGGTTGTAGACATTTGGTAATGCCTACACAAAATATTGCATGCAACAGAACCAATTAGACTTTTAATTGATTGCAAATAATCATAAAAGTAAATCCTAGTTGAACTCCCTATGGGAGGACAAAGGCTCCTAATTTGGAAGTCTATCAATACTATTGTATAGGTAAATGTTTCTGTTATCACCATATACATTCTAGTCATGCTTTTTAGTAACTATTGAAGCAAGTAATCTACTTAGACAGAGACAGGTGATACATATATAATATTTACCGACATGATGTTGAATGATGAATCATGTGCTGGAGAACATCTCCTTTTTTATTTTTTTTCTTTAAACAAGCAGAATTTTTTTAGTAGCCTTTTTGAAATTAAACTCGATCAGAAGTGTCAAACATCTCTGATGATAGCCACCTTCTTCTAGTTAAATGAGATGTCTATCACAAAAATCTCAACAAAGACAAACCCCATCAAACACCCACCCATTTAGGCATTTCATCAAACAATCACTGTGCATCACAAAAATCTCAACAACAACAAACCCCATCAAACATCCATTCGTCCACAAAATCAAACTCACACTCAAATAGAACACCCTAAGAATTGTTCCAAATTAATCAAATAAAACCCTAAAATTGAAACAAAATAAAACCTAAAATCGACCTTGTTTCGAGATGTCAAGGGTGGCAAGCTCGTCGGCCTCTGTCAAAAGTGACGAAAACGGCGGCGACCTTTTGGGGCTGCCGGAATGCGTCGACCTTCGGGGGCTGCCGGATTGCGTCCACCGGTGTCCTCCTCCGAGCTGCTGCTTTGGAATGTGTCGCCGGCGTGTGGAGAGGCGACCTTCGGGGGCTGCCGGAATGCGTCGACCGGTGTCCTCCTCCGAGCTGCTGCTTTGGAAAGCGTCGTCGGCGTGTGGAGAGGCGACTTTCGGGGGCTTCGGGGGCTGGTTCCATCTAAAGACGTGATCGAGTCATTTTAGAAGAACCATTAGAACCATCATACTTGTACAGAGGGGCAATTTCGGGCTTCTGGGGCTTTAAAACTCACGTGCACGGCAGGTGGGCATTTTCCATCCAATTTGACGACTTAAACTGACGGAGGGGGCCAAAAAATGAGAGTTTGGTAGTTTGGGGGGTCGGAGTGTCAGTGTTGGTAGTTCGGGGGGCCATCCGAGTTCGGGGGGCCATCCGGAGAAAGGGTGGTAGTTTGGGGGGCTTTTATATATTTAACCCAAAAATCTAAATGGAAACCAATTTAATATTTGTGAAATTCTCGTTTGAAATCAATAAAAATCTACTCTCGTTTGAAATTCTCTTGCCTTTCAACTATTTGCGGGTGATTTCCCCTTTCCCCTTATCCTATTCTTTTTCAAAAAGAAAAGAAAAGAAAATTACTTTTATCTATATTCTTTTTCTTTTTTCGTTGTTGGCTCTTGCCTATCAAAACTTGCTGTTGTGGTAGGAAGGGCTGATTGGCGGGGGCGGGTTACCGTGCCCTTTCCCCCTTTCCATTAAAATAAGTTTTTTTTTCTTTTTTTCTTTTTTTAAAAGAACATTTATTTATTATAAATGCCGGTTGGGAGACGATTTTTCGTCCCCAACAATCAATTCCCTGTGGTGGGTGCATGTTGTTGTCAAAAAGACCTTTAGTTAACAATTCCATTTCCACATTTTTCTGTCAAATTGTAAGGATATAACAACCATTATTGCCAACCAAAATCAATATAAAAATTTGGGTTCAATATTATTTAACTCTCTAAACTAATCGTCATTTTTTATGAAGTATTACGAACTGACAAGTGTCATGATTTGATCGTTCAAACTGTTAATCTGTTATTATTTAGTTTCATCTATTAGTCTTGACCGTTATGTTCGATGAGAAATCAAATTTGACCAAAATGTTTCAAAAATACAATAATTTTGACCATTGAAAAATCAAAATTATCATTTTTTTATATATTTTTTTAAAAAAGAAAAGTAGACATTAACAATAAAATGGTAGTTTGATGGCGATATGTATACTTTTTCCTAAAAAAATCAATAATTTGTTAATATTTTTTTTTCTACTAATTAATAAATAAAAAGGCTAATTTTTGGTTTTACAATTGTCAAAATAAGAGTATTTTAGGAATGTTTTTGTCAAATTTGAATTTCCATCTAACATAACGGTCAAATTTTTTTTATGTTTTATAAAAAAATGATCTAAATAATAATTAACCCAAAAATAAATTTGTTGCCATGTCATCTTCAAGAAAGTGCAGGCTCGGTGACTGGCCACCGAAAATTGTTCAACAATTTGTTTTCCTCTGTTGCCATTGTTTAACTAGCATGCGTCCATTGCAGTTGAAGAAAGAATAAAAAGCGATCAATTTAAGAAATATGAATTGACAATAGTTGAATTGTAAATAGGGATAATTGCATTATTGGTTTTTTTGGGGTTGGCTTAAATTACAAATCATTCCTTGTGGTACAAAGAGTTTATAGAGGGCCCTTGTGGTAAACTATAATTACAAATCACTCCCTTAACACGTTTTCAGTTCACTAAGTTAACAGAGTCTGTTAGTAGATTGTAATACAAATTATATTTAGAGGTTGTCTCATTATTTATATGACGAAGCAAATTAACGGATTATATTAATTTGGTGGACATAAAACGGGTTCAGAGAGTGATTCGTAATTATAGTTTACCACAATTACCTTCTATGAACTTTTTGTACCACAGATAATGATTCGTAAGTTAGGCCAACCTCAGGGACCAGTGGTACAATTATCCATTCTAAATAAGTAAATAGTTTGGGCATGTTTGGATAACACTTGTTTTTTTTATTATATTTTATTATTTTTCAACATGTTTGGGTTGTTTTTTTTGAGTTAAAATTCTACTAAAATTTTATCCTTTTTTTTTTAAATTTTTTTTATCTCAAGTTCCTTAAACTATCCAAAAATAATTTCAAAAAATAAAAATTTTCAATATTCACAATTTTAAATATAATAAAAATAATCACATAACAAAACGAATTCAAACACTCAGTTGCAAGACAAGTTTTTGCAAAGGCACAATAAACACGAACTTCTTATAGTTTGTAATTGTACAAGATAATAGTTTTTGACACGGGTATAAAAAAGGACAGACATCGATTGTCTTATTTTTGAATGATAAAAAGTGATTGATACGATATAAAGTAAAATATTTTGTTCATATAATAAAGTGATAATATGTTATATCTTTAGAGTAAAATGAATTTTTATAAAAAATAAATAAAAATTATATTGTAGTAAATTTTTTTTATTTAAATAATAATAATAAATTAATAATATGATATAAAAATTGTAAAAGTTAAAATATTTTGAAGCGATTTTTTTTTTGTGAAAAAGTAAAAATAAATGAAAGGAACTCGTAACATCACGGTCCTTTTCTTGCTTTTCCCTAGTACCATAATATCAGTATGGGCTATGTTTAGCAGGTCCTTTTCTTGCTTTTCCATAGTACCATACTACCAGTATGGGCTATTATTATTGGCAACACCATGAACAGATCAGAGTAATAATTGTACTTTTTTTTATTTTTCAGTAGCGATGAACATCAAAATATCATAATTTTTTTTACTTTTTATGTCATATTAATAATTTTTTTATTATTATTCAAAATATAATTTTTTTACTTTATATCATATTTATAACTTTTTATTAATTCAAAATTAAAAACTCACTGCTCACAGCATACCCATGTCTCAGCTTTTTTCCCGGCTGGACGTTGGCACCATCTCACACGCAATTAGTTTCTGCCCATGCAGAACACGCTTGTCGAGTTGTCGGTCAGTTTCTCTCACTTCAACCTTGAAGAAATGTAGGATGATCGAAGTGCCACGTGTTCTTTTCTTTTCTCACTTTTTTGATGAGTGTATGAAGAGTCAAAGTTGTTATCAATTGTTGTAGGGAGGATGAGGGGTGCATGATGTGTAGAATGGCTCCAAGAATTAACCACCTTGTTTTTCACACCGACTGAATAGCTAGGAACTCAATTAACTCGTGGAAGCTCTTTTATTTAAGAGAAATGCTTGGTTGTACACTCTTATCCCACTCCTATCCCACTCTTGTTTACGTAGACCAATAATGTTGTTAAAAAAATAGGGTCCACTATACTCTCTCTATTATCTCTCACATTATTGATCCAAGTACACAAGGGTGGGATAAGAGTGGGATGAGAGTGTACAACCAAGCATTTCTCTTTATTTAATTAGAATTTTGCTATATTAAATTGAATTTTTTTAAATTTTGAGGCAATAATTAGAAAAATAATAAAAATTTAAGGAGGCAAGAATTAACTTTTCATTTTACTAAAGGTTATTCGAATTGAAAGTACATAAGTAGAGAAAACCTTTTTTTTTTAGTCTTCAAGGCTTGGTAGCAGCCAAGGTGTTTCCAACGTCAATTACAAATCGGTACCGAACATCACCCTTAGCAAGACGCTCCATTGCCGTGTTCACGTACTCCATCGAAATAAGCTCAATGTCTGCCGTGATGTTATGTTTTGCCGCAAAGTCAATCATCTCTTGTGTCTCCTTCATTCCGCCCAAAGCACTCTCCACAACCATCTTCCTTCCTGTTTTCACAAATACTTTTAAATCAATAAAATAAAAGAGGAATCCAACATAAATATATATATATATAACAATGACAAAATTTGTCATTTGTCTTATATATGAAATTACCCAAAAGCAGAGGAAACACTGGTAGCTCGAGCGGCTTGTCCGGCGCACCCAGCATAACAAGTTTTCCATGGGACCTCAATAGACCGATTAATGGCAAAATTGGGTGCACAGCAGATACTGTATCGATGATACCATCCATTGTGTTCATGGCAGCCTACACGAATTTAATCAAGGTGAAAATGCATACAGGAAATAGCATCAATCACAGAAATTGCAAAACATGAGGAATTTACCTGCATTTGTTCTTGGTCACGGCTAATTAAAAATGAGTCAGCACCAAAATGTTCCAAGGCTTCGTCCTTCTTGGTAATGGAGGTGCTAATTACCGTCACGTTGACCCCAAAAGCCTTGGCAAATTTAACAGCGAGATGGCCAAGGCCACCCAGGCCGACAATCCCAATATGCTTACCCGGCTCGGCAAGACCAAAATATTTTAGGGGACTGTAAACTGTGATTCCAGCACATAGGAGTGGAGCTCCGGCGTCAAGTGGCATGTTTTCCGGGAAGCGGACGATGTAGCGCTCGTTAGCTACCATTGTGTCTGAGTAGCCTCCATATGTGATTGTTTTGTCGTGGTAAACAGAATTGTAGGTGAACAACATTTCTGAACAATAAACTTCAAGGTCATTGTTGCAGTTCTCGCAGGAGTGACACGCACCGACGATGCATCCAACACCCACTTTCTCTCCCACTTTAACCTTCTTCACCTTGCTCCCCACTTCTGTGACTTCTCCAACGATTTCGTGCCTGCAAGTCAAAATTTTAATTAACAAAAGCTTTTTCTAATTAACGGAGATGCAAAGAAACTCGTAATTTTTCTTTGATAAAAATGTCCGCTTAATTTCAATAATAAAATAAAAAGATAAGGACATAATAAAGAGACCCGGCCGTTATGGGTCGTCCAACATAAAAGGGTCGGTTGTATACTAGGTTGACCGTGAACATTAGAATTAAATAAGGAAAAATTTGTATCGTATTTGTAGTTAGCTTAAATTACAAATCGTTCAATTTGGTATCAAAATTAATTTAAAGATTTTTGTAATTGGCTTAATTTAGAAATCGCTCTCTAGAATCAAATTTCGTTAAAAATTTTAAAATATTCCGTTAGGCGTCACATTAGCGTCAATAAGATGGCGACACATATCAATCTTAATAAATAATATAAATATTTTAAAAATATAAATAAATAAAACTTAAAAATTTATATTTTTTTAAAAAAAAAATGAAAAGAAAAAAACGGCAGCCACCCCTTTTTCTATTATTTTTTTAAAATATACTTTTTTAATTTTTATTCACTAAATTAAATAAATAAAATTAATTTTAACTTCAATGAGCTATTTGTAAATTAAGTCAACTAAGAGATTTTCAAAATAATTTTAATAATAGATATAGCGATTTGTAATTTAGACTAACTACAAGGATCAATAATACAATTTTTCCTTAAATAAGTTTGTACTGCGTTCCCATTTAATAATAAAGACGACAATGGTACTTAAGTGGACTCTTAAAACTAAAATTATTGAGACATTTAAAATAAGTTTATTTTATCTCAAAATCATGAACACTTGAATATTGGTCGCATTTACAATAAGAATTTTTTGTATGAATTGTCTGCACTTAAATATATGCAACTACGGCAAGGCCCATAATTTTTTTTTTTTTTTTTATTTAAAAAAAAAAAAGAAAAGAAAAACAAATCTAATCGATCCTGGATTTTAGAATATTGAAGTGAAAAGTGCGTACCCAGGAACAATAGGGTAAGTAGAGATGCCCCAATCGTTCACAATTGTCTTTTAATTAATTTTTTTAATCTATATAAGTAAATAGAGACATGGCTTATTTGTTATGTGGCTAATTGGCCACGTGGCTAAAATTTTAATTTGTCAAAATAAAAAAAAAAAGAAAAAAAATAGCCACGTCGTATATATGCCACGTGGCCAATTGGAGACGTGGACAATACACCACATGGCTAATTTATTAAAATTATAAAAAAAAAAATGTAAAAATTTCAATTCCAAAAAAAGTTGGAAAAAATATGAATTTTTTAGCCACGTGGCTTATGTACCACATGGCTAATTGACGACGTGAAAACAATCCATGTGACTAATTACTTGCGCAAACATTTTGCTACGTGGTGGTTTACCCACGTGGCGAAATCGTGACGTCGGTAATCTACCACATAGCAAAGGGATTTGATTCTTGTACAATACCAATACAACAACTGTACAACAATCCCTCACATGAGGGTGGACCCCAGTATGTGGGACCCACCCTCATGTGAGGGATTGTTGTACAGTTGTTGTATTGGTGTTGTAAATCTAACATTTTTCCGTAGCAAAATAGCCACTTGGCAACAATATCAGGTATTGTAGCCATATGGCTAAACTGCAAGTTTTTTTGTGGTGTGTTAATCGCTATGTATTAAATGATTTCGATTTTGTTATTTTAACATGTGACAACTAATAAAAAAAATTAAGAATCTTTTAATAATAGTAGATTCGTCATTAAGAAAAAAAATTAATTAATTAAAATTAATGGTTAAAATTTTAAGGAAAAAAAAAAAAAAAAAATTTGAAAAAACCAACATCTTTGGCGTAGGCGGTGAAAATGGACCAGGCTTTTCACACATAGGTCACGAGCTAGACAGGCTCAATGTTAAGGGCAACCAGCTAGCTAGCTGCTCCAACCTCCAACCTAATTTAACATCTGACCACTCTAAACTATATTCGAAGATGTTGACTCTCATGTCGCACATGAATACTCCCTTTCAATTATTCTAGCTATGATGAATGATTGTATGGAAATCAAAGCTAGCCAGCCCATCAAATCCGTTTAGTGAGATGCACAGATCAAGGGCAGACACCATCTTATACATAATTAGTTAATTAGAAGTTATATTAGTTTTTAAATCATTATACAAAAACGAAGAAGATAATAGTAGATCGAATTTCTCGATCCCTTTGAAGGCACGTATATATAAGAAAAAGAAAGACTATATGTTAATAGAACAAATTAAAGAGAGAGAGAGAGAGAGAGAGAGTATTAAGATTAAGCATGTTAATCTAATCCAATTTGGTCAAGCACAATTACGATCGAGCGTCATTTTTTTTTTTTTTGGGTTAACTTCACAGAAGGGTATCGAACTATCCGCGATTCCACAGAAGGGTACTAAACTATCATTTCTCTAGAACCCGGAATTTTAACTATCAAAATGAGTCATAGAAGGGCATTCCGTTTGGTTTTGGTGTTAAAACGTGACGGAAGTCGATTCACGTGACATTCATGTGACTTTTTTAATACCATTTGTCCGTTTTACCCCTCACTTTCATGCATGTAAACACAACTCCTCAAGCTGGACCCACTCTCCACTCACACATGAAGATTGTAGTAGTTGTCATCAACCCGGCCGGAGAGAAGCTTTGGTAAGCAGGACTTGAGCTTACATAGACCATTTTAACTTACATACAACAATAACTGAAATCATTAAAAAAATAAAGTGATTACAGCAAATATTCACGAGTCACATCTAACAAAGTTCATGAATCAAAAGAGCATGACATTTCTGGATCCCTGCATCTGATATATTATCACTACTAGGTTTGACATTCGATATTATCCCAAGAAGTAATAACAGACCGATAAATTTCACACCTCTGGATGCTCCCACAAGCTATCACTCATATCTTCAATTATTTATGCGGTGAGGTTATCATCACGAATTTGAGATAAAAAGGCTCAATGAACGTGGAAATAGACGAGCGTGGCCATGGGATAAAAATGCTCAATGAACTCGTCAGAGCCGTTATTAGTGTTCTTGATCAGAGGATGCGATTTCTTGTGCTGCATGCATGCTACGGGTTGCAGACTATCTCAACGTCAAAGTAGAAGAATCTTATGCAGGAATCTAGACTTATGTCAAAGCAGAAGAATTTCCTCTGTTTTATCTTCCTAAAACAGAGTGTAAAAGAGCCATGTGGTATTTCCTCTGTTTTAGCTTCCTTACTTCATGTTTGTCATCCACATGATATTCATAATCATCTTGAAGATTTGGTGTCCGGCCTCGTCGACAATTTGAGAACTTTGGCTTGTCGGATAAGTAATCTTCCGACCTTTTTCTCTTCTTTGTAGTTGTACCCAGACCCAGTGACTTGTCACCTTCCAAGAAAGCATAAAACTCGTCCAAAAGCCCTGGAAGGCCGCCAAGCACACTGGCAACCAGACGGTTCAGGTCACCCCTATCAATCTCTCCAGAACCGTAACGGCGACAGTGGGTCAAGAACTCGACGTATTCAGATCGACCCAAAACGCCGGCGATCTTCTTGAACAAGAACCGCCCTCGGTCGTACGCACCCTTTAAGCCATGTTTCTCCAGCACCTCGACCATAGAGGCAAGAGACTTGTTCTCCTTCTCCTTCTTCCCATTATTGGAATCCGACGCAAAGCTCAAGAATCGATCAAGCAAATCCGGATGGTCCTCAAAAAGAGTACCGACATTAACACGAACGTAGTTCAGGTCCACAAACCCCTTTCGATGCATATTGACGAAATCCAAGAAGCACTTGTAGACACCTTCCTCATGGTGGAAGCGGATGCTCACCTCGTTTATGAAGCGGATGGCTTCGCTCAACCCTGCTCTTTCCATGACAGACACTGTTTACGTTCACCGACAAGCGTAGAGGACAGCAGACTACCGAGGCTTCTATTTATAGATCTGACACCTGTCGCCACGCCGGTACTCCCCCAGAGGCCCTCAGAGCTCAGGCCGTTGTATTTTTGCGTGACTAACCCGGGTTTTTTCCGTTGGGATTTTCCCTTTGCGGGTCCCATTTGTAAGGCCGAGTTGATTATGTGTGACCTTCCTGATCGATATATGTCTTGTGTCTTGGTCTCACTTTGACTCATTGACTGGGGCCTTTTAGTCTATATGTATATATATATATCTCTACGTTATATATATCTTCAAGTCAAAAAAAAAAAAAAACAAAGCCATGCCTCTGGCTCTCAAGGTGGATGGTTAAGGTGTGTCCGTACAGTCGATGATATATATATATATAAGCAGAGCTCTAGCCATCAGAGTTTGGCAAGTAAAAGGATAGGGAAACTTTTTAAGTGCGTTTAACAGAGAGAGAGAGAGTAAACGGGGAAGGTGGGAAGAGATGTAATTTATTTGTTTAGGCGGGGGCAAAACAGGTAGAACGCATTAAAAAAGTCATATGGAAGTCACGTGACTCGACTTCCGTCACGTTTTAACGTTGAAACCAAACGGAATGCCCTTCTGTGACTCATTTTGATAGTTAAAATTCCGGGTTCGAGAGAAATGATAGTTTAGTACCCTTCTGTGGAATCGCGGATAGTTCGATACCCTTCTGTGAAGTTAACCCTTTTTTTTTTTAATTTTTGGGTGAATAAAATCTTTATTGATCAAACTCAACTTCTACACACTCCAGAAACTGGAATCACGGTTCTCAACAGAACCTAACACTCAAACAACACTCAGAATCACATAGCAACCAGCAGAAAAAAAAAAAAAAAAAAAAAAAAAAAAAAAAAAAAAAAACAAGAAAACAGAGGACCAGAACAGAGGAACGAGCCTACTTTTGAGACACCTTAGAGAGCAACCGGGCTTTCACTTCCCATCTAATCTTAGAAAGCAACTTCTCTTCAGTCCGAGGAGACCGTTATGCAGTAAGGCATATCGAGCGTCTTTCTCATTCAGCATTTGAAGATATTGTATTGGAAATGAGAAGTTGTATAACACATTTTCAAGGAGTGTGATGCATATATGCATAGAACTTAACGAATCCCACAGATAAACAGACAATTAATTAATAGACAATATAAACAGTTTTTAAAAGTTAATTCAACGACCCACCTCTTGAAGGCTGGTAGTGATCAAAGGTTCACTGGTGCCGACTGATGCTATCGGTACATGATACATGGGAGCAGGCATCTGTGTTGGAAGATTTGGTGTGGTTGCATCAAAATTAAGAACTTGAATTGCTTGCCTAATGGAGGGCCTGAGACTTCGATCAGGGTGAGCACACCAAAGTCCAACAATAATCAAGCACTCGACCTGTTTTTCGTCAAGATCATTTTGCAGCTTCCCATCCACTGCCAAAAGAAGATCTCCTCTCCCATACTGATTCCAAACCCACTGGACCAAGCCTACGTCAGAATCCTCTTCCATGGGATAACCTGACCTTCTTCCAGTAGCAATTTCTAAGGCAACCACCCCAAAGCTGTACACGTCCGACTCTTTACTAGTCCTACCTGTGCCCATGCATTCTGGAGCCATGTATCCTAAAGTTCCGGCCAACCCGGTTGTTTGGGGATCTAGCTCGTGATCCGTAAGTCGAGCCAATCCAAAGTCACCAAGCTTGACAGCGAAACTAGAGTCTAGCATGACATTGCTGGATTTGATATCCCGGTGCACCACACATTGCTCCCACTCTTCATGAAGATAGAGCAACGCGGAGGCCAATCCAAGAGATATCTTGTATCTCACTACCCAAGGAAGAGGACTCCTCTTCCCAAAGAGGTGAGCATCAAGGCTACCATTTGGCATAAACTCGTAGACAAGTAGGAACTCACCTCTGTCATGACACCATCCTATGAGTTGCACAAGATTCCGGTGCCTCAGCCGGCTAATGATCTTCACTTCAGTGATGTATTCTTTCTTCCCCTGTTTAGACCCGCTTGAGATTTTCTTCACAGCTATTGGAATGTCTAAATCAGTTAAATACCCCTTGTAAACGGCGCCGAACCCTCCTTCACCCAATTTCCTCTCATTTGAGAAGTTGTAGGTGGCTAATGCAAGCTCGTTATAAGAGAACCTTCTTGGTCCCGCTCCTCTTTCTAGGTCGTCGTTTATCGATATTAAGTTCACTGTGTCTGCAGTTCCCTTATTTCCCTTCCACGTCCACAATATTACAAACGTTGTAATTGCCCCGGCTATCAGAACACCACCCGAAACTGTTAAACCAACCACTAATCTCTTCTTTTTTGCATTATTTCCATTTTTTTCCTTAATGTCTAAACTTGAACTGAATTCCCACGATTGAATTTTAACTAGCTCTCCAACGTCAGATGTAGTGGCTGAAAATCCAACAGTGACCCACTCGGCAAGAATTTCCCTGAGATCAATTTCATAAAAAAGACTGGTATTCTCCGAAGTATTAGAGGTTGTTTGGTACTTCCAAGAGACACTCAAATTCTTGGTAGAAGCATTGTAGGTGATCCATACATCAGCGGTGTCTCCACTGTGCGAGCTGGCATTCCAAGGGGTGGAAATAGCAGAAGCAATTGAGTTGATGTTAGAGCACTCCCAGCAGATTATCTAAAATTTTATCTAGAATAGCTAACCAAATCTCACTTTTACTAGTTTAGCTAACCACTTTTCAACACTCTCATTTATCAGCTTATCTAAACTTCTCTCTATTTTATTAAAATAATCAATTTTAATTTTTATTCATTTTAATTAAAAACACATATTCACCAAGTAAAACACATCACCGTCCAAAAACTTCTACACACCGAACCAGACCTGTTCAACAGTACCTTCATCCATCACCTGATCATCAACCCCATTTGTCCTCTGCTTCGCTCTGTTCCTCTCCTTACCCCTTCTCTTTGTCTTCGGCCATAAAATCCTCCCGCTGGCACGCTTCTTCGATGACCTCGCTCTCTTCCGCAAGGCCACCCGCCTTTCCCCCGTGCGCACGTGCTCCACGCACTCCCACTTGGGCACCGCCACCAATCCCAAGCCCAAGATTGCCTTCCTCTTCCTCACAAACTCCGACCTCTCTTTTGCTCCCTTTCTCGAGAAATTCTTCAATGGCAACTGTCACCTCTACAGCATTTACGTCCACGCCGACCCATCGGTGAAAATCACTCCTCCCGGCGGCGTATTCCAAGGCCGGTTCTGCGTCCACGCCGACCAAATCCCATACCCATCCTCCAACCTATTGCGGAAACAATCCAAAGAGAAAACCCAACTTCCAGTTGAGCCTACAAGACTGCCAAAAAATTCACCGAACAGGAAAGCAAAGCCAAATCAATGGAAAGGAAAAGGAGAAAAAAAAAAGGAGGAGAAGAGCACGAGAGAGAGATGCGGAGAATGACAAGAAAAAGAGGAAAAAAGGTCAAAGGAAGTGAGAGAAAGAAGAATAAAATAATGATAGATGTGTGAACAGTATCACGCCACATGTGGAGTGATACTGTTCACAAATGCTCATGAATGTATTCTAGCGTTAAGTTTAGAGAATCCGTTGGAGGGGCTTTTTGCTGCTTTGCTCAAATCGAGGATCCCATCCAGGGTAGTTCGGGAATGAGTCGAACTCAACAAGAACAATTTGGTTCCGAGATGAATCAGTAGATTCAGTACTGGTTGTGGTGTTGAATAGGCCTAGAAATCCACCAGATGAATTTGGCGGGATTTCAAACCCAGCAGGAGCCAAGAAGAATGCTAGCCCACTGGCATAGTGAGAATGTCCTTGGGTGTTGATAGTGAAGGAGTAATGTGAAGTAAAGTCAGTGAGCTTTCTCGTATCAGAGTCCCAGATTGGCACCCTCTTAGCATAGATGGCCAAACCTACTCGGCAATCAAGTTTATTTGTGTTGATCATTTCAATGGCTCCAGCAGAAGGTACAGCATCA
Organism: Alnus glutinosa; assembly: GCF_958979055.1. Taxonomy (NCBI): domain Eukaryota; kingdom Viridiplantae; phylum Streptophyta; class Magnoliopsida; order Fagales; family Betulaceae; genus Alnus; species Alnus glutinosa. The sequence continues at coordinate 24,162,555 of NC_084897.1, read as the reverse complement.
CCCAGATACAGTATGTCGGTGGCAGTGGGTTCAAATCGAGTTATTTGGAAAGAAACTGAATAAGCGGTGGGAAGAAGTAGAAGGAAGAAGAAGAGAGGCAACATAGGTATGTCCATGAAAGAGATGGCCGCGGCTTGGGAGGGGGAGAGAGAGCGTAAAGGCAAGTTGGAAGCGAGTAATCGCGCACAGGAAATGACACATGAACTTTCGGTTTATATCCTGATCGATGGTGCTAAAGTTTCAGCCACCAGCTTTATAGTCATTGGAAACAAAATAGGGAGACTTTTATCAGTTTATGCAGATCCCTCGTCAACCCATTGAAAATGAAATATAAAACAAAACAATTGTAGTAATAACTTTGAACATTATAATTAACCCAATGGTTACGTCTTAAGCTTAATTAGGTGAATGATAACCTGTAGGCCTTAAATAATAGGAGCGTAAAAGAAAATATACTTTTAGCCTCCTGAATTATTATCATATTTTTATTTATGCCTCAAAATTTTAAAAACTAATAATAGTACGCATGTCAAATTAGATACTTTTACATTTTTATTTCAAAATACAGTTGAAGTTATTAAGAAAAAAAATTGAAAAAAGAAATTAAAGGGGTTAATTTGAAAAGGGCAACCCCTTTTTGATATTTTTAGTTTTCCTTTTTTTTTTTTTTTTTGTTTAATTTTTTTAAATTTAATTTTTTAATAACTTTAAAGATATTTTGAAGAGAAAAATGCACAAGTGTCTTAGAAAAATGCAAAAGAGTATTTTGACACGCCATGGTAATTTTTTATTATTATTATTTATTTATTGGAGTCGAGCACAACTTTTGTTAGACTAACAATGCTTAACGTGGATAATATCATAAATATATTGAAAAACTTGTTTTACCAGACGGTGAGCCGCATCGTCTAAACCCATGGCCAAATTGATAAATACTAAAAAATAAGTGAACTTTCGGAAGTTTGAAAGAAGAGAGACAAAAAATGGGTGAACGTTGCCATGCCAATTGTTGATGATTTTTTTGGGCCGGTGACGTGGCATGATCAGAGACGTCCCCTTCATCCGCGCCTTGGCCTGCAAAACAGGAAAGACCCGCCGGGGGTTGGCCGACGGAGCCTCTTCCGACGATCAAGTCAGTCCAGTATTTAAGTGAAGAGGAGAGAGAGAGAGAGAGCTCAGAGAATAATGAATTACCTTTTCATTATTTTTTTTATTCCCTTTTTATACCCCGATGTGCTATATGTCATTTTTATCCCTGTCAAGCACAAGGCCCAATGGAGACGTCTGATATCTTCTCTGACTTAATTTGATTGGTCTCATAAATATTGAAAGTTTTCTGCAACCAAGGTTCTCGTCCGGGGACTAACCTTTTCCGGGATCCAAAATCCCATAAGTGGGCCAACCCGGCCCACTCCAAAGTGGGGACAAATATTTCCCTAACACCAATAATATTGTTGTCAAAGTCATCACTGTTAGACAATACTCCACCAATCAATCTAGCAGATCGATCACGTAGACAAGTTGCTGTTAGACAATATTCCACCAATATATACTCCACCAATCACCACCAATCAATCTAGTACGTTGCTGTTAGACAATATTCCACCAATCAATCCGGCAGATCACGTAGAGACGTTGCCAACACATAAGGAACAAGTCAGCCTTTACATGTATGTCTTTTGTACACAATTTTTCTAAATCAACTATTAGATTTGTATGAGTCTTTTTAATTCTTACAAATCTAAATATTTAGAAAACAGATGTACCAAATATGTACAATACATGTACAAATATAATTTCTCATATCAAGAAGGCAAAGTATTACAAACCATATTCTCACGTTCACAAATCTGTAATTGACAACACATTGTGTGCAGACACCCAACGACGTCTCTTTGGTGCATAAATAGTGTATACTTCACTGTGAATAATATGGAACAAATATTTCATTCCCTTACAAGTTCTTACAATCACCAGTGGGTAGAGACTAGAGTCCTGAATTTTAGATCCTATGTTACGTTGGTGCTAAAGTTGTAACATGTGAGTTTCAAAAAGTGGCAGTAATCTCACGATAATTCAAACATCATTAATTACGACAACTGACATTGCATTTGAATATCTCCACCATATATATGCCCATTTCTACACGGTGGTTGCACATGTTACTTTCGTATTAATTAGAAAAGACTGTTCTTCATGGAAATTATGGCATCTCATAAATCAGGTCGAGGTGATGTTCACCGTATGGAAGAAACCAGCGAAGGTGATGTTCACCGTATGGAAGAAACCAGCGAAGATTCTCAAACTGATCAATATTTCATTCAAGCATCGGAGATTTTGCCTTGACTTTTGGAGAACACTTTTCCCATCATACTGTTGATGCATTTTCTTTTTCTTTTTTTGTTATTTTTTATTTTTTATTTTTTATGTTAAGGATACTATGGTTAATATGTTAAATTATCAATTATTCTAAAAGCTTAAGCTTATAGGAATAATTAAATTTAATCACTTAATCATTAATATTTTAACAATCTCCCTCACGTGTGGGCTCAGACTTCTTTTTAATAGGTAAGCTAGGCCCAATACGTGTAATATTTAATCGAAATTGGAGATAAATGATGGAGTCAAAGTTCAAACTCAGGACTTTTGACTCTGATACCATCTAAAAGTCAATGGGTCTTACTCACTCTCAAAAGACGCCATAAGCTTAAGCTTCTAGGATAAGTGATAATTTTACATGGTATCAAAGCCGGTTCATTGGACAATGATGAGCTTTTCCCTCCCGATATTGAATACTTGTTTGGCCAAAGTTGTCATACATGAGGGAGCGTGTTAAAATATCCCACATCGCCAAGAGATACATAACATGTACACTTTATAAGATATAGTATCCCCTCCTCTATCAATATGTCTTTTAAAAGTGAGTAAGGCTCATAAACATTTACACAACACACACAACAGAATCACACTGCATTTTAGCTATAAAAGAATATATGCAACACAACCCTTGCTAAGGCAATTTCATCCCAAAACCTATCTTTCTTTACAGTTTTAATAGATAAAGGGATCCTAGCTAGCTAAGGAATTTCTTTTCATTTTTTTTGGGTTTTTTTTTTTTTTTTTTTTAAAAAAAAATTATTAGGTGTAAAAATTGAATTGCATTAGCCCTGCCCCCACAAAGTTTATGAAAAACACACTTTACCTCCGGGCATTTAATTTAGGGCTGAAATGTCTTGTGCGCTTGATGTAATTTCAATCCACACAGACGGAAAAACTTAATGGATCAAGAGTGCAAAGTGCCACAATTTGATAATTTGTAGAGTTTAATTGTCACATTTTAAACTTTAAAGATAAAAAATGTCAAAGTAGTAATACTTAAGGAGGTAAACTGTATTTTTCCTTAAATGATCAATGAGCCTTGTCTTTTCTTTCGAGTTTTTTTAACCCCTTCATCTTCAGAGTGGGTCCCTTCTGAGGTATTGTTAATATATATGCTTTTTTTTTAAAAAAAAAAAAAAAATTATTATTATTATTATTCTTATTGAATTCAACACTTAGCTCCTCATATGTTATGGGTTTTCAATGTTAATCTCGAATTATTAAAAGTGTTGCAATATAGATATCCTATTTTTCAGCCTCTTTCAATTTCACTCCTCCATTAAGATTTTTTGTTAAATCTAAACGGAGATGCCAAAATGACCAAAATACCTAGTTTAAAATAAAGTGAAAATTTAGTTTAAAATAAAGTGAAAATTTACTTCCCTAGTGACCCACTACCAGCAATGGGTCACCTCAGCCGTGGGTGGACTGGTTTACTTTTTTTTTTAAAAAAAAAAAAATAAAAATTTAAGGATAAATTTGTATTTTATAATTTTTATAAGGATATGAGACATTTTACTTATTAGTCATTTGAATTAATTCAAAAGCCCTCACGGTAGGGGTGAAATTAAAAGTGATTGAAAAATAGGATACTCACGTTACAACTTTTGATAATCCAAGATTAACATTGCAAAACTCGTTACACATCAAAGGGGATAAGTGAATGAGTAATGTTTGCTGTACAACATTTGTACACACTTTGTACAACAAAGTTAACGTGAAAATTAATGTTGCACAACATTACACACTTTGTAAAAAAATTGAAAATAATTTTTACATTAGTTTTATTATACAAGAAATATTACTTTAAGTGAAGTATTCCAAAAACAAAAGATATGGCTTCCAATACCTTTTTTTTTTTTTTTTTTTTTTTTTGGAATGGAGCTTCCAATACCTTTTAACGTTAACATTGCAAAACAGTTACCTTTTGACGTTAACATTGCAAAACAATTGGGCAAATATATAGAGTCAGGTCACTTTATGAGCCTATAGAATTAGGCAAGAAAAAGAGGACTGGAACTTTCAACATACGAGTCCGGCTTCTGTGCTGTAGTGGAAACTACAGCACAGATGCTGTAAAAATATTGGAAGGCTTAGATTTAATCACATTTCTTTTAAGCCACACGTTGTCGTTTTTTATCCAAAGTATTCTTCTTTTGTTTTTTTCCCAAAGTCTTCTTCTTCCTTTAGGGCCCTTACAGAGAAGACACATTCTTCTTCTCTCTTTCACGTGTCTTTTTCTCCGACTCTTCCCCTCTCAAATGTCCTTCCCTCCTCAAACAAGAAGCCACTTACCCTTCCTTCTCCAGCAAAAAAATTATGCTTCTATGAAATTTCAAGAGGAAACTTTAGAGCAAGAAATCAGTAAGGGACTTTATGGGTTTGAGGTAGTTTTCTCTCTCTATTTCTCTCTGAAATTCCCTCACCTGAGCACTCTTTGAGGAAAGATCTGCTGTAAAAACAATAACGGTCCAAATTTAAATCCAATATCCTTAATCCATACGAAGTCGTGGTGCCCAACAAAATGTGGGTAAAAAGTTGAGGCAATTGACGCCATCTATTTTCAAGGCAAACTATGACACAAGGAGTTCTTTCAATTTGTTCAAAATTTTGAGTTCCATCGGAACAAAATCAAGCTTGTAACTTGTTAAAGAAGCCGCGAAGTTGAAGATTTCAGTGAAAAACATAGAGAAGTATAGAGAGGGTGTGAGGACAGAGAAATAGATCGAGGTGAAGCCGTGAGTGTGAGAGAGAGAGAGAGAGAGAGAAAAGGGGGACTGAAGCTGCAACATAATGTATAAAAACGCCTCATCTCTCTCTCTCTCTCTTGATTTTCATGGGCGAGAGTATAACTGTATGTGTGAAATTGTGCAACGGAGGATTGAGCAAAACCAGTCTTCTCTATAAGGGTCCTAAGGGAAGGAGAAGACTTTGGATAAAAAACGACGACGTGTGGTTAAAAGAAATGTGATCAAATCTAAGCCTTTCTATATTTTTACAACATCTGTTCTGTAGAGGAAATTACAGCACAGAAGCCAGATCCCATTTTCAACACCACTCTGCCCTTATGCATTTCTGTCTGCAGATAATCCATGTCGATTTGACATACCAACTACCAAGTGCACGAAGATTTTGGGTGTTCATCGTTCAAACAATTAGAGAAGCATACAAAATTGGAAGGGAAAAGTAAATATTAGCGTGGTCGCCAAGGCATCATGATGGGAATGGTAGAGGTGGATTTCGAGAAATAGATCCATTCATCGAAACATTTCAGCGTGAAAGCAATGTCGTCAAATTGTCCACATTCGGCCCTTTTATAGATCATTATTGTATTTTAATTTAATAATAATTTTTTAAAAAAATTATATCACATTTAAAAGTAAAAATTAAAAAATCTTGCAGAATAATTAATTAGTTGCAGACTCCAAGTGTTGCAGAATAATTGTGAAAACTTAGAAAGGATGTCCTGCCATAAATTTTTAAGGTCTCATGTCGTCATGATCAACATTAATTATTGGGATTGATACAATGGTGATTAAGGCATATATATATATATATAGCATAATGAGCAAAAAAAAAAAAAAGTAAAAAAAAGAAAAGAAAGAAAGAAAGTGTGGGGCGATCACCAAAGTAATTGCATTTTAAACCAACCCTTAGGTTTAATTAAAAGAGAGCTGCTACAGGTACAAAGGGAAGCTTACAATAAAATTTACAAACTGACGTGGAATGTGATGTGGCCTTCCACATCAAAGTTTACAGCCTTGAAACGTCTTTCATATACTTGACGTCAGAGTTTACCGGCAAGGGAAAGAAAGATCCGGGAAGTTCACCGAAAAAGAGAGATGCGACAAGTTCACGGGGTGGCCGAAAACCACGCACACCGACGACCTCGCCATATTCGGCCGGGAACCCAGATCCAGCCAGAAACCACACACACCGAAGACCTCACCATATACGGCCGGGAACCCAGATCCAGCCGAAAACCCACGCACACCGGCGTGGGTTTGAGAAATCCGGCCTAAACCCTGATGACCTCTCCAGATCCGGCCAAGCGTCGAGCGTCCATCTTGAACCCAGATCCATCCTCGTCGTCGTCGTTGTTCTTGTTGTCTTTGACGTTGTCGAAGACCGGTTCGGTGGTAGGTAACGTGGGCTGAGCCGGAAACTGGTGAGAGAGACGAGGTGGTTGGCCAAAGAGGGTGTAGTCTCGGAGCAGTGAGTGAGGTAATGGAAATGGAAATGGGTTTGGTTGGTCTTGCCGGCCGGTGAGGGGAGAGAGAGAGAGAGAGTGCCGAAGAGGATCTAATTTTATTTTATTTTTTATTTTTTAAATAAGTTTAAACGTTGTTTTTCAATTAATAAAATCACACATCAGATGCCAAGTCAGTTTGTAAATTTCTCTTTGTGAAAGCCTGTAAGTACCTTTAGCATTTTCCTAATTAAAATGCATATATACCCTACCAAATGTTACGTTCAACGTACTCCTTGCTTTGAACACTGCCAATAAAAAAACCTAACATATTTGGATACAGAATTTGAGAAGTTTCTAGAATATTAAAATCTAAAAGTTAGTGTACAATTGGTAGCACTAACAACAATGCAATAATGATAGTTAAATGTTTTTATTTTTATTTTATTTTTTAGAAAAAAAAAAAAAAAAAAAAAAAACGATAACTGGGGAAAAGGAGAGGGATCCCATTCATGATTCTAAAAGAGGAAATAAAAGGAAGGGACGTGAGAATGCGTCCTAACAATGATGAAAATCAGCTCATTTGACAACTATGATTAATAATAATAATGACGAAGTGATAAAGAGCACAATAATGATGTGGTGAAAATTGTGGCTATAGTGGTGGTGAAAGTGTCAAAATCTTTTTTATTCATGGTGACAACAATGGGATTTCTGGTGGCCGGCATGCATGAAGATAATGGTGTTCGTATATAGATGGAGGATAGTAATGGCGGTAATGGTGATGGTAAAGATATATAGTAAAGAAGATGGTGACGATAACAACGAAAATGATTATGAGAACAATTTGAAATATAGGAGTATGATCATATAGATAAATGATACTAATGGCAGTTGGTTCTTAGAAAATAAATCAACATTTTGAAAGAAGTAGCGATTTAATATGGTATCAGAGCAGATTGAGGTCCGGAGTTCTCAAATCCTAGTTTTGTCATTCATCTCTCATTTCAATTAAATATTTTTCGTACTGGATTTCATCTATTAAGAGAGCGTTTGAGCCTACATATAAGGAAGAGTGTTAGAATATAAATTAAATTATTAATTTACAATTTCATCCATCCTTAAGCCACTGAGAAAATAAGTTCAAGCATAACTGAAATGAAAAATGAAGCTTCACTAATAATTATATTTGAATGGAAAACTACATTTATCGTCTCTAACTATCTCTCCTTTTACCAAAACCTCGGAGCCTATTGTTGGGATACCAATTTGTTAATTCTGAGTAGAATTGAAGGCTTCTCTAGGTAATTAAAGGCCCATCAAGACCATCTACAACAAATGATCAATTGAGAATGACAACATTAATTAAGTACTCCCTCCCACGTTATTAAACCGAAAATCTTGTAGTCTATCAGGTATTTTACCTCCAACAGCTCATTTGACAACTACGATTAATAATAATAATGACGAAGTGATAAAGAGCACAATAATGATGTGGTGAAAATTGTGGCTATAGTGGTGGTGAAAGTGTCAAAATCTTTTTTATTCATGGTGACAACAATGGGATTTCTGGTGGCCGGCATGCATGAAGATAATGGTGTTCGTATATAGATGGAGGATAGTAATGGCGGTAATGGTGATGGTAAAGATATATAGTAAAGAAGATGGTGACGATAACAACGAAAATGATTATGAGAACAATTTGAAATATAGGAGTATGATCATATAGATAAATGATACTAATGGCAGTTGGTTCTTAGAAAATAAATCAACATTTTGAAAGAAGTAGCGATTTAATATGGTATCAGAGCAGATTGAGGTCCGGAGTTCTCAAATCCTAGTTTTGTCATTCATCTCTCATTTCAATTAAATATTTTTCGTACTGGACTTCATCTATTAAGAGAGCGTTTGAGCCTACATATAAGGAAGAGTGTTAGAATATAAATTAAATTATTAATTTACAATTTCATCCATCCTTAAGCCACTGAGAAAATAAGTTCAAGCATAACTGAAATGAAAAATGAAGCTTCACTAATAATTATATTTGAATGGAAAACTACATTTACCGTCTCTAACTATCTCTCCTTTTACCAAAACCTCGGAGCCTATTGTTGGGATACCAATTTGTTAATTCTGAGTAGAATTGAAGGCTTCTCTAGGTAATTAAAGGCCCATCAAGACCATCTACAACAAATGATCAATTGAGAATGACAACATTAATTAAGTACTCCCTCCCACGTTATTAAACCGAAAATCTTGTAGTCTATCAGGTATTTTACCTCCAAACTAGGGCTGGTAAAACGGGTCACCCGACACGACCTGTTAAGACCCACGACCCATTTAGTCTAGACCCAAACACGACACAAACACAATAATTTTACGGGTCACCCGACACGACCCGTGAAACCCGTTTAACATAATGGGTTGACACGACCCGTTTAGCTTATAAGTGCTTTTTTTTTTTTTTTTTAAAAAAAAAAAAAAAAAAAAAATTATTATTATTAGTGGAAACTTCACAAAAGGGTATCGAACTATAGGCCGTTTTGACGGAATGACACTAAACTTCAAAAACTGTCGAACCCGGGTATTCAATTATCCTAAACCCTCGCTTTAGGGTATTCCTTTTGGTTTAGGCGTTAAAACCAAACGGAATTGCAATCACGTGACTTTTTCAGTCGTTTCTACCCGTTTTGCCCCAAACCTAAACGCTACATTTTGTATATATCATTCGACCGTTTTGTATATTAAATCATCACTACTCCTTCTTCCCTCCTAAGCCCAACACTTCCTCTGGTTCTAGCGTAAGCTACATACTGCCCACCATCGTGAAAAATTCCAAGTTTTTTTCGAACCCATATTCGATTCAACAAGAAGACCCAGCTGAGCAATCAAGCGACAGTGCTGAAATGGAGCAAATGTCCGACAGTGAATCGAGCGAGTCAAGAGCTAACGGTCCACTGTGTAAATGTGGATTGAAATCATCGTCGTGGACATCCTTCACCCTAAGTAATTTTGGTAGGAGGTTTTTTTTCTTGTATAAATTACAAGGTAAGAAGTATTTAGGTTGTTTCCCCTAATTTTGAATTATTTTTGTAATTTCCCCTAATTTAGGGTTTAGAGTTCTATCTCTTTTTGTCCAATTATGCAGCAACCAGAAGTGAAATGTGATTATTTTGTATGGCGTGATCCTGAAATGTGTGTGTATGGGCAACAAGTTCTGTCGAGATTGAGGAAGTGGCACGGCAGCTTGAAGGTTGAACGGGAACAGAGTGGAACAAAGATCTCGGCTGAAGTTAATAAATATAAGATTGAAGCTGAGAGATGCAAGATTGAAGCTGAGAGAAGCAAGAATGAAGCAGATAAATGCAGGAATGAAGCTGAGAAATACAAGTCCAAAGTAGATAAACAGAAGAAGAAGATTCAGGCAGTAGAGAGGAAATACCAATTTGCATTACTTCATTCATGGATGATTTTTATGTTGTATCTTTGGTTTAATAGAGATTCGCCTACATCAAGGATGATGTTGCATTGAGCATTAAGAAATTGTTATGCAGATGTTGTAAGAATTGCTCATTTTGGTTAACTTTGAAATGTTCCAAAACTCGTTGTATGAATTTTGTAATGATATAATCCATGTGCAAATTTGTAATGTGTAATCCATGTACAATGTTGCTGCCAAACAGGAACCATGAAATGTTGGTACCATGTCATTTGTAATTAGGGCTGTATTCGAGCCGAATCGAGTCGAGTATTGAATGTTCAAGCTCAGCTCATTTAATTTTATTCCGAACACAAGTCGAGCTCGAACTTATCATCGAATGAAATATTCTGTTCAAGCTTGGCTCGTTTAATTTTATTTCGAACACGAGTCGAGCTCGATCTTATCACGAGCTGCTCAATTGACTTATTCATTTCTTATATAAAGTAAATATCATGATTGTTTATATTTTCATAAATCCATACTAATCATTAATTAATTAAGTCTTGTTTAAATTTTATTATCTGAGTTCATTAAATAAATTAACTTGAATCTTAAATAATATAATCTCGAGTTTATATGTAGGTATATAAATTTAGTATGCACATACATAAATTGCATGTGTGCGCACACACATATAACCACACATACTCACAAACACACTTATGTACACACAAATCTATAAAATTAAACTCACAACAATGAAGTTATACGAGTTTATACAAGCTTATCCGAGTACAGCCGAGTTTATACGAGTATGTCTCGTTTAATATTCGAATATATTATTATGTTTACGAACGACTCATTTATTATTCAAACCGAGACCGAATCGAGTTTAACTGAATCGAACCGAGCCGAGTTCACGAGTAGCCGAGCTCATCTTACACCTATATTTGTAACTCATGCTGCCTGCTTTGGCATGGTACCAACATAAGCATTAATGCACAAATAGCACAAATAGACCACATAATGTACAACTGTCATTCCATACACAAATGAACCAATGTATAAAACAACAAATGGCCTTCCAAAAACTACAATAACATAACCCTTTGTTCATGAACTTCCAAAAAAATTACATAACTCAAACTACAATAACATAACCATCAAATTACACCCATGTTCATGCCCTTCCAAAAAAATATCATAAGTCAAACTACAATAACATAACCATCAAATTACACCCATGTTCATGACCTTCCAAAAAAATATCATAAGTCAAACTAGAAGAACATAACCATCATAACCATGCTGTTCATGACCTTTCAAAAAAGTTAACCCCAAATTACATAACCATAACCACCATAACCAACAAACAACACACATTAGACTTGCGAAATCTTCTTCTTCCCCTTGTCATGTTTTCTTCCAATGGTCTTGCCCTTGTTCATCTCTACAACTCCTTCAAAACCAGGAGGAGGAATGTCAGTAGATGTTTTCAATTTGTTAATATCAAAATCAGGAGGGGCAACTCTAAAAGTGATGCCACCTTTTGGAGGACCCAATGAGCATGCAGGTCCACTACCTGGGATTTTGGGTGGTCCATCGGGGTCCCCAGTGAGATCAACTACAAGCTTGCCTCTACTGTTTGGGTTGCTAGCTTGTGTAGCACCAGATCTCAATCTTGCAGATGCTCTTGTCTTAGTGGCCAAACCTAGAGTGCCCTGCTTCCTACTTTGACCCCCATGTTGTGTGAATGAAGTGATCAAACCCTCTCCTCTTGTCCTCTTTTGACCCTTACTAGTTGTTAGATTATCAAAAGATGGGGCACTTTGTATTGGTGCAGTGGGATGATCCACAGGTGGGGCACTGGAGGTTGGTGCAGTAGAATGGACCACAGGTGGGGCACTGGAGGAGCCACCCAACTACAAAAACAAATGAATAACATGGCAAACGAAATAGGATTAAATAACATCTAATTACATAAACAAGAGGTATGTAAAAGTATGCAGCCAAATGAACAAGTTACCCTATCAAGATTGCAATCAATATCTCCTACATGTTCTCTGTAGAAAGATCTTCTACGTTCTTGTATTTCATCACGCCTCTTCCTCACAGTGCATGTTCGTGTATTGTGACCATATTTCTTGCACTTCCCACACTAATTCTTGTTCCCACTCCTTCTCACTATGTATGGATTTGATGTCTCCTCTTGTCCTCTATTTCTCACTTTTTTTGGTCTCCCTATGGTTGCCCTTGACTTAAGTGGTTCGATTTTGGGTTGATCTGTCCTCACCCATTGCTCTTCACTTGGTACAGGATAAATGATGGGTGTGTAGGCCTTTAAGTACATCTCCTTACCAAAGTATGGAGACAAGTAGTCCTCTGGGTTGCCTCCACCAAGCCATATTGATGAGATGGCATGCGCACATGGGATACCAGTTACATCCCACTTTATATAGCCAGACGTCTTTGATGGTAAGTTCACCACAAACTTTCTACCCTTGCAGTCAACCTCAAATAACCCATCACCAACATATGATGGCGAACAATGGCCGGCCTCATCTTCCTCTATTTCCAACTTCTCCTTTATTTTAGGCCCCACATTCCCCTCCATTGCATTAATAAGATCTCTTCTTTTTTGGTATCTTTCTCATTAAACTGCCCTTAATTCCTTCCAACATTGTCGAGATGGTATTGTCACAGTACTTGGTGATCCATGAATTGAAGCATTCAGCCAAATTGTTATGTAAGAGGTCACACTTTGCATGTGTGTTGAATCATCCTCTACACCAAGTTCTAGGGTCAACCTTTGCAAGATACTCATGTGCTTTGGCATTAATGCCCTTAATCTCCTCCATTACAGTATGAAATTCATGCTGTGTGTATGCAGAAGCAGCTCTCCACAGCATGTCCTTCAATAGCACCCCCCGATGATCTTCATTTCTGAAATTGGCATACAAGTGGCGCACATAAGTACGATGCTCAGCATTAGGACACACATCCTGATGGCTTGGTACGAGGCCCTATACACATTAAAACCAAATACACATTCATTGAAATATCATATAAAATTATATACAAAAAACAATGGTGAGGAGATTACCTTCTGTCTATCTGAAAAGAAGGTCCATCCATGTGGACTATGGCCAAGATCTCCCAATAATGCCTCGAGAAACCAAATCCAGCTATCCTTGGTCTCTGCCTCTACCACCGCTATAGAAATTGGATACATGTTATTATTGGCATCCTTTCCGACAGCTGCCATTAACTGCCCCTTATAAACCCCCTTCAAGAAGCAAGCATCTAGACCTATCATAGGCCTACATCCATCATTGAATCATTTTTTCATGGCTTCGAGGGATACATACATCCTTTTGAATCTACAAGGCACCTCGGGCATAGGTCTCTCAACCATCAGAATAACGCAGCTCCCAACGTTTGTGCTTCTTATCGTTGCACAATAATCCCATAGACGATAGTATTGCTCCCCCAACTTTCCAAATATGGACTCTTGTGCCTTCTTCCTTGCCCTATACAAAGAACTACCGTGGACATCAACATTCCACTTCTTCTTCACCTTTTTCTTGAGGACATCTATAGGCATATTCGGCTGATCCCTAAAACTATCCATGCACCACTCAGTTATCCAGTTTGAAGTGATCAAATGATTCTTGTATCTCCTGGCACATGTATGTTTGGGCTTAATTGAAATCAGCATGAATGTCGCATCATCCTTCAATTGCCTTCCATAAACTCTGTATTTACATTTCTTGTCTTCACACACTGCAATAAGTTTCTTCCTTGAATTCTTTTGGTAAGCCAAGTCCTTCCCCTTCTGTACATTGGCTTGTTTAATGGCTTTTCTAAACTCATAGACAGAATTAAAAGTGTTACTTGGCACCAGAGTAGGATTTAGCATATCTTCTGCACTAAATGTCACTCTCTTTTGGACACAGACCCATTTTTTAGACTCAACCTTATCCACATCCTCTTCATCACTAGGAGTAGGAGAGACCAATAAACCACTTTTATTTTATGAATAAGAACCATCCTCATCCTTTCATTACCATCCTCGACAGCCTTATGTTCAAACCCTTAATCTATTCCTACTTCAGCTCTCCGCACCTTTAGATCTACACCATCTTCTTCTTCTACTCCAAACCCTTGATCTCCTCATAATTCAGCTTCTCCTCCTTCATCAGCATCTAATCCAACTCCTGTATGGCCATCACCATCTGACTCAGAGGCATCGGAGTCATCACTTAGAACCTTATCCCAAAAACCATCAGTTCTGTATACATTCTGTTGCTCATATTCCTCTTCCCCTTCCTCATCAACACCATCCTCTTCTCCTTCTAGATATACATGTACATCAACTGCAACAAAAGCAACCAAGTATAGCTCTACAATTCCATGTCCAATGTAGTGCTCCAACATTTGAAGGACATCATGGTCAGAAGACAAAAACCATAGCCCTTCATCTAAACTTCTGATAGGTATATTATAATAAATTAGGTCACCGGAAACATACCCATAAGTCTTAGCTACTCTTTCTACCTCAATAAATAACACCTCGTCTATGTCATATGGGTCAGGGTAATGTGCTACATCCCCACCTACATAGTTGACCCTATGTTCCCTATTGAACCGACCACCATAATGCACCTCAAACATTATCAATTCCGGATACATGATGTGTCCTAGAAAAGTAAAAATACAGTGACAAGTCCTAGTGAGCAGACTTAAACAAACAAAGTAAAGACATTGGGCCCACAAATAGCTTTATTCCTAATACAATACAACAATATTAAATAGTCCAAATGAGTCCAAAAAACCAAATACAAACAATATCCCGACAGTGGCAAACTCAACAGGACCCGCCCACTGACCAAAACAACCATATAAATTATCAACCTTGTATGCATCATAACCACAACAAATCCTAAACTAGATAATATCGACAACATGGGACCACACCCTTTCGGCAACATCAAAAAGACCCAAACGTTGACAATGGTCCCGAAACAGACTTAACCAATGTGGTCCCAAAACAAACTCAACCACGGGGAAAAGTATGAGAAAAGAAACGTAACACGTTTAACATTTCAATAAAAAACTAGAATCCCCAATTACATTTACAAAATAAAGGAATACCACACAAATTAGGGTTACATAACTAAACTTCTACAGTGAAAGTAACAAAATATTTCATTACCTTTTTGTGAAGAAAACCTTAATGCCTTGATTCTTGTGTGTATTGCCAAACCTCACTACGGGGAACCAGCTCTGTTAGGGTTCTTCTCAAAATATTGTCAAACGGGGGGAATTCAGTTTTCACGAGAGTTCGAATACGATTTGGAGAAAAATCTAATTTTAAAATGGGATTTAATACACAAAACGGTCGAATGATATATGCAAAACGTAGCGTTTAGGTTGGGGGCAAAACGGGTAGAAACGGCCAAAAAAGTCACGTGTATGTCATGTGATTGCAATTCTGTCTGGTTTTAACACCTAAACCATATGGAATACCCTAAAGTGAGGGTTTAGGATAATTGAATACCCGGGTTCGACAGTTTTTTAAGTTTAGTGTCCTTCCGTCAAAACGGCCTATAGTTCGATACCCTTTTGTAAAGTTTCCCCTTATTATTATTTGGAAGGGGGGATTTTGTGGGTATTTAAATGAAATAATAATAATTTTAGCAATTCATCTCTAAACTCCTACTCCTAGTCTCCTAGTAAGCTAGCACCAAATCACTTAATACGTTTAATTGTCTAATCAAATAACAAAAAAAAAAAAAAAAACACTACATCATCATTACAAATTTACAAATACAAAAAACTACATCATAATTGTCCACTCTTGAGTCTTGATTTCTTGAATGACCTACATATGCTCATTCCCCCCCTCCCCCCCCCCCCCCCCCCTTTTTAATATATATATATATAATAAAAAAATTAAAAAATAAAAAATAAAAGTTAATCGTGTCTGCGGTTGACCCGCGACCCGACTCACCAGACCAAGATAAACGGGTCGACTCGTTTATGACCCAAACCCGATAATTTTGTGTCGGGTTCGGGTCGTGTTGTCGGGTCGTGTCAAAATTGACAGCCCTACTCCAAACCAGCCACAAGGAAAATAAATCACAGGCTTCTCTAAGTTCTCTCCCTGATGGTTGAACCAGGGGACCGCAATTTGCACCTTCAATTGCATACCGAGTTCCAATATTTAAACAAGTCGCTCATCAAACTCTAAATCAAAGCTAGACATTTTTTTCAAGGTTCAAATACAGGATATTTTCAAATCACCAATAATTGAAAGAAGAATTAGAAACTGGTTATTAATGGTAATATCGACTACCTATTAATCTTGGTATATCTGATACAGAGATGTGTGGTCCTGTTTTTAGTTTAATCTTCTAGGTAAATATTGGGTTTATTTGATTAACTAAATCTGGTTCGAAATTGTAGTGCTAGAGAGGAAAAAGTTGTCACATTGCTGGTGTTTAGGTTTAATCCACTTCATTTGCAGAAAAAGGAATTTGTAAAAATCTATAATTTTCTACAATCTCTTACCCTCTCAAAACTTTAAACCTTTAATCTTATACAAAAAATTTGTTACTGTGAGATTCACCTTTTCTGTAGAAATAGAATGCTAACATTCTTGCCCAAAATAGAATATTTGATAAGTTTAATTCATTTAATAATCAAAGAGAATATAAAATAATATTCTTGTTAATTATGAATCCTTAATTGTATTCCTCATACAGAAGCAATTGTAGGCAGCTCTAGAAACACTCTACTTATCAGATGTGATTATGCTAGTTTTGAAATATTAACCCTTACAGATGTATCCCATAACTAAAACAGATATATCTCATTTACCTTAATGCTAGCCAGGCTAAAGTGATTATGCTAGTTTTAAAAACCAAGATGGTTCACTTGTTCAACGACCATGTTGAAGGCTTGAAGTTATGGAAGGTGCACCAGAAGGGAATGCTGGGGTAGGTACATGAAACATGGGAACAGGCATCTGTGTTGGAAGATTTGGCATTGTTGCTTCAAAATTAAGAACGTGAATTGCTTGCCTAATGGAGGGCCTAAGACTTCGATCTGGGTGAGCACACCAAAGTTCAACAATCATCAAGCACTCCACTTGTTTTTCGTCAAAATCATTTTGCAGCTTCCTATCCATTGCCAAAAGAAGATCTCCTCTCCCATACTGATTCCGTAAAGACCAAGAAAATAAATAAGGTATTTAGCATTTAATGATTTATATTTATTGAATAAGATGAGATTAATAATTAGGTTTTAAGTGATAATATTTATGTTATCTAAAATAAAATGAGTTTAAGATAAAATAATAAAATACTACTAATGGGTCATTAGGAAATGAAATACCAATAATGAGTCCTAATGTAGTGAGTAATTAATTGTAGGGTTAAGTTGTAATGATATTGAGCAAAATGAGGTTGAGTAATAATTATTTGAGAAATGAATAAAATAAGATGGGATAATAGTGCAATTTAGAAAGGATAGAGGCTAGTATTAAATAAGACCAAAGCTTGGCCTTATCCATAGCCACGTGTGTGGCTATGGATTACTTGGGGAGATATTTCTCCCCCTCAACCTCACACCCGCATCAGCACCCCCCCTCCCCCCTCTTTCTTTCTTTTTGGGGAAACTTCACAAAAGGGTATCAAACTATATTGTTTTTTTAATTAAGGGTACCGATGTAGCAAAACGTTCAATTGAGTGTATGCATTTATCAAAACCATTCAATGTTAGGTATTCTGTCAGCCTCCGTTCTAAATCGATAACGGAAGTGGAGTCACGTGACTTCCATGTGATTTTAAGAGCGTTCTTCCTATTATGCCCCTTAAGAAAATGCTCATATACACAAAACTACAAAAAGATATCCCACATTCAAAACGTCATTGTATCAAACTTCACAAAGGGTTTTTAATAGCCCCCAAGACGACACCGTATTAATAGCCCCCTGGATCCCAGACATTGTCTTCTTCGGCCTAGCAACCCGAGAGTGACCCAGAGGATGAGAGAGAGACTAGATTTTTTGTGGGTCTCTGGTGGTCGTCATTCATGGGTTTCTGGTGGCTTGAGATACGGTTCTCGGCGGTTTAGAGACCAACTTTAGGCGGATGAGGCTGATTCCGACAATTTTTGTGGGGATCCTCTGTTACTGATTTGAGGAGTTTTCTGGTAATTTTACTGATTTGAGGGATCATTCTGGTTTTTGTGGGGATCCTCTATTATTTTGTGATGCTTGATGAAATTGAATATTTTGGGTTCGGTTGATGATGTTTTGGGTGTGTTGTATTCCAGCCGTGTGATGTTCAGGTGTGTGCAGTTTTCGATACTGTGATGTTTTGGGTTGTTCCCCTGTTTTGGAGATGATCCCCCATGTTCTAACCGTGTGTGTGTGTGTGTCGGCTGAGATATGTTTGGGTTGCTGTGATGATGATCACCTCGCACACTATCTAAGAGAAACGGAGAGAGCGAAGAGCGAGAGAGATGGAGATTGAACCTTGGCCGGCGTCCTCTGAGATTCGAAATACAGAGGACCCGAAATACAGCTTGGCCAGCGTCCTCTGAGAACGACGGCCATGGACGCCGGCGTCTCTAAGGTGGACCTTCTCTGAGATGGACGCCAACCCTGTCTTGAAGTCTTGGTTGCTCTTGGTTGAAGCTTGAGAATGACGAGGTAGACGGGAAGTAGGCTTTGAGTTGAAGTTTTTGGAAGGAGATGGGCTAAAACGGTGCATGGAGATGGGTTGTGTTTCATGCGATGTTGTTTGTCGTTTTAAGCTAAGTTTAGTATGTTGCGTTTAATGTGTTTTGTCTTGCGTTTTAGATGAGGGGCAAAACGGGTACTTTGCCCTTAAAAATCACGTGGAAGTCACGTGACTCTACTTTTGTCATCGATTTAGAACGGAGGTTGACGGAATACCTAGCATTGAACGGTTTTGATAAATGCATGTACTCAATTGAACGTTTTGCTACATCGAAACCCTTAATTGAAGAAGCACAATAGTTTGATACCCTTTTGTGAAGTTTTCCCTTTCTTTTTCCCTTCTCTCTTCTTCCTCTTCTCTTCCTCTTCCCTCGTGTGCTACCTTCCCTTCCCTTTCCTCTTCACTTCAGCTTAGACACCACGAGAGATTGAGAGGGAGAGAGACCGTGACAGAGATGATCGGGAGATTGAGAGAGGCTGAGACGTCGGGAGAAGAAACCATGACCTGCGAGGCTTGAGAAAGAAATTGGGGACCAGAGGGCCGATCCCCCGACAGTGCAGCGGCGAGTCGAAGTAGAAGGCACCTGTGGGTCGTCTAAGGGCATGAAATCCAGCGAAGCAGAGGCGTTTTCCGGCCGGCTGAGCTAGTTTATCCGGTGATCCACTCTTTGGCCAACCTCACCGATTTTACGGTGGATTTTTGAGAAAATCCTCCAGGTTATTTTTACGATTTCTTGTTGAGTTATTATTAGTATATTCTGGGTATTTTGAGATTGATGAATTTTTGGTGTTCTTCCCCTGTTTTTGCCACTCAGCAGATTATGGGTGGGTTTTGATGTTGTAATTTTGTGGGTTATTCTGGATCGACAGTGTATATGGTGTGTTAGTTGTTGGGATTTTGGTACCTCCTTGATGGTTTGGCTAAATGGTAGTGATTGGACTTGAAGGTGGAAGTGTTGGATTTGTAATATGTTGGTGTTACCAGCCGTACGAATATGGATTTTAATGGATGGGTAGCCTTCTAAGTGTTATTGACCCTTGAGTTGTTTTATTGGAAGATTGACTCTATAATAGATTTATTGGTACTTAGAAATTTGAGAGTTTATTTGGAGATCGGAATGTAGTTTGTTAATTGGTTGTTGATGGGCTTAGAATTGTTATCCCTTGGCTGGCCGTGTAAGGAAGTGTCGTTGAAGGGGATGTTTGCTTGGTTAGGTTGGTTATTAGAGAAGAATTGAAGTTTTAATGTTGGATTTAATGTATGTAGGTCTTTTGTTATACGACCAATTAGGGATAGAAGTTAAAGTTGCAAATGTATGTGTCTATGTAATTTTTATAGAAAATCTATGTATATGTCTCAAGATTTAGTAAAAGAATATATTCAAAGTGTGATCGTAATCTAATCTAATAAGAGTTGCTAGATCAATATGTTAAATAAGGATAAAGTCCTATAATCTAAACTACTTAGATGGTTTGTAATTAATAAAGAGTGAGTATTAAATATAGCGGTTAAGACTAGAATAACAAAGAGTTGTAAATTACCCAAATAGCCTTAAGTTGATAAGTATAAGTTAGTAAGCTTATAGAAACACATAAATAGGTTCCGATTTATTTAGTTACGTGATTAAATGATTAATGCACCTATTCATGTATTATGGAATACCCAAGTGTATTGGGGTTGTGCTTGGCATTAATAAGCATCATATATATATATATATATATATGGACCGAATACACTTAGCTCAAATGGATAAACAACTATAAGACTTATAGTTAAAAATGATAATAAGGTAACTTGATACCCAATTTACCTATCTACTCGAGCGAGCTCACGGGTAGCTTTACTTCGTTTACATCCCTATGTTTTATACTGAGGCGGTGGACTCATTCTTCCACCTATGCGGATGTGGATACCACCACAACTGTGTAGATGATGTTCCTTTGGCTGCAGGTACTTCGGTATAGTTGATGGTTTGGTAGTAGTATACTTGAGATATTATGACTGAAGCTCGCCGCGACAGTTGTAATTGTCAAACCAAAGGTTGTCTACTATTTTATAGGTCTAGTATAGCTCGTGATGTTCGTGTCACTTATTCTTTGTAAAGCCATCATTGTTATGTAATTATTGTGTTAATAAGATTCAAATAGATAGATGGTAAAAGGCTCTTTGTTAGGATTCCTCTTCCCAAAGAGGTGAGCATCAAGGCTACCATTTGGCATAAACACGTAGACAAGTAGGAACTCACCTCTGTCATGACACCAGCCTATGAGTTGCACAAGATTCCAGTGCCTCAGCCGGCTAATGATCTTCACCTCGGTGATGTATTCTTTCTTCCCCTATTTAGACCCCCTTGAAATTTTCTTCACAGCGATTAGCATGTCTAAATCAGTTAAATACCCTTTGTAAACAACACCAAACCCTCCTTCACCCAACTTCCTCTCATTTGAGAAGTTGTAGGTAGCTGAAGCAAGCTCGTTATAATAGAACCTTCTTGGTCCCGCTCCTCTTTCTAGGTCGTTGTTTATCGATATTAAGTTCACTGTATCTGCCATTCCCTTCTTCTTTCCCTTCCATGCCCACAATATTACAAATGTTGTAATTGCCCCTGCTATCAGAACACCACCCGAAACTGTTAAACCAACCACTAATCTCTTTCTTTTTGCATTATTTCCATTTTTTTTTCCTTAATGTCTAAACTTGAACTGAATTCCCATGATTGAATTTTAACTAGCTCTCCATACTGACTTTTAGTGGCTGAAAATCCATTTGTGACCCACTCAGCAAGAATCTCCCTGAGATCAATTTCATAAAAAAGACTGGTATTCTCCCAAGAAGAATGCTAGCCCACTGGCATAATAGGGAGCGCCTTGGGTGTTGATACTGAAGGAGTAATGTGTAGTAAAGTTAGTGAGCTTTTTTGTATCAGAGTCCCAGAGCGGCACCCTCTTAGCATAGATGGCGCAACCTACTCGGCATACATATCTATATTTGTTGATCATTTCAATGGCTCCATTAATAGAAGGTACAACATCACCCAAATATAGCATGTCGGGGCAGTGGGTTTAAATCGAGTTATTTAGAAAGAAATTGAAAAAGTGGTGGGAAGAAGAAGAAGAGAGGCAACATAGGAAGAAGAAGAAAGAGATGGCCACGGCTTGGGAGGGTGAGAGAGAGAGAGAGAGAGAGAGAGAGTAAAGGCAAGTTGAAAGTGAGTAATCACATGGAAATGGATCTTGAACTTTCGGTTTATATCCTTATCGATGGTACCAAAGTTTCAAAAACCAGCTTTATAGTCATTGAAAACAAAATAGAGAGACTCTAATGCATGCAGTTCCCTCGCTAGCTAGCACGCGCCGACTCAGGCGATGATCGACTCTTTTTTCGGCGATAGCAGAGGATGTTTTTCTTTTTGGTTTTTGTATATTCTTGCTTTTCATTGCAATGGGCTGATTTTGTATGGGCTTTTAGGTGGCTTTTAGCTAGACCAGGCCTCTTATCTTTAGATGGGTTGTGCTTTATTGTTTTTGAGAGGCCTAAATGTAAGTTCATGTCTTTGATAGCTATTGTATTTGATAGCTGCTTCAAGTCAGGTTTTATCCTAACTTAATGGGTGGAGATTCGTCATCTTTGGTCACTGTGATGGCCTTTGGGCTGTGCTTTCGCCTTCTCTTTTTAATCTTGTATTTGTGATGTCCTTTGTATCATTGTAATCCCCTTTTGGGGCTATTCTCTTCTAGTGAAGGGGATGTTCAAAAAAAAAAAAAAAAAAGCACAACAGTGTCAACACATTAAAAATGAAGATAAATTATATAGCTCATTCTAGCGTTTTTTTAATGTCCTTCTCAATCATATGAATTTAATAAAAAAAAAATTATCTCAAAAAGTGATATATGAAATCAAATTTTTGAAATAAAAAAAAAATTAAATCCACATATTCTAAAAAGACATAAAAAAAAAATGCTAAAAAGAGCTATAACATTTCTCAATAATTAAATATAAAACAAAACAATTGTAGTGATAACTTTAAACATTATAACCCAATGGTTATGCTTAAGCTTAATTAGGTGAATGATAAACTATAGGACTTGGGTTCTAGCAGTGGCGGAACTAGGATTTTGGTTGACGGGTGGTCAAGATTTATTTCTTTCAATTTGATAAATGAAAAAAAAAAAAATCTGAAATTAATCAAAAAAATAAACAAAAATAAATATGTAACTTACAATTTATTTTGTCACACCTAGTGTTTATTTATTCTGTTTTCCTCTACGAGTCTTCATATATACCTTGAAATCGTTGCATAATTTATTCATTGCTGATAGTTTTAAATATATCATTCTCAGTATATGTAACCAAACAATCATTCATAAGACTTCTAATAGAATTACATCAGAACACTCCAATAATCTCATAATTGTGTGCCTATAAATAAGTTGCTACCTAGGTATAAAATTACTTTATAGTCTCTGAGTTTACTATTAAAACTGACTTAGGCATCAGAGTGGGGTCAATCGACACCCTTGACAAGCTATTTATTATTTTACAGATCTCCCAAAAGACAAGACAACACATCACCATACCAAAAACCGTATCAACATCAAGCAATATATATTGAAAAAAAGTGACTTCCTTTAACAAAGTCTTGCTTTAGACAATCAAAGATTCCACGTCCCTCTCTTTTTCAACCAAGATATATTAATAAGTTTGTGGAAGTACAAAACACTAACCAGAAGGGAGAAGCTCTCATCTTTATAGAGAGAGAGAGAGAGAGAGAGAGAGAGAGTGATTTCAGAGTTTGCTTGACAGGGGAGGGAGGTTTCACGCCTCCCTATTCTCTGTCTTTTGTCCTCCAAGCTCGTAGAGCTTTGGAGATTTTGTCCCTCCCTGGCTTAACCAGTGGATGATGGTTTTAGTCCCCCCTGACTAGATCAGGTGGTGGTTTTTGTCTCCTGACTCCTCGGAGTTGTGGAGTTGAATATTGTGTTTTTCTTTGTTTTCTTTTTGTTTTCTCCGTCAGATTATCTCTAGTGACTTTGTTGGGTTGAATCTGGTTGTTTTCTCGAGTCCCCAGTGTTTATCGTCTTCTATGGTAGTGTGATTAAGGTTTTTTTGAGAGCCAGATCTGTATGTTTTCACCGGAGATCTCTTGTTACGCGCCCCCTAGCTGCTTTCGCCGCCGTTTTTCGGTCCAGCCGTCTCAAGCTGTGGTCGCGTCTCCATTCCCTGACCGGCGCAAGCCTGCACGCGCAAAGTTTCCTATATCTGTGCATGAGGGTTGTGCTTCATTTCTCATGCCTGGTTTGTGGCGGTTGGTGGTGGTTCATGGTGGTCGGGTTCTGCTGGGGTCTCCCTTGGTGTGTGCCTTGAATGCGCCAACTTAGGCAAGGGCAGTGGTTGGATTTTTCTGTGTGGATTTGTATATTCTTGTCTTTTTGCAGGGTTTCTTTGCAATGGGTTGATATTGCTTGGGTTGTTTAGTGGCTTTTTGCTAGACCAGGCCTCTTATCTTGTGTTGGGTTGGGTTGTGCTTTATTGTTTTGAGAGGTCCTAATGTGTGTTCTTGTAATGTCTAGCCTATTGTATCTGGTTTCCCTG
This sequence comes from Alnus glutinosa, assembly GCF_958979055.1. Lineage (NCBI taxonomy): Eukaryota > Viridiplantae > Streptophyta > Magnoliopsida > Fagales > Betulaceae > Alnus > Alnus glutinosa. The sequence continues at coordinate 24,138,224 of NC_084897.1, read as the reverse complement.
TTTTGTTCTAGTTTAGACAGTTTGCTCTTAGGTCAGATTATCCTAGTCATTGGTTTAGTACGGAATGGCTGACCTACTCCCAGAGCAAGGGGTAGCTGTATCTCACGAAGTAGGCATCATTCTGTTTTGGCTAGTTTCTTTGTTTAGCAACTGTTTATTAGAGTCTGAGTCTGGTTTGGCTCAGGTGGGGTATTCACCTTCATGGTGATGTTGAATTCACACCTATATATTAGATTGTTATGTACTCTTATCTTGTTAATTGAAAGAATGATCTTTCCTTAAAAAAAAAAGAAAAAAAGAAAAAAAAAAGGGTGACTTTTTGAAAGAAGCCTTGCTTTAGACAATCCATGTCCCTCTCTTCTTTCTTTTTCCTTTCTTTTAAAAAATTGACCTTTGACAAATCAAGTTTTATAGCTTTATTTTTTTAAATTAAATAGTATTTAATTTTAAATAAAAGATTTTACTTAAATTTTTCGCTTAAAGCCCCAAAATTTATTGAGCCGGCCCTGGTGAGCAAGTAGTAAATCTAATATATTTTATATAACTAAGTAACTATAATATAAGTATAATATATAACTATTGTTAACAATGTGTGATGTGATATGCGTTTATATGAATAATTCTACACGTGCTATAAATTTTTATCAAGTGTCCATCAAATAATGATGTGGCTTTTAAAATCACAATTTGATTAAATTCACTATTTGATCAATCACACATCAAATTGTAATTTTAAAAGTCGCTTCATTATTTTATTTTATTTTTGAACAATACCGAAGCTACTTTTATTACTAAACAAAGCCAGAATGCATTACAGAGACAGAAAAGAGGTACAAGACCCCTATATCCTAAGCTAGAAACAAAGTCTGACTTGAAGCAACTGCCTAAACAATACACAAATATTACATGAACACCATTTTGAGCCTCTCTTACAAATTAGTCTAGCAAACATTTGTGCAATACAAAGACACACTGTAAAAAATAGAAGAAACTAGGGAATAAACACAAACAACAGTAACACCATCACTGCCAACATTGGAGGAGAAACTGTAACGCTCTAGATTTTAAGACATAACGTCTTAAACAGAATTTAAGATTCGTGGCGATCAATCCACACTTTTAGTCGCTCGATCGACCACTTTTAACCGAACGATCGATCACTTCTATCGATCAATCGACTTCTTGCTCGACCAATCGCTCGACCAACAATAACTGTCACTCGATTGACATGTTGAACGATAGTCACATTCTGTCGCTCGATCGACATTGCTCTGATGAGAGCATAAGCACGTGCCACCTGTCCTAAAATGGTTGTATGATTAATCATTGCATGCTATGACTCATGCAATGACTCACACCCAACAACTAAGAATATTATTAGACTCTAATAAATATTACTGAGTTATTAAATAGACAGACTGGTTATTTAAGTGAGTTAATTAATAATATTATTGGTATATAATATTTATTATTGACACAATATTATTTAGTATAATGATATTGTCAATAATATAATATTATTGGGATAATAATATTTATAATGAATGAACTGAATTCAAAACGGGCTTAAAATAATGACTTTAGTAAGACAAATTAAATAAAAAGGACCCAATGTAAAATATTCACAGATTAATTGTATCTATGGATTACAGCAGATCAGGGAATATATTCTCTACTCTACGTGACTCACCCTCAGTCATGATTATTATCATGACTCACAGATTCTTTTATTCTCTCTATTTCTCTTTTGATTGGTCTTCTTCTTATATAAATCATTTTCCCTTTAATGGCAACAGAATTTTCAATTTTGGAAACAAAATATAATTTTAATTCTACTTTTTTTTCGAAAATAAATAATATTTTATTCAATTGTTTTAAAAAATAAATTATATTTTATTATTTTTTTAAACAAATTATATTTAATTTAATTTTTTTTTTTTTCTAAAAAGTCAAACTTCAAACTTCACAAATAGAATAAAAATTCAATTCTAATTTAAAAAAGAGAGTGAGACAGAGGGATACGAAACAGATGGAGAGAGACACGATTCTTTCATTTTCTTTCTTGCTTCCTTCTTAAGAGATATGGGTAGCGGTGGGTATCAAGGGAATCGGGGACGGTAAGGGCTTTTTAGCCTACCGTCCCGATTTTGTCGGTGAAGTCGGTAATTTCACCTACTTCTTTTTAACGGGCGATTTGCAGTTATTTTGTTTTCAGACCAAATCGGTCTGACTGATGAGAAAAATAAAGATGCAAATGAAAGAGAGCAGATGGGGAAGACGCAAATGAGAAAGACGCTAATGAAAAAAAACAGATGGCTGGTTCTTGTTCTTCAGGAAATAGTCACCTTATGGCTCATGTAGCAAGCTGTAGTATAATAGCCAGCGTATGAAGTTGAAAATGAAAATGGCAAAGAAAGAAATAGAGGGAACATGGAAGATGCATGGAAGAAAGTGAAAAATAAATAAAAATAAATAAAAAATAATAATAATAATAAATTGTCCTTATCCTAATATGACAGACAAGAGAGTTGTTGGTAATAGAAAAAAAAAAAAAAAAAAAAAAAGAAAAAAAAAGAAAAAAAAAAAGAAAAAGAAAAAGAAAAAAAAGAAAGGAGTCCTGATCAAGCTGACAGACAAGTAAAACTTCTTAAAAGTAATAGAATAAAAAATTAAAAAAAAAAAATTCTCAAAAGTAAAGCTTACAGACACATATCTTAGTAAAAAATAAAAGTCAGAAAAAAGAAAAAAAAATTCATTCATGAAAGGGAGAAAATTTTGTTTTTGAGAGAAGAAATCTTCCTCTACACGCATGCACACACCTCTACACGTCTATACATGACTTACATAATTACATGACAGGCAAGGGAGTCCAAGACGTTCGAAAACCTGAAATGGAAGTACTCTTTTTTTTTTTAAAACCATTGCCCTAGCCTAACGTGTGAAAACCTTACATGACAGACAATTGTGTTCTCAACCCCTAGACTAAGACGTTCCTAGACTAAGATGATAAGTCTTGAATTATTCGATTCAAGACCCCTTAATTTTCATTTGTTAGACCTAGTTTGTGTTGTATATATAACGTTTTGTTGTAGTTTTGTTTTATATCTTATTTTCTGGTCTTAGTTGAAATCTAGTTCAAAACACTTGAATTAGACTTGAAAATACATCAAGGGCAATTTGGTCATTTTCAGAGTTTGAGACTGATCATGAAAAGATGAAAAATTGAACAAGGCAAATCGATCGATCGATTATTTCTTCAGTAAAGAAATCGATCGATCGCATTATTAGTCGAAGAAAATCGATCGATCATCGATCGATTTATTATTTATGCAGCCACGAAGTCGATCAATCAAACCTGGATATTTTCCGAGAAAATCTTTGGATGTCGACATGCTTTGTGTGGATGAAATTAGTCCAATTTAGGCGGTTCACAGAGGATGCCAACACTATTTTGTGCGGCCAAAAATCGATCTTTGATGTTACCTTTGTAAATTAAATCTCTATATATATGAGATTAGGATTTAGGGTTTAAGTATGCATCTTTTGGGGATTTCGGATTTGCTTAAGTGTATCAACTTAATTTCTTGTATTTTTAGTTTCCTTTGATGCAACTCTCTTGACCAAAATCTAGAGAGCTTAATTCTTATGTTGTTCTTCCTTTAAATTTCATGTTCTAGTTTAGTTTTGTATTCTCTTTTCTTGTCTTTCTTGTAATCCGAATTTTAGAAGCTTTAATCTACTGTTTTAGTTCATTTTCTTATTGTTTCTTTACTGTTTTTCATAGATTTTATGCTCAGCTTAGATTCGCTTATGCATAGCTAAATTAGTTCTTAGGGTTTGATCAAAATCTTTTCCAAAAACCATGAAGTGTTCTTGATGTTCTTAGGATTTTCTAGATTTGTTTGATGATTGTGAAGGGTTAGAGGATCTCAAAACCCATGCTTAAAGGTTTTGTTTTTAAGATTCCACTCTACTTGTTCATGAAAAAGAGTTAAGCTTGTCTATGAGTTTTCTTAGATTTCATGAGTAAAATCAACGTTCCTGAAAGAGAACGATATCTTTTGCAATGGTTCTATTTGACATAATGTGTGTTTGCCTATTAGAGTCACCTTATAGGATATGCTAGAGAACTCCGGTCATTTCACACCTTTGGTAGTCTAAAATGCTTTTCAATTATAGTGTAACTTTTACGTGAAATAGATCGGTGTGAAACTAGATACTTTATCATTATGGCCTAATTAGGGTTTTCATGTATCGTGTATGCTTATTAGGATGTTTTATAGAGTAGTAAGCTAGGGAGTATTAATCACTCCACACCTTTGGTAGAGTAAACGTTTTTAAATTATAGTTTAAATCTTTATGTGGAGTTGTTTGATGTAAAACTAGGTGCTTTATAACTACATCCTAACGAAAGTATTTTCATGTTGAGGTCGTCGTAGTGGTTGACGCCCATTACGCGCTCATATCATGCATGTTAGGAAGATCCATATAAACTTTAAGCATTCATTGGTTGAGGATTAGATGAGATCAATACCCTACGTTTCCTTTAAGTTTGTTTTCATTTTCCGCTTTTATTTCTTCACTTTACTTGTTGTAGCTTCAATTCTACAACCTTTACTTTATTTTTATTTTTTTTAATTTAAGTTAAATACGCTCTTTAAGTATCATGTTATGCAAAACAATTCCTAATCTCTGTGGTTCGATAACCTTTACTATAGTACAATTGATTCGTACTATTGCGAAGTGGTAAAACTTATAAATTTAAAAATCCACGTACGGAGTCGTCTAGACTCGACGTACCATAAGACATGTTCTCACAAAATTGATTCAATCATGTTGTCAAGCCTTGCGCCTAACATTATAATCTATGGGGTGTTAGTCTTAAAGTTCGATTGAGCAACTTCTCCTACAGTAGCACTCCAGCTGCTGCTACACTACCTCACTGCAGAATCAGTTAGTTTTTCTGCCTTTTTCATTTTATTTCTTTTCTATACCTTGTATATATATAGATTAATTTTTGTTGGTGCATGTTTGGTTGTCGTTCATTATCATTGTCTATTTTTCCATACAACCCAAACTTAGAGCGGATTTCTAGACGAAGTAGATCCAAACAGAACTCACGTCTAAGAGCCCATTCTAAATCACCAATGGCTGAAGAACCAAAGCCTGTGCTGTTGAGGGATCACTATTTTCCCTCAACATACACACCTACTTCAAGCCTTCAGTTGCCGGACATTACGGCAGCTCATTTTGAAATTAAGTCCGGATTCATTCAAATGCTTCCATTGTTTTACGGACTTAATACCGAGGACCCTTATAAGCATTTAGATGAATTTATTAAAAACTGCTCCACCATAAGGTTGCAGAATTTTTCAGATCATGCTTTAAGGATGAGCCTGTTTCCGTTCTCTCTGAAAGAAAAAGCTAAGTATTGGTTGACTTCATTAGAGACTAACTTTATTACTCCTTGGGCTCAGATGCAACACGAATTCCTTAAAAAGTATTTTACCATCGGGAAAACCAACCATATACGAAAATCCATAACTGGTTTTTCGCAAATAGAGGGAGAACCATTTCATGAGACTTGGGAGAGGATGAAGGACCTTTTACGAAAATGTCCACATCATGCTGTTCCCAAGTGACAGTTAGTACAATGCTTCTATTATGGCTTGACTGAGCCTCATAGATAGATGGTAGATGCCTCATGTGGGGGTACTTTTAAGTTGAAGAGTGAGGATGATGCGTGGACACTTTTTGAAAATCTATCTGAAAATTCTTTACACCATTCATCATCCGGTTGTAGGACAAATGCTAAGAGCCAAACTCTCTATGAGGTATCCCAACCTTTGGACTTGAATGCCAAAGTGGATGCCTTATCTAGAAAGTTAGATCAATTACTTGCATCTGGTTTTGTTCCTGCGACTGCATCTCATATACACACACCACATGATGCATGTTCATTTTGCTCCGACCCATCACATCAGGCCGGAAATTGTCCTATTGTTGGACAATTTTTTGAGCCTCCTATTGAGCAGATGAATGCAGCTTTCTCTAGATTGGGTAGTGATCATTTTAATAATTCTTATAACCCAGGTTTGAGAAACAATAGTAATATGTGGCGGCCAAATGTTCCATAGTTTAATGGACTGCAAAACCAAGCATATCAACAGTCCAACAATCAATTTTATCAGCCGCCACCTAATAGTCGTCCTCCCAACCCAAAATAGCAATCAGCCCTTCCACCACCTAGAAATTCTACATTTGAGGAAAATGTGTTGACCAGTCTCAGTAAATTTGAGTCTCAAACTCAGATTCTAAATTCCCACTCTCAGTCTATAGCAAAGCTAGAAGTCCAACTTGGACAACTAGCTAAATCATTTAACGAGAGAGAGCAAGGGAAGTGTTCTAGTGCTCCAATTACTAATCCTAGGAGTGGAGGGGTAGTCATTAATCCAAAGGTGGGAGAGACAAAGACCAAACCAATAGAGCAATTAGAAAGACAAAACTTGCCAGGGGTAAGGGAGTGTTTACCGAAGCACCACACTCCACCACACCGTTCCTTAAGACCCACTATAAACCTGAAGTGCCATATCCACTATGTCTTAAGGATCCGAATTGGAATGGGCATGAAACGATAAATTTTGCCCAACCATTGCCAAACACCAATCCTTTTATTAGCAGTGAGTTTTGAAGGGTCTGGCTGAAAATTTTAAACTTAGCGCTCCTGGGAGGCACCCCATTTATTTTGTTTGAGTGTTTATACTTCATGCTTGTTATTTTTATGCTTTTTATTGATCTGTTTTTATTTCTTTCATTAAAAGGGGTTTCGATCGATCTATTTTTGTTTCGATTAATCGAGATGTGATCGATCGATTTTATAATCGATCGATCGACATCGGCCCAATAGGCCACATGACCGGTTTTAAAATAGCATACTGTTCATTTGGCCCCATTTTCCCCCCAGCACCCGAGAGCATTCTTTTCAAACCTTACACAACAGACTCACATTTAACATTAAGGATGACTCAATATATCATGTATTGAGCACATCCATATTGCCCAAAGCATTACATGTTTTGCATTGGCGACACCTTGCATTTCACAAGATCACCAATTTGAATCACATATTTACGGCGATGTTTATCCACATAGTGTACCATCACTATGTAGTGAATATTCACTTTGAACGAGTGTAATCTTCCCTAGAAACATGCACCACTTCAAAGCTCGCTAATCGTTTCACTCCAACTTCATACCAAATGAAGTGGCGTTCATCGTTTGCAGCCTTACGACATTACGTGCGATACAAGTTTACAACTAATGACGGATATGACAACCAACTCTATGAAATCCTACACACACAACTTAGTCGTATCCTCAAATGTCTAAATAGATCTGTCGGATCAGCAGTCTGCTTGCGGAGGGTACGTCAAGCTAACAATCCTAATGCACTTTGAAACAATCTCGCCATCACGAGATTTCCACTTAGTGCTTTAGCCGTGACAGTGGCTTAAGTTACACGTTAGGACATCTTGCTATCAAGATCTCTTAGCACAACAAGCCATCATTGTTGTCTTACGTTTCCGTCTCTCAACACAAAAGTGCATCAAAACTTGGGTGATAAGTGTAAATTCCACACACTTCACCATAGAGGCATTGCCCACAAAATGGTAGAGCATAGTTATTAGCTATCATCTGCGAACCATAAGGAGAACAACGCTACTCCTGATCCACAGTTGATAAGTAGCATTGGTTATACCCTTGTTATTACACAAGGGTGCATCCCCGCATATTGTGGTGTATTTGTGCAAGCCACATCCCCAACAATTTTCAAGGGTAGTTTCAGCACAGGTGCAACTATATGTTCTTGTTCTATTGTGTTGACTACGTGTCCATTCTCGTTCATTACATAAACCAAGAATAACACTTCATCAACCAAAGTTCACCTCTCATAAGCTTGGAGAAGAATCTCTTTTACTAAGCACTTCCCTCACTGGTACCAAGTGTTTTCCATGCTCGACACGACTAGTTGAATGAACTAACATGTCAATGGTACACTCAGCTACTCATATGTCTAGGTACCCATGGAACACTTGATTCATCAAGTCCATAAATACTAGCGGTGTATTTATCAATCCAAATGGCATCACCAAAAACTCATAATGGTCATACCATATATGGATCGCTAACTTTGGCACATTTTCTTTCGCGCCAATAGTCAATAGTATCTCGAAAGAAAATCAATTCCCAAGAATACTGAAGCTTCTTGAGTTGACTGAACAAGTTGTCAGTTCTCAATAAGGAATTCTCATCTTGGATCGCCAATAGGTTTAGCACACGATAACCTATGCATCCTAGCATAGACTCGCGACTAAAGTAGAAACATCTACACTATCCGGATATTCCCAGCTCGGACTCGATATGAGCTTGGCTTAGACATAAGCCAAGCACACAAGTGTACACTCTCGGACATTCATCATTGTTGAACATCGGAGAGAAATCGCGGAGTAACTCGCAAACGAGACCCGCAAAGTTCGGACTCTTTATACCATAGGGTAGAAATACAATTACCCACTCATGATTATCTATGTTCACTTCTACTCTTTGATCATCAATCCATTCCAAATTGGCACCAAAGCCCTAACGAGTTAATATCGTAGTTCAACATGGTAAGTTTTATTGTTTAACATGTTGAACACCAGAATTCTATATGCATGGCATTAAAACTCAACATATTACATGTTGAAGCTAAATATGCTAATATTGGAACTCTACACACATAACACTGTTAGCTTCGCTGGCAGAGTCTTTTCTCTAATACCAATGGCACACTTATCCACAAGCTTCCTATAAATGAAGGCGTCATCATATGAGTGGCCACGCATAAGTTCTAATCTAAGGGTTCAACGCTCAATTTTCATAGTTTACAAGTGCAATTGAGACAAGGGTGGACAACTTAACATATCAAACTAAATGAGTTAGACACATAGCTCATCATGTCAAACACTAGAGCTACCAATGTCACCACCCATATAATGCTAAGGCAATCCTCCATGTTTACTGTGGACAAATGCGTCACCAATAGAAATGGTCACGCACGTTGATTTTAAAGGTTTGGTGCCCAAGATCTTCCTCAATATACATCCGAGTGTAGCTCCCCACACACTACATTGGGCAACGATAGAGTTGCTTTGAGTCAAAGCGGCTAACATGGGACATAGCTTTACGAGATGGCCAGGTTTACCACATCAAAATCATATCTATGATTCAACACAACACATACACCAAAGTGTGGCTTCCCACAATTGGTGCACAGCGTGACACCAAAGCAGCTCGCAAAGACATCCTCTTCTCCAAGGAACTTAGGCCACAACTAATAAGTTGCTTCTTCGGCAGTGAGGAAGCATGAGCTCCCAATGGTAATGACCATTTTCTACTCAAATGATTCGTGGTCAAAGGTCCATTAATGAGGAGTGCCTAAAATCACTACTAACAAACAATTTTCCCGACAAAAGGGGAGGAGGAGGTAGAGGCACCTAAAATCGCTCTCACCTTTATTACCCACTAAGGAATCCTCTTCCTCAATGCGTATTGACATTGCTTGTCTAGGCTGCATGGCTTGTCTATACAATGAAATACCACATAGACAATACTGCGTAAAAAAGATTACATGCATCATAATACTCATACAATGCACCTAAAAAGCTTATTTTAAACCGTTCCCCGTCTAAGCGATATACTCTACACAATCACATTGAAGTTAACCTATAATGTGAAAGTGAGAGGTAAGCTAACTATATGTAAATCAAAAGATATGCATCACAAAATCCATGTAATGCATATGGAGTATTACATTTTAATTTCCTATCATTGTTGAAACTTTTAAGATTTTCTATAGCTCTTTTGTTACACTTAAACTCTGACACAATCTTAGGTTTCCGCTTTCCATTTTTCCTATCCAATCCTGAATTTAACTGCTCTGATACCATTTTTGTGACGACCCATTTTTTTTTTTTAATGGCCGTATGTGTATTTATGTTAGGTTTGTCTTTCATTTACTCTTCTTGTCTTTTAGTCTTGACTTTTCCTCACATAGCTCTACATTTTTCTCTTTTTGCCGACATGCCATGTTTCTCTTTTATGGTCTTTGTTTACTTTATTCATTTTCTCATCTAATCTCTCTTTTCCTTTTAAACAATCTTTTGTTTAGTTTCTTATTATTTCATTTATCTTTTATAATATTTTCTCATTTTTCTCTTATATATAATTTATTTCTTTGGATCATAAAATATTATTTGCGCTTCCTATTGTATTTGCTAGTCGTCAAATTAATCTTAGTCATTTGACTCATTTCCATTGAATTTTATTCTTAAAATGATAAATAATATTCGGGACATTACACTCATAGTTAGCCTATTGAAATTTAAGGCGCATCTTTAATCACTGTCGCCAACTGCCTCAGTCATCGTCGTCAACCATCAATAAGGAGGAGAAAAAAAAGAACTTATTGTAAACTCAAGCTTCCAAATTGTTCAACCTTGAGTTTGAGGAGATGTTAGAGTATATTAGGGGATTTTATTTAAGAAATTTATTATAATTATTATTATCTCCTATAAATCAGATTTGAAGGTAATCAAATATGATTGATTTGATTGTAATTAGATTTGATGGTAATCAAATCGCATTGATAAACTAGCAAGAGAAATAAGATTTTAATGTAGTCCTTTGAGCTTTATCCTGTGGATATAGTCATAGACCGAACAACGTAAAATTTTTTATCTCTATTTTATTATTCCACACTTTATCTTTAATTTCTTTTAGGTTTATCTTTTCTTTCAATTATTTAATTATATTTTTAAATGGCGCCAAACTATAAACACTGTTATGTAAAATAAGATCATAAAATCTGGATAGTGATTTCCTGAGCTAAAAAGCTACATTAATTCCCATGATCTCCTGATATGATTATATATACAAATTGCCAGTTATGTAAATTTCTCTTCTTTCTTTTTTTTTTTTGTATTTTTTTTTTTTAAGTAATGTAAATTGAACACAAAAATAAATGGAAAGGTTCATAAATAAGTCCAAATTATGTTTCACATATTCAACTCCCGATTCCCATTAAAAAGCAAAACAATAATTAAAACACTTTTACACGAACTTGTGTATTTCACGTGTACACGTACTATAATGGATACACACACAATACGAATTCTAAATGGCACTTAACTAATTAAGCACACCTACTCTCCCTTAGAACCAAACACGCAGTGTTCTTATTTTGCATCAAAGGGTCGTCACTCATTAACTAGCGGCCGGGTAAACAAAGCCGCAAAGAGAGACTAGGTTCTAGAAGAAGACGAAGAAGAATAGGAGACCTCACCTACAGTGCAAGTTGATAAGCCAGCAAGGAGAGAATTATAGTCGCTGATGATCTTCATGCGTTTAACGACCCGCCTCTTGAAGGCTTGTAGTGATCAAAGGTTCACTGGAGCCGACTAATGCTATCGGTACATGATACATGGGAGCAGGCATCTGTGTTGGAAGATTTGGTGTTGTTGCATCAAAATTAAGAACGTGAATTGCTTGCCTAATGGAGGGCCTCAGACTTCGATCAGGGTGAACACACCAAAGTCCAACGATCATCAAGCACTCGACCTGTTTTTCGTCAAAATCATTTTGCAGCTTCCCATCCACTGCCAAAAGAAGATCTCCTCTCCCATAATGATTCCATACCCACTGAACCAACCCTACGTCAGGGTCCTCTTCCATAGGATAACCTGACCTTCTTCCAGTAGCAATCTCTAATGCAACCACCCCAAAGCTATACACGTCCGACTCTTTACTAGCCCTACCAGTGCTTATGTATTCTGGAGCCATGTATCCTAAAGTTCCGGCCAATCCGGTTGTTTGGGGACCTAGCTCGTGATCCATAAGCCGGGCTAACCCAAAGTCACCAAGCTTGACAGCGAAACTAGAGTCTAGCATCACATTACTGGATTTGATATCCCGGTGCACCACACATTGCTCCCACTCTTCATGAAGATAGAGCAACGCGGAGGCCAACCCAAGAGATATCTTGTATCTCACTACCCAAGGGAGAGGACTCCTCTTCCCAAAGAGGTGAGCATCAAGGCTACCATTTGGCAGACAAGTAGGAACTCACCTCTGTCATGACACCATCCTATGAGTTGCACAAGATTCCGGTGCCTCAGCCGGCTAATGATCTTCACCTCGGTGATGTATTCTTTCTTCCCCTGTTTAGACCCCCTTGAGATTTTCTTCACAGCGATTGGCATGTCTAAATCAGTTAAATACCCTTTGTAAACGGCACCAAACCCTCCTTCACCCAACTTCCTCTCATTTGAGAAGTTGTAGGTAGCTGAAGCAAGCTCGTTATAATAGAACCTTCTTGGTCCTACTCCTCTTTCTAGGTCGTCGTTTATCGATATTACGTTCACCGTATCTGCCGTTCCCTTCTTCTTTCCCTTCCATGTCCACAATATTACAAACGTTGCAATTGCCCCTGCTATGATCATAACACCACCTGAAACTGTTAAACCAACCACTAATCTCTTCTTTTTTGCATTATTTCCATTTTTTTCCTTAATGTCTAAACTTGAACTGAATTCCCATGATTGAATTTTAACTCGTTCTCCATACTGACTTGTAGCGGCTGAAAATCCAACTGTGACCCACTCAGGAAGAATTTCCCTCAGATCAATTTCATAAAAAAGACCGGTATTCTCCCAAGTATTAGAGGTCGTTTGGTACTTCCAAGAGACACTCAAATTCTTGGTAGAAGCATTGTAGGTGATCCATACATCAGCAGTGTCTCCACTGTGCAAGCTGGCATTCCATGGGGTGTAAATAGCAGAAGCAATTGAGTTGGTGTTAATCCCCACATGCTCAACTGGAGGATCCCATTCAGGGTTCGGGAATGAGTCGAACTCAACAAGAACAATTTGGTTCCGAGATGAATCAGTAGATTCAGTACTGGTTGTGGTGTTGAATAGGCCTAGAAATCCACCAGATGAATTTGGCGGGATTTCAAACCCAGCAGGAGCCAAGAAGAATGCTAGCCCACTGGCATAATGGGGAGCGCCTTGGGTGTTGATAGTGAAGGAGTAACGTGAAGTAAAGTTAGTGAGCTTTCTCGTATCAGAGTCCCAGAGCGGCACCCTCTTAGCATAGATGGCCCAACCTACTCGGCATACATATCTATATTTGTTGATCATTTCAATGGCTCCAACAGAAGGTACAGCATCACCCAGATACAGTATGTCGGTGGCAGTGGGTTCAAATCGAGTTATTTGGAAAGAAACTGGATAAGCGGTGGGAAGAAGTATAAGGAAGAAGAAAAGAGGCAACATAGGTATGTCCATGAAAGAGATGGCCACGGCTTGGGAGGGGGAGAGAGAGAGAGAGAGAGAGTAAAGGCAAGTTGGAAGCGAGTAATCGCGTGGAAATGACACCTGAACATTCTGTTTATATCCTGATCGATGGTGCTAAAGTTCCAGCCACCAGCTTTATTTATTTATTTATTATTATTTTTTTTTTGTAGGTACATTGAAACCGAACTACAAACAAACTTAAAAGCATACAAAAGTACTATAAACCTAATAAACTAGTGGGAGGTGGATCTTTCCCACTTACAATAGGAACAAAAGAAAGAGGTGGAAGAACAGTGGGAATGCGGCTAGAAAAAGATCTGGCTGCGGCCCAATGTGCTACTGCATGAGCACAGAAGTTTGCACTTCTATTGACTTTCCTAGCACTCCAAGAAATGGATACCGGGATAGAGCCAATGATATCATATATAATAGGAGAAATGCGCCAGTCAAGAGGGTTCTGAGGATGTTGCAGAGACGAAATAACCACCTGAGAGTCGCCTTCAATAATATAATTATTGGAATTTAGAGAGCATGCCAGAGAAGCAGCTAAGCGTGCTGCTAAGGCCTCACCATAATTGGGAAGACAAGGAGGGCTTATTTGGGAGATCATATGTAAAATATGACTTTGATGATTTCGGCAAACCACGGCTTGAGCTGAGAAGGTATCACGTATAGCAGTATCAAAATTGAATTTGCAACTAGGAAATACTGGAGGCATCCAGCGTTCCACATGTGATGGGATTTGATTCCAGGCTGTGAAGTGCTCCAATGAAACCTTATTGATATGCTGAGAAACTTGAAGAGCAGTAAATGATAAAGCATCATGGAATGCTTTATTTCTGTAATACCATAGAAGATCACAAGACACTGCTGCAAAAATCTGGAATTTATGACAGTCAAGAGAAGGAATCCCTAACATATTAGGAGAAATTATCAGCTTGACCCAATCTATTGTATTAGAGAAATTAAGAGCAGCAGAATCCAAAGGCCAAGGCGAATTGCGCCATATAATCCGAGCAAAGGAACAGTTGAAAAATAAATGCTGAAGAGAGTCTGTTGCCGATTTACAAAGCGGGCACTCTGACTGAATAGAATATGGAAGAACAGCACTTATACGGTCCTTTGTCGGAATAATGTTCCAGGCAATTTTCCAAAGGAAATTACGAAGCCTATCATTGAGGTTAAGCTTCCACAAAGATTTCCAAAATTCTGAGGTAGCATTTAGACTGCAAACAGGCCAATGAGATCTTACAAGAATAAGATAAGCTGAACTGATCGAAAACTTACCCGAGCCAGATGGAGTCCAAATGTATTGTGGTTTAGAATTTTGCATAATTCTCATTTTAAGAATTTCTCTAGCACTGATATCATCAAATACAGAATTAACAACCGAGGGGTTCCATTGTGAAGTATCAGCCACAATCAAATCAGAGATAAACAAGGATGGTTGATGAAAATTGTTTGGATATTTTGGGGATGGTTTAAAGGAAGGAATAGAAGGAATCCAGGAAGATGTCCAAATAGGCACATGTGAAGTCGTTGATACCTGAAGGCAAGCATGAGCTTGAAGCAATGGCTTACTCTTTAAAATTCCTTTCCAAATCACAGAAGCATTTGAAATTGCAGATGTAGAGAAAAAATTACCATACCTAATATATTTTTCTCGAAGATGCCGAACCCAAAGACAATCCATATCAGAGAGAATTTTCCATCCAAGTTTGGCTATGAGGGCTAAATTTGTCTCTTTCATAAGACGAAACCCTAATCCCCCAAGTCTGCGAGGGGTACACATTGAGCTCCAGGACTTTAGACATAGATTCCTTGATTTACCTTTGGGAAAGCCCCACCAGAAATCTTTAAACATTTTATCTAGTGCTGAGCAAACAGAATCTGGAAGAAGAAAAGTACTCATAGTATACGACGGTATAGTAGAAGCTGTTGCCTTTATAAGAACTGCTCTTCCAGCTTGAGAAAGAGTTTTAGCCCTCCAACCATCAATTTTCCCCAAAACCTTAGTTAGCAGAGGTTGAAATGCTTCCATTTTCGATCTCCCAATTAGCAGAGGCAGTCCTAGATAATGAGGAACAGATGCTGAAGGCTTAAAAGGAAGAATACCTGTGATGCTAGAGATTGTGGTAGGTGTAGAATTTTTGCTGAAGAGAATTGAAGATTTCGAGCTGTTCACAGCTTGACCTGACCATTGGCAATAAGAGTCCAAGCTTGACTTTATAGCAGAAGCTTCTGTAGATGTGGCCTTAGCAAAAATAATAAGATCATCCGCAAAAAGAAGGTGAGTAATTGGAGTACAATTCTTGGCAATTCGTATACCCTTGAGAAGACCAATGGATTCCTGATGATGCAAGAGACGAGACATAACCTCAGTGCCAAGGATAAAGAGAAAAGGGGATAAAGGATCTCCTTGGCGTAATCCTCTAGCCGGAGTAAATAAACCAAAAGGGCTGCCATTAATCAGCACAGAGAAGGATGTAGAAGTGATACAAACTCGAATCCAGTTGATCCAAATATCACTGAAGCCTAATTTATGTAATATAGCCAAGAGGAAAGACCATTCCATTCGATCAAAGGCCTTTTCCATATCAATCTTAACCGCCATAAGACCTCCACGACCTCTTTTTGATTTGATAGTATGCAACAATTCATGTGCCAAGATAGAGTTATCTTGTATACTTCTAGAAGGGACAAATGCAGATTGATAAGGAGAAATAAAGTGATGAAGCAAACCTTTAAAACGATTAGCCAGGATTTTGGAGATGATCTTGTAGATAATATTACAGAGACTAATCGGCCGAAAATGACTGACTGAAGATGGTCCCAATTGCTTTGGAACAAGAGCAATAAATGTGTGATTTTGCTCCTTCAGAAGATGATTTGTTGAGAAAAAATCCCAAACACATCGTAGAACCACATGCTTAACAATATCCCAATATTTCTTGTAGAAAAGCGCTGTAAAACCATCCGGGCCAGGAGCTTTAGAAGATCCAATACTTGAGAGAGCAGACAATATTTCCTGTTCGGAAGGAAGGGTACAGATTTCTTGGTTCTCTTCAGATGAGATAGAAGTATCAAATAAGTTCAATAGATCATTATCAATAGTAGGCTCAGAAGAAGTAAACAGTGAAATAAAATGATTTGTAAAGCTGCTACCAATAGTAGCACGATCTGAAACCCAGGCACCAGAGGAAAGTTTGAGAGTACTGATAGCATTCCTCCTCCTTTTAATCAGGGTGGATGTATGGAAGAACTTCGTATTTAAATCTTTGCATGTGAGCCATGTTTCCCTGGATTTATTTTTCCATAAAATTTCTTCTTGCAGGAAAAGATTAGTCAAGTCTTGTTTAATTGAAATTTCAGCTTGTAATGACTGATCCGAAGAGGTGGATTGTTGGATAATATCCAGCTGCCTAGTGAGCGAAGAAATCCTTGATTGGATATGACCAAAATGATGCTTATTCCAGATTTTGAGAGCATTTTTAGTAGCCTTCAATTTCTTTGTAAGAGAATAAGCTGGAGAGCCAGCAAATACAGAGTTCCATGCAGTGGATATAACATTTCTACAAGAGGGATCCTTAGTCCAAAATTCCTCAAATCTAAAGGGTCGAGGGAGGTTATTTAGTGGAGTAGCAGTTTGCAATAGTAAGGCATTATGGTCAGAAGTGATGGCAGGGAGATGTTGTACAGAAAAAGATGGAAATAGATGAATCCACTGGGGTGATGCTAAACCTCTATCTAGCCTTTCTTTAATAAGATGAACACCATCTCTATTATTGGACCAAGTAAATGGATTACCAGAAAAACCTAAATCTACCATTCCATTATTATTAATGAACATACGGAATGGATCTGAAGATGAGCAAGCAAAGGGTCGCCCACCGAATTTTTCAGATTGATCTACTATCATATTAAAATCTCCTATACACAACCAAGCACCATTATAATATTCACCTATTTTTGAGATAGAATCCCAAAAATCACATTTATTTTCTCTGTACGGGGGGCCATATATACAAGACAATAACCATGGTTTATCAAGAGGATCCGAGTAGCACCAAGCATTTATCATATTATCAGTAGTCAGAAAGCAAGCAAAATTTACATCATTGTGCCATGCCAACAAAAGGCCTCCCTTAGAACCAGTAGGAGGGGCATGGGACATCAAAAAAAACCCCAGTTGGTTTAAGATTACACAAGCAGTAGTAGGAGATGTTTTTGTTTCTGTCAGAAATATTACATCAGGTGAAAGCTTTCTAACCTTAACCCTTAAGCTACGAACTGCCGAGGCACGGGTCAACCCTCGACAGTTCCAAGATAAGAGTTTTATGTTGGAGGAGGTGGCCCTGCTGGGCTCACCTCTGTAGAAGTAGACGATGCAGTTGATGCAGAACCTGAGACTTTCTGGAAAACATCAGAAGATATAGCTGGATAATTCCTCCCACTTGATGACCTAAGAAACCTGCGGCGAATGAGGGGTGGATCCACCATCAGTGCCTGAGTAGAGGTGACCACTTGAACAGATGGAAGAGCTCCTTTCCCTGGCCTGTTCAGAAACCCAGAATTGGATCCAAAATGAGTGAGATCCGATGATAGATCAGTTAGACCAGGTTGGAAAGGAGGAGTAGCACTAGTTTCCATAGGTAAATTTGAGTATTGCATCGCCGTTAAGGAAATAGCAGCTAGTTCCATTTGGGAAGGAGAGTCAGAGTGAGATTTGCGGCTGATTTTGGGTTTCTTCAAAAAAACAATAGGCTCAGTGTCTTCAGTGTATGTGGAACGTTTCTTTTTGATAAGTGAAATATCAGGGGACAGTGGGGGGGAAGGTGCTGGGGGAGGGGAAGTAACCGAAGCCATAGGAGGGGAAGAGGGTTGGCTGGATGGAGAAAGAGACTTAGGGAAAAAAGGGTGAAAGCGGGAAATCTTTGAAGCTGGGGTAATGGGTTTTTTATTGCAGATGGGTTGAGGTGATAGACTGAGATGTTCGGATTTTTGGCTAAGAGAGACGGTCGGTTCAGATGAAGAAATGATTAAGGGTGATGTTGGGCTTGAATGAGATTGTGAGGATTGGGCTAGGACAGGAGTGGATTGGAGTTTTGCTGGATTGGGCTTTGGGAAGTCTGGAGATAGAACCATGGGCTCCTGTTTCTTGAGGCAAGGAGGATTTTCAGTGATAGAGAGGCCAGGCCTTGTAAAAGGGTTGGGCTTTGAAGGAACATTGGCCCAATGAGAAAGAAAATCCTGGAATTGGGCTGATTGAGGTGGTTCAAAATGAACTAGATTAGATTGGATTTGGGTGACAGTATGCTTGGCCGGGAACAGGATTGGATAAGCAAATTCATCTGCATTGATTAAAGGATAAGGCAAGGGTAATGTTGTCGGTGATGTGGCATACAGGAGAGACTTACCTTTAGCAGACGGTGTGGGGGTTGTCGGATACTGTGTGGGAGGACTCCATGCAACTGTGGATGTGTCCATCTGGGAATGGCCAAGATCAAACGGATTGGAATTCAGGGGCACCAGACGAGAGGATCCAGTCGAAAGCCTGGAGTTTTGATAGGGAGATGCCACGTGGTGAGCAAAGGATGCTTTTATAATTTGCCCTGCAGTGCAGCCACTACTATTGCCGGGATCGGAGAAAACAGGGCTTGCCGGTGGAACCACATCAGACGTGTTTCCAGAACCAGAAGCCTCAAAATTCCCTGTTGAAACAGGACGAGGGCTTGTAGAAGCCACGACCTTGAGTGACATCCCAAAATTCTCCAGGGGAATATTAGAGATTGCCGTAGGACAGTAAAAATTTCTATGACCTATGAGTCCACACAGAGAACAATAATCTGCCAGCCTTTCATACTTAAAGCTTACCCAAAGTGGTTCCTTATCTGGGCGAGGAATGAGAAAGCCTGGAACCAAAGGAAGGTCTGTGTTGAGAACCACCCAAAGACGTAGATGTTGTCTACAGATCAATCCAACAGAACCTAGATTTTCCACTTCCAGCAATTTCCCAAGAGCTTTCCCAATTCTAACAGCATTCCGACGATTCATGTTATGCATAGGCAACCCATGCACTTGAATCCAGAAAGAACATGAGTGTAAATCAACCTCCTCCAAAGCTAGATCAGCAGCCCAAGGTTGTAGAATCAAAAGGGAACCACGAATATTCCAGGGCCCCTGCTGGGTTATACGGTCTACATGGCTTTGTAATGGAACAGCAAAGAGGAACTTGTTTGGGGCTAAAGTCTCCACTGCAAGAGGGGAGGCAAAGCTCCAAGCAGAGGCCATTGTGGTGCGAACAAGCTGAGCATGAAGTGGTTTAGGAGAGATAATCTTACCAATGAGAGCAAAACCCTCATTACCATGAAGATTATCTTCAACATCAAGTTGTTCAGGAGAATCCCACTTTAAGGCTTCAGTTTCTTCAATTAGAGCTTGGAGATCAAGCTGATCTTGATTCATGGCTAGATGAAAGTGGAAGGCGGGGGCTGAAGATAAAGTGTGTAGAAGAGTGGAGAAAGATGGAGACAGAAGAAATGAAGTGTTTAAGAAGGAGAGTGTCGTAGAACAGTGAGACTACCAGATAAAACAAATCTAATAAAAGACTGACACCGGAAATTCAATCTCACAAAAATTGACACCGGAAGAACAAATCTCTGAGAGACTGACAGAAGGGGCTTAAATTATAATTTAACCTTTCAAATGGTCAATTGTTATGCAAGTGGCTTTATGAACCGTTAAGGCTTTGAATTTTAGCTGCTTAAACTATCAAAAAAAAAAT
Source organism: Alnus glutinosa (assembly GCF_958979055.1). NCBI lineage: Eukaryota > Viridiplantae > Streptophyta > Magnoliopsida > Fagales > Betulaceae > Alnus > Alnus glutinosa. Next base: position 24,118,046 of record NC_084897.1, on the reverse strand, counting down.
TTAAAAATGCTAATTTTGTCGAAATAATACTCCTGTCATATTTAATTTTTCAATTAAAAAATAAAAAACTAAAAATTTAAAAACTAAAAAAAAACTAATTTATTTTTTAAAAAAGAACAAAAAAAAAAAAAGGTGTTTGGGGGTGGCTCGCGACCACCCCCGGCCCTAGGGGGTGGCTCTTGTTTTCTTTTCTTTTTTTTTTTAAAAACAAAAAACAAAATTAGTGTTTTTTTTAGATTTTTATTTTTTTAATTTTTAATTGAAAAATGACACGTGGGAATGGTATTATAGGCATATTTAGATAAAATATGACTTGTTAAAACTTTTTTGTAGTTTTGGGGCCAGAGTCCAAGCGTTGGCAGTTCGTAGACCTACTTATAAAACGGCTAGCAGTATGAATGGCTAAATTGTAATTTTTTCAAACATAAAACAAAACAATTTTAGTGATAACTTTAAACATTTTAAGTACCCAGTGATTACGTCTTAAGCTTAATTAGGTGAATGATAACCCGTAGGCCTTAAATAATAGAATGGGAAAAATATATATAGTTTAGCCTCTTAAATTATTACCATATTTTCATTTACGTTTCAAAAATTTAAAAACTAATAGCAGAGCCCCCATGCTACTACTGCGTATTAAATTAGATGCTTTTACATTTTTATTCTAAAATACACTTGAAGTTGTTAAGAAAAAATTGAAAAATAATTAAGGGGGTTAATGTGAAAAGGACAACCCGTATTTGGTATTTTTAGTTTTCCTTTTTTGATTAATTTTTTTCAAATGGTAATTTTTTATAACTTTAAGCGTGTTTTGTAGAGAAAAATGCAGAAATGTCTTAGAAAAATGCAAAAGGGTATTTTGACTCGCAGCAGTAGGGTTTTTTTTCTTATTATTTATTATTATTATTATTATTATTATTAGAATCGAGCGCAACTTGTAATAAACTAACCATTTAAGCACATGCAATGTTCAACGTAGATAATATTATAAATATATTGAAAAACTTCCTTTACGAGACGGTGAGCCGCAACACCGATCTAAACCCCATGGCCAAATTGATAAATACCAAAAAAATAAGTGGTCTTTCGGAAGTTTGAAAGATGAAAGACAAAAAATGGGTGAACGTTGCCCCGACAATATTGTTGTCAAAGTCATCATCACTAGTGGGTAGAGTACTCCTGATTTTTAGATCCTAGGTTAGTGCTAAAGTCGTATAACATGGGAGTTTCAAAAAGTAGCAGTACTATTCTGATCACGATAATTTTAAATTTTCTAGAAGTTCTTCAAACATCATTACGACTGACGTCATTGCATTTGAACATCTCCACCATATATATATATATATATGTATATGCGTATTTCTACACGGTGTACGCGGTTGCACATGTTGCATAATTTCATGGAAATTATGGCATCTCATAAATCAGATCGAGGTGATGTTCACCGTATGGAAGAAACCGGCCATCGACTGATGAATTTTTGAGAATACATCAATGTAAGAAGTATACTTGGACTGACGGAGACCATATTGTAAGAATTAAGTCCAGTGGCACGTACTGTGTCTTTAGCATAATAATGATTTCTTAGTGACAATTGTAAAGTTTGATGGTTCTTGGCCAAGTTTAGGAGCATCAATAAGAAGAAGGAGAAAAGGTCTTTAAAACGTTTCTGGAAGCATTGAAATGTTACAGGGATATTACCGTTTAATTAAGCTAGATCTTGTCTTGAATTTTCTAGGATTATAAAAAATAAAGCAATGCTCTTTGCTTAATTTCTTGGAATTGCTCATTTAGAGCTAATGAAATTAATTTGGGATTTACTTGGATGAACAACATGACTGAGGATTGGATTTTCCTTTTAAATATCATCAAACATTCTAGCATACGATGTATTGCAAATTCTCAAACTCAATATTTTCATTCAAGCATTGAAGATTCTGCCTTGACTTTTGAAGAACACTTCTCACATCATAATTAATGTTGATGTTTTAATAGATCAATTGAAGCCCTCTCTAGCAAGGTAATTAAAGGCCCATCAAGACCATGTACGACAAATGATCAATTGAGAACGACAACATTAATTAAGTACTCCCTCCCACGTTATTAAACCGAAAATCTTGTTGTTTATCCGTGATTTTGCCTCCAAACCGCAAGGAAAATAAATCACAGGCTTCTCTGAGTTCTCTACCCGATGGCTGAACCAGGGGATCGACCGCAATTTGCACCTTCAATTGCAAACCAGGCTCAAACAAGTCCCTAATCAAAACTCTAAATCAAAGCTAGACATTTTTTTCAAGGTTCAAATACGTACAGGATGATTCTCAAATCACCAATAATTGAAAGAAGAATTAGAAACATGTTATTAATGGTAATATCAACCACCTATTAAAATTGGTGTATCTGATACATAGATGCATGTGTATTTAATCTTGGTGTCATTTTCAATGATGTCGTTTACAAAAAATGACGCCAAATGGAGGACTTTACGTCCTTTAATATATAACAAACTGCGTTGATTTGCGTCGCATTTAACAAAATGAAACGTATTAAAATAAAGATATATGATTCACTGTCAACTTTTTACACAACTATCTTATGTGGCAGGGAATCATTAGCTCTTTGAAGAAAAAAAAAAATCACAACTATTCTACGATTTCCTGCCACATAGGATAGTTATGTAAAAAGTTGGTAGGGAATCATATCTCTAAAATAAAACGACGTAAAATTATTATTTTTTTCTCGTCCATCCTCACTTTATTTGCATCGTTTGTACAATAATCGACGTGAATCAAATTAATAGCATCGTTTAAAATTTAAATCATAAACGACACGAATCTTTGTTGAAAATTCGCACAGCTCAAGAATTTTCTCCCATCCCTCTCTCTCTCTCTCTCTCTCTCTCTATCTTCGCAAACCATCCACCGCCTACGTAACAATTGTCGTCGACTCCATCACCTACAACGTTCCGGCTGACCACCTACACGCCCCCACCCATTTCAAGCAAGTCCGGTTCTCTCTTTCTGTCTCTCTCAAGCAACTTCGATTGATGAGTGTTTAGGTTTAATTTTTGAATTTTATCTTGTAATCCTAGTTTGTTTTATCTTTAAATTCAGCGATTGAAGTTGGTCTTGTTTTTAGTTTAATCTTCTTGGTAAATATTGGGTTTATTTGATTAATTGAATCTGGTTCGAAATTGTAGTGCTAGAGAGGAAAAAGTTGTCACATTGCAGGTGTTTAGGTTTAATCAACTTCATTTGCAAAAAAAAGAATCTGTAAAAATTTACAATTTTCTGCAATCTCTTACCCTCTCAAAACTTTAAGCCTTTAATCTTATACAAAAAATTTGTTAATTACTGTGAGGTTCACCTTTTCTGTAGAAACAGAATGCTAACATTGTTGACAAAAATAGAGTATCTAATAAATTTAATTCATTTAATAATCAAAGAGAATATAAAATAATATTCTTGTTATGAATCCTAAATTGTATTCCTCATAGAGAAGCAGTTGTAGGCAACACAAGAAATACTCTGCTTACTAGATGTGATTATGCTAGTTTTGAAATATTAACCCTTACAGATGTATCCATATATAATTAAAACAGATATATCTCATTTACCTCAATTCTAATTCTAGCCAGGCTAAACTGATTATGCTAGTTTTAAAAACCAAGATGGTTCACTTGTTCAACGACCATGCTGAAGGCTTGAAGTTATGGAAGGTTCAACAGAACTGACTGCTAGTGTAGGTACATGATACATGGGAACAGGCATCTGTGTTGGAAGATTTGGCATTGTTGCTTCAAAATTAAGAACGTGAATTGCTTGCCTAATGGAGGGCCTAAGACTTCGATCAGGGTGAGCACACCAAAGTCCAACAATAATCAAGCACTCCACTTGCTTTTCGTCAAAATCATTTTGCAGCTTCCCATCCACTGCCAAAAGAAGATCTCCTCTCCCATAAAGATTCCAAACCCACTGGACCAACCCTATGTCAGAATCCTCTTCCATACGATCAGCTGACCTTCTTCCAGTAGCAATTTCTAATGCAACCACCCCAAAGCTATACACGTCCGACTCTTTACTAGCTCTACCTGTGCTTATGTATTCTGGAGCCATGTATCCTAAAGTTCCCGCCAACCCGGTTGTTTGAGAACCTAGGCCGTGATCCATAAGCCGAGCTAACCCAAAGTCACCGAGCTTGACAGTGAAACTAGAGTCTAGCATCACATTACTGGACTTGATATCCCGGTGCACCACACATTGCTCCCACTCTTCATGAAGATAGAGCAACGCGGAGGCCAACCCATGAGATATCTTGTATCTCACTACCCAAGGGAGAGGACTCCTCTTCCCAAAGAGGTGAGCATCAAGGCTACCATTTGGCATAAACACGTAGACAAGTAGGAACTCACCTCTGTCATGACACCATCCTATGAGTTGCACAAGATTCCGATGTCTCAGCCGGCTAATGATCTTCACCTCGGTGATGTATTCTTTCTTCCCCTGTTTAGACCCCCTTGAGATTTTCTTCACAGCGATTAGCATGTCTAAATCAGTTAAATACCCTTTGTAAACGGCACCAAACCCTCCTTCACCCAACTTCCTCTCATTTGAGAAGTTGTAGGTAGCTGAAGCAAGCTCGTTATAATAGAACCTTCTTGGTCCCGCTCCTCTTTCTAGGTCGTCGTTTATCGATATTAAGTTCACAGTATCTGCCGTTCCCTTCTTCTTTCCCTTCCATGTCCACAATATTACAAACGTTGTAATTGCCCCTGCTATGATCATAACACCACCTGAAACTGTTAAACCAACCACTAATCTCTTCTTTTTTGCATTATTTCCATTTTTTTCCTTAATGTCTAAACTTGAACTGAATTCCCACGATTGAATTTTAACTCGCTCTCCATACTGACTTGTAGTGGCTGAAAATCCAACTGTGACCCACTCGGCAAGAATTTCCCTGAGATCAATTTTATAAGAAAGACTGGTATTCTCCGAAGTATTAGAGGTTGTTTGGTACTTCCAAGAGACATTCAAATTCTTGGTAGAAGCATTGTAGGTGATCCATACATCAGCAGTGTCTCCACTGTGCGAGCTGGCATTCCAAGGGGTGTAAATAGCAGAAGCAATTGAGTTGGTGTTAATCCCCACATGCTCAACTTTAGGATCCCATTCAGGGTTCGGGAATGAGTCGAACTCAACAAGAACAATTTGGTTCCGAGATGAATCAGCACTGGTTGTGGTGTTGAATAGGCCTAGAAATCCACCGCATGAATTTGGTGGGATTTCAAACCCAGCAGGAGCCAAGAAGAATGCTAGCCCACTGGCATAATGGGGAGCGCCTTGGGTGTTGATAGTGAAGGAGTAACGTGTAGTAAAGTTAGTGAGCTTTCTCGTATCAGAGTCCCAGAGTGGCACCCTCTTAGCATAGATGGCCCAACCTACTCGGCATACATATCTATATTTGTTGATCATTTCAATGGCTCCAACAGAAGGTACAGCATCACCCAGATACAGTATGTCGGTGGCAGTGGGTTCAAATCGAGTTATTTGGAAAGAAACTGAATAAGCGGTGGGAAGAAGTATAAGGAAGAAGAAGAGGGGCAGCATAGGTATATACATGAAAGAGATGGCCACGGCTTGGGAAGGTGAGAGAGAAAGAGAGAGAGAGAGAGAGAGAGAGAGAGAGAGAGAGTAAAGGCAAGTTGAAAGCGAGTAATCGCGTGGAAGTGGATCCTGAACTTTCGGTTTATATCCTGATCGATATCGATGGTGCTAAAGTTTCAGAAACCAGCTTTATTGTCATTGAAAACAAAATAGAGAGAATTTAAAAATATGAATATGATTATGATACTACTATTTTTTTTAAATAAATTATATTTTTTTTAATTTTTTTTTAAAATAAATTATATTTTATTCAACTTTTTAAAAAATAAATTATATTTTATTCGATTGTTTCTAAACAAATCATATTTTATTCAATTTTTTTAAAAAAAAAAAGTTAAACCTCAAAATTCGAACACTAAATAAAAATTAAATTCTAATTTCAAAAATTCAACCTCCATACGCATTGTAATGCATGCATAGTTTCCTTACCAGCTAGCACAACAATGTCAACACATTAAAAATGAAGATAAATTATTCATCTCATTCTAGCGTTGTTTAGTATCCTTCTCAATCATATGAATTTAATAAAAAAAAAAAAAGAATTATCTCAAAAAGTCACATAAGAAATCAAATTTTTTAAGTTAAAAAATTAAATCAACATATTCTAAAAAGACAAAAAAAAAATAAAAATAAAAAAGAAAAAAAAAAGGCTAAAAAAAGCTATAACATTTTTCAATAATTAAATATAAAACAAAACAATTGTAGTGATAACTTTAAACATTATAACCCAATGGTTACGTCTTAAGCTTAATTAATTAGGTGAATGATAACATGTAGGACTTGGGTTCTAGCGGTGGCGGAACTAGGATTTTGGTTGAGGTGTGGTCAAGATTTTATTTTTTTCAATTTGATAAATGAAAAAAAAAAAAAATTATGAAGTTAATCAAAAAAAATTAATATGTAACTTACAATTTATTTTGTCATACCTAGTGTTCATTTATTCAGTTTTCCTCTACGAACCTTCATATATACCTTGAAATTGTTACATGATTTATTCATTGCTAACAGTTTTAAATATATCATTCTCAGTATATGTAACCAAACAATTATTCATCAGACTTTTAATAGAATTACATCAGAACACTTCAGTAATCTCATAACTGTGTACCTATAAATAAGTTGCTGCCTAGGTATAAAATTACTTTCTAATCTCTGAGTTTACTTTACTCTCAATACTCTCAAAATTATCTTTTAAAACTGACTTAGGCATCAAAGTGCATCAGAGTGGGGTCAATCGACATCCCTGACAAGCTGTTTATTATTTTACAGATCTCTCAAAAGACAATAAGGCACATCAACATACCAAAAACCTTATCAATATCAAGCAATATATATTAAAAAGAAGTGACTTCCTTTAACAAAGTTTTGCTTTAGACAATCAGAGATTCCACGCCCCTCTTTTTCAACCAAGATATATTAAAAAAAGTGACTTTTTTTTTAAAGAAGCCTTGCTTTAGACAATCCATGTCCCTCTCTTCTTTTTCTTTTTTTCTTTTTCTTTTTCTTTTAAAAATTTAACCTTTGACAAATCAAGTTTTACGGCTTTATTTTTTAAAATTAAATAATATTTAATTTTAAATAAAATGCCTCACTTAAACTTTTTGCGTAAAGTCTCAAAATATATCGAGTCGGCTCTGGTGAGCAAGTAGTAAGTCTAATATATTTTATATAACTAAGTGACTATAATATAAGTATAATATATAACTATTGTTAATAATGTGTGATGTGATATGTGTCTATATGAATAATTTCACATGTGCTATAAATTTTCATCAAGTGTCCATCAAATAATGATGTGACTTTTAAAATTATCATTTGATTAAATTCACTATTTGATCAATCACACATCAAATGGTAATTTTAAAAGCCGCCTCATTTTTTTTTTTTTTTGAACACTAACCGAAGCTACTTTCATTACTAAACAAAGCCAGAATACATTATAGAGACAGAGAAGAGGTACAAGACCCTTACATCCTAAGCTAGAAACAAAGTCTGACTTGAAGCAGCTGCCTAAACAATACACAAATATTACATGAACACCATTTTGAGCCTCTCTTACAAATTAGTCCAATAAACATTTGTGCATTACAAAGGCACATTGTGAAAAATAAAAGAAACTAGGGAATAAACACAAACAACAGTAACAACATCACTGCCAACATCGGAGGAGAAGCTGTAATGCCCCAGATTTTAAGAGATAACGTCTTAAACAGAATTTAAGACTCGTGGCGATCAATCCACACTTTTAGTCGCTCAATCGATCGACCGATCGGTTGATCGACCACTTCTACCAATCGATCGACTTATTGCTCAACCAATCGCTAGACCGACAATACCTGTCGCTTGATCGACATGTCGAACGATAGTCACGTTCTGTCGCTCGATCGACATTGCTCTGATGAGAGCATAACCATGTGCCACTTGTCCTACATGGTTGTATGATTAATCATTACATGCTATGACTCATGCAATGACTCACACCCAGCAACTAAGAATATTATTATACTCTAATAAATATTACTGAGTTATTAAATAGACAGATTGATTATTTAAGTGACCAAATTAATAATATTATTGGTATATAATATTACTATATAATATTTATTATTGACACAATATTATTTAGTATAATGATATTGTCAGTAATATAATATTATTGGGATAATAATATTTACAATAAAATGAATTAGACTCAAAACAGACTTACAATAATAATTTTAGTGAGACAAACTAGATAAAAAGGACGCAGTGTAAAATATTCACAGATTAATTGTATCTGTGGATTAACTTTACAGCACATCAGGGAATATATTCCTAACTCTACGTGACTCACCCTCAGTCATGATTATTATCATGACTCACAGATTCTGTTATTCTCTCTTTCTTTCTTCTGATTGGTCTTTCTTTTTCTATAAATCCTTTTTCCTTTCTTATTCTTTCTCGGATAGAAACAATTTGTAAGGAATTTCATACGACCTATATATAAAATTGACATGTGTCCTTTAAATATGTAAGAAAATACATGTTATTTTAATAGCATGAGAGAACTAACATTAATAAAAAAAAAATATGTGCTTCTCACATGTTTAAAGGACATATATAAAATTGACATGTATCCATTGGCATGTGAGAAACCCATGTTGATTTAATAGCATGTGCTTCTCACATGCTTTTTTAATAGCATTAATAAAAAAATATTTGCTTCTTACATGTTTAAATGACAAATGTCAATCTTATATGTGTGTTGTAGGAAATTTCCTACAAACCGGTTTGTAAGAAATTTTTGTCCAAAAAATATATACTTTAGCCTCATGAATTATTATCGTATTTTTATTTACACCTCAAAACTTTAAAAACTAATAACAGGGCCTCATACTTTCACCGAGTGTCAAATTATATATTTTTACATTTTTATTCTAAAATACCCTTGAAGTTATTAAGAAAAAAAATTGGAAAAAAAAAAAATTAAGGAGGGTTAATATATTTGAAAAGGGCAACCCCTAGTTTTCCTTTTTTTTTTTGTTTAATTTTTTTCAAACAGTAATTTTTTATAACTTTAAGCGTATTTTGGGAGAGAAAAATGCAAAAGGGTATTTTGACACGCAGTGATATGTATATTTTTTTTATTATTATTATTATTAGAATTTTTTGAAAGGAAATACTTCCATTAAGAAACAAAGTCATTACAGATAATAGACCAAATCTCTTTAGGACAAACATTAACCCACACATGATTACTGTAAAGGGAAACAGCTAATTTTGCTAACTTGTGGGCAGCCTTGTTTCCATCACGACGCACGTGATTTACACTCCAAGAGCTAAAAGACTCTAAAAGACAACGACAATCCAGGAGCACATTGTGCAGTCTAGCACTACAACCAGCTGGGTTCCTTAAACCTAACACAATCTCTTTTGCATCACCTTCAAGCACAATAGAAGGGAACCCCATCTTCTGACCCAGAACTACAGCCTGGCGAGCTCCAAGAGATTCAGCTACAGAGGGATCCGAAACATAGGGCAAGGAAGAACACAACGCTGCCTTCCAAGCACCTGTAGCATCCCTGGCCACCACCCCTACGCCCATAATCTTCTTCGAAGGACACAAAGCTGCATCCCAGTTAATCTTAACCGTACCAACACTCGGTTTGACCCACTGAGAAGAGATGGCAAGGCGATCAATTGCAATGCTCGACGCTGTTTTCTAACTAAGACGAAAATCTTCCAGCATTTCTGTGGCCCCTTTCAACAAACAGGAAGGAGGCAACACCAAATCATCAAACAAAACTCTATTCCGACGGAGCCAAAGCTTATAAGCTATGACTACAAACAGCTCTAACATCTCAGTAGAAAGCCTGTTACTCAGATACTCAAAAATGCTCAAAAAACTATCAGAAAACACCACACTCTTCTGTAAATACCCTCCACTCAAACTCCACACCGCACGGGCCGACTCACACCACCATAAGATGTGACCACTCGTCTCAGGTTCCAGACCACACATCGGGCATAGAGGATCAGGAACAATCTTCCGTTTGAACAGATTACCCCTCGTAGGAAGGATTTTATTACAAGCTCTCCAAAAAAACACAGTGACAACCCTTGGAATTTTCAAACTCCAAATTCTCTTCCATAAGGATGAAGAAGACAAGGCATTCGAAGGACCGCCCTGTTCCCGACTCCTGCGATCAACCTCCAAATGGTATGCACTCCGGACAGAGAAAATGCCCGATTTGGTTCCTGCCCATATCAACTGGTCCTCCTGGGATCGAGGACAAATGGGGATGCTACATATCCTCTCTACCGTATCCGCCGGGAAGATATGCTCGATTAAAGGTATATTCCACCAATTTTGCTCCACATTTATAATTTCCGCTACCTTTGCATCACTGGATAAAACCCTTATAGGATCTTGAATTTTTTGAGAAACAGAAGATGGAATCCATTTGTCTTCCCAAATCTTAACATTCAAACCATTCCCCACTCTCCACATAATCCCTTCTTCAATCAATGGTTTTGCGTTCCAAATGCTTCTCCAGGCGAAAGAAGGCCTTTTGCCTAACCTTGACATCAAGAAGCTTGACTTCGAAAAATATTTCTCCTTAAGCACTCGGGCTGCAAGAGAATCTGGAAATTTCAATAATCTCCACCCCTGTTTAGCTAGCAATGCCATGTTAAAACAATCCAACTCTCTGAAACCCATCCCACCAACCTCCTTCTTTTGTCCCAATTTCTTCCAAGAGCACCAAGAAATTCTGTTGAAATTATCTTTAAAGCTCCACCAGAATTTACTCATCAGAGAATTAATCTCTTTAGACAAAGTTTTTGGAAGACGGAACACACTCATTGTGTAGGTAGGGATTGCTTGAATGACTGACTTTAGAAGAATTTCCTTTCCAGCATGTGTAAGAAGCTTCTCCTTCCACCCATTAAGCTTAGACCAAATCCTCCCCTTTATATGATTAAAAGAAGAAACCCTAGAACGGCCAATGAGGGTCGGTAAACCCAAATACCTTTCAAACTGCTTGGAACAACCAACACCAATCTCCTGAGAGATAGCCTCCCTCACCTCCTGTTTAGTGTTCCTACTAAAAAACAGGGCAGTCTTCTCTCTATTAATCTTCTGTCCCGAAGCAGCTTCATAGGTGGAAAGGACCCCTTGAAATCTCCTCCATTCTCCCATGTTGGCTTTGCAAAACAGAAGACAATCATCTGCAAAATATAATTGATTAATACGAATTCCTTTTCTAGAAATAGGGATTCCGTGTATATCACCATCCATCACAGCCTTATTAATAGAAGAACACAGAGCCTCAGCACATAAGATGAACAAATAGGGAGATAAGGGGTCTCCTTGTCTGAGACCACGGGATGGATTAAACTGACCATTAGGCCTACCATTAATAAGAATAGAAAAGGACACCGATCTAACACAAGACATAATGAGATTGATCCATTGATCTGCAAAACCTAGCTTCCTCAACATTGCCTCCAAGAAGTCCCATTCTATTCTATCATATGCTTTACTCATATCGAGTTTCATCGCCATAAAACCCTCCTTACCCGAAAGCCTAGAAGCCATGGTATGAAGTGTTTCAAAGCCCACTAGAACATTATCAATAATTAACCGGCCCGGAACAAAGGCACTCTGCTCCGGAGAAATAATATGAGGCAAAATAGATTTCAACCGATTAGCTAACACTTTAGAGATTATCTTATATAAAACATTACAAAGACTAATAGGCCTGAAATCAGTTATCTGAGAAGGAGAGCTCACTTTAGGAATAAGGACAATATTAGTAGCATTCAAACTGGGATCAAATTGACCACCATTTAAAAAAGATAAAACTGTACAACACACATCCTTACCCACGATATCCCAATTCTTTTGATAAAAGATTGCTGGGAATCCGTCTGGCCCCGGAGATTTTAGAGGGTGCATCTGAAAAAGCGCTGCCCTTACTTCATCATCTGAGAAAGGATGTAGAAGCCAAGCGTTCATCTCCTGCGTAACTTTAGGAGGCACTGATTGTAAGCATTCTTCACCCCGGATTGAACCTTGAGAGGAATATAGACTCTTAAAATACCCCACAATAACCCTGCTTATATCTTTATACTTTCTCCAAACCTGCCCCTGCTCATCATAAATCCATCGGATACTATTGATCTTCCTTCTATGGTTAGCCCAAGAGTGGAAGAAAGCTGTATTTCTATCCCCCTGACTGAACCAATGCTGTTTTGCTCTTTGTTTCCACTTCATCTCTTCACACTCCAGCAGGTCATCAAGTTCATTTTGAAGCAATTTAATCTGATCAACTCTAGAAGGTAAAGCACTTTGCTGCAATGCCAGCAATTGTTCAGACTTCCTTTTAATCAAGTCCTCTACATTACCAAACTTGCCGCAACTCCACCTAGACAAAGCCTCTTGACAGCCCGCCAAACGGTTCTGAATAGACCTCATAGACACTCCCCCTTCCGCCCTATTACACCATGCTTCTTTGATAACTTCAAAGCTCCCCTTGTCTTTCATCCAACAAGCCTCAAATTTAAAACCTCTCCCAACAGAGCACCTCTCAGGAGGGCACTCCTGAAACTTCACCACGATGGGGTTATGGTCTGAAGATCTAGCGGCTAGAATCAACACCGAGACAATGGGGAAAATGGAACACCATTCCATGTTTGCCACTGCGCGATCTAGTCTTTCTCTAGTGAATGTATCATCCATCCTTCGATTAGACCACGTAAAGAAAGGCCCAACAAAGCCTAAATCACCAAGTTGACACTCCTCCAAAGTTTCCCGGAATTTAACCATCTGAGCCTCCCTCCTCACTGCAAAACCCTCCTTCTCTGACTGGTCTACTATTTCATTAAAGTCACCCGCGCAAAGCCACGGGATCGGACCACAGAGCTTCAAATGTTGAAGGATGGCCCAAGACTCATCTCTTTTGGAGCTGTCAGGGTGACCATAGAAGCCAGTCATCTTCCAAATTGGCTGTCCCCCCACATCCTTCACAACAGCATTAATGTGCCTTCTAGAATAATTAAACATTTCCAGATTATCCTCCTTATACCACAATAACGCCAGACCACCACTCCTACCTACAGGGTCCACCACAAAGAGATTATCAAAACCAAGTCTCAATTTGATACGGTCCATATACTGCTTTGAACACATAGTTTCCATCAAGAAAACAAAATTGGGCCTCCTTTCCTTCACCATCTGGTGAAGATCCCGAATTGTCCGGGGGTTCCCAAGCCCCCGGCAGTTCCAGCTTAAAAGATTCATTTCGGTTGGCTGGGCTGGAGACCAGCCACCGCCAAATCCCAATTTGAATACTCTTCTTGAACCACCCTTCCCTTCTTGACTTGCGTCTCTGCATCATCCCCACCAGAAAGAATATCTTCTATGTTCCTTTTACCCCCTTTTGCCAACCCCTGAGATTTTAACTGAATTCTGGTCCTGCGAACCCAGGTCTAAGGGTGAGCACCTCCATCTTTGGATTTTCCAGCATTATCGTCAAAACCAACAGTGGTCACACCATCTTGCTGAAGAACCATCTCCTGTGCCCTGCTGATCTCTGAAGCTAGCTTAAGTCCATCCCCTGTCGACTTTACATTTTTACCCTGATCCACCTCATAATCCTTAGCCAAAACAAGCATAGGATATTGATTTCCTGCTTCCACTAAGGGTATATTTGGCAAAGAATCCAAGTCTTTTGAATAGTCAACTTCGTATACCTTAGTACTGGAATCTATTAAATGCATTAATTCACCTTGTCGACTTATACTCTGATTCTGCCCCTCCACCACAGAACTCATCTCTTGTGACTTCTTTTCATCAGTTTCTCGTACATCACACCCCTCCACACACATTCCAACACTCAAAGTACCCTCCACTCTTGGAATTACCGTTTCTAGAGGCTCCCATCCAGCTTCACCCCCCTCACTCTCCTGTTCACTACTCCTCCTCCCATCCCCGGAATCTCCTCCGCCTGAATTGAACAATGCACCCCTCCTCTGCCAATCAGACCTCCCTCCACCAGTCCAGAACTGTCCTTTATAACTCCTCAGATCATCTGCCCGGAGCCATGAACCCCATTGCCTCGATGAATCCCCAGCATTCTGTCTAAAACCCCTTTTACCATCACATGACTCCTTATCATGGACAATTCTTCCACAAAAATGACAGAAATAAGGTAATTTTTCATATCTAAAACTGACCCATATTGGTTTACCATTAAGGTCAAGGACACGGCCACGCTCCAATGGCTTGGTTATGTCAACTTCCACCCGGATTCTCAAGCAACGACCCCAACCAACTCCCTCCCCAGTAATGTCCACCTCTTCCACTGCACCTATAGAAGCTCCAATCTTGTAACCCACTTCCCTATTCATACAAATAAGAGGCATATCATGCACCTGAATCCAAAACAACGAACTAGAAAAATCCATTTGGACTGGAGCGACATCTTCAACAACCTCCTTCAAAACCAAAATATTCCTGTCAAATAACCAAGGTCGACCCTCCAAAATTCTACGTTTATCATCCCCATTAGAAAACTCAATCAGCCATAGATTAACATCTAACTCTTTAAAAGTAACATCCCCACGCGTTTTCCACAACCTAGCCATAAGCGTTCTGAAAGCTTCCTTTTGGATTTTCCTTTCGGACATAATTCTTCCAACAAGACATCTGCCACTCCTCATTCGCAACTCTGCAGTATCATCTTCAGTAATCAATATTCCAGCCTTTTCCTTTTCCAGTAACTTCATACTACTGCACACTCCTTCAATTAACTCTTCCATCCCTTCTACGGAAAGAACCAGCCAACACCAATACCCTACTGTCGATCAGAAAAAAAAAAACCAACACACCTAGTTAGCACAAGCCTAACCAGGGACTACAACACTCACCTCTCAGAGAGAAACACTTAGAGAGAGGACTTTAAACTACGCAAGAGTTATTATTAGAATTGAGCCCAACTTTTATTAAACTAACAATTCAAGCCCATGCAATGTTCAACGTAGATAATATCATAAATATATTAAAAAAAACTTCTTTTGCGAGAGGGTAGCTGCACCATATATCCATCTAAACCCATGGCCAAATTGATAAATACTAAAAATTAAAAAAAAAAAAAAAAAAAAAAAAAAAAAAAAAAAAAGGTGAACGTTGCCATGACAATATTGTTGTCAAAGTCATCGCTAGTGGGTAGAGTCCTGATTCTTAGATCCTAGGTTGGTGCTAAAGTCGTGCCCTAACATGGGAGTTTGAGTTTCAAAAAGTGGAAGTATTCTGATCACGATAATTTTCTAGATGTTCTTCAAACATCATTTCGACTGACGTCATTGCATTTGAATATCTCCACCTTATATAGATGCCTATTTCTACACGGTGTACGTACGCGGTTGCACATGTTGCATAATTTCATGGAAATTATGGCATCTCATAAATCAGATCGAGGCGATGTTCACCGTATGGAAGAAGTATACTTGGACTGACGGTCGACGGAGACCATACTGTAAGAAGTCCAGTGGCACGTACTGTGTCTTTAGCATAATCATGATTTCTTAGTGACAATTGTAAAGTTCGATGGTTCTTAGCCACGTTTAGGAGCACATATATAGATAAGAAAGAAAAAGTCAAACGTTTCTGGAAACACTGAAATGTTACAGAAATATTATCAATTAATTTAGTTCGATTTTGTCTTGAATTTTTTAGGACTACAAAAAATAATGCAATGCTCTTTGCTTAATTTCCTGGAATTCCTCATTTAGAGCTAATGAAATTTGGGATTAATTAGGGGGATGAACAACATGACTAAGGATTGGTTTTTCCTTAATTTTAAAGATCATCAAACATTCTATAGTATGCTGCATTAATTGCAAATTCACAAACCCAATATTTCATTCAAGCATTGAAGATTCTGCCTTGACTTTTGGAGAACACTTCTCCTAACTAAAAGGAATTTCTTTTCATTTTTCATTTTTTTTGAAAAAAAAAAACAAAAAACAAAAAATTATTACGTGTAAAAATTGAATTGCATTAGCACCCCACCCCAAAAAATTAAGTTTAAGAAAAACAACTTTACCATAGGCATTTTAGAGTTGAAATGTCATGTGCGCTTGAAGTAATTTCAATCCAAGCAGACAGAAAAACTTAATGGATCAAGAGTGCAAAGTGTTACAGTTTGATAATTTGTAGAGTTCAATTGTCAAATTTTAAACTTTAAAGATAAAAATGTCAAAGTAGTAATACTTAAGGAGGCAAACTGTATTTTCCCGCAAAATGATCAATAATGAAACCAAAAAGGCAATAAAACTATATACGGAAGTTATGATCTTAATTAATTAACAAGTTCTAGAAACTGATGTAGGAGCAAAATACCAAAACCTCGGAGCATTTTGTTGGGATGCCAATTTGTTAGTTCTCAGTAGATCAATTGAAGCCTTCTCTGGCTAGCTAGGTAATTAAAGGCCCATCAAGACCATCTACGACAAATGATCAATTGAGAACGACAACATTAATTAAGTACCCCCTCCCACGTTATTAAACCGAAAATCTTGTCGTCTATCCGTGATTTTGCCTCCAAACCACAAGGAAAATAAATCACAGGCTTCTTTGAGTTCTCTCCCCGATGGCTGAACCAGGGGATCGACCGCAATTTGCCCCTTCAATTGCATGCCAGGTTCCAATATTTAAACAAGTCCCTAATCAAAACTCTAAATCAAAGCTAGCATTTTTTTCAAGGTTCAAATATGTACAGGATGATTCTCAAATCACCAATAATTGAAAGAAGAAATTAGAAAGACGTTATTAATGGTAATATCAACCACCTATTAATCTTGGTATATCTGATACAAAGATGTGTATTTAATCTTGGCGTCGTTTTCAATGATGTCGTTTACAAAAAATGACGCCAAATGGAGGATGTTACGTCCTTTAATAACAAACTGCGTTGATTTGAGTCGCTTTTAACAAAATGACGCGTATTAAAATAAAGAGATATGATTCTCTACCAACTTTTTACACAACTAAAAACATAACTATCTTATGTGGCAGGAAATCATTAGCTCTTTGAAAAAAAAAAAAAAAAAAAATCACAACTATCCTACGATTTCCTGCCATATAGGATAGTTGTATAAAAAGTTAGCAGGGAATCATATCTCTAAAATAAAACGACATAATTTTTTTTTTCTCGTCCATCCTTACTTTATTTTGCATTGTTTGTACAATAATTGACGCGAATTAAATTAATAGCATCATTTAAAATTTAAATCATAAACAACACGAATCTTTGTTGAAAATTCGCGCAGCTCAAGAATTTTCTCACATCCCGCTCTCTCTCTCTCTCTCTCTCTCTCTCTCTCTATCTTCACAGACCATCCACCACCTACGTAACAACTGTCATTGACTCCATCGCCTACAACGTTCCGGCCGACCACCTATACGCCGCCACCCATTTCAAGCAAGTCCGGTTCTCTCTCTCTGACTCTCTCAAGCAACTTTGATTGGTGAGTGTTTAGATTTAATTTTTGAATTTTATCTTGTATATCCTGGTTTGTTTTATTTTTAAATTCAGCCATTGAAGTTAGTCCTGTTTTTAGTTTAATCTTCTTGGTAAATATTGGGTTTATTTTTAAATTCAGCCATTGAAGTTGGTCCTGTTTTTAGTTTAATCTTCTTGGTAAATATTGGGTTTATTTGATTAACTGAATCTAGTTCGAAATTGTAGTACTAGAGAGTAAAAAGTTGTCACATTGCTGGTGTTTAGGTTTAATCCACTTCATTTGCAGAAAAAGGAATCTGTAAAAATCTACAATTTTTTGCAATCTCTTACCCTCTCAAAACTTTAACCCTTTAATCTTATATTAAAAATTCGTTAATTGCTGTGAGGTTCGTCTTTTCTGTAAAAACAGAATGCTAACATTCTTGCCCAAAATAGAGTATCTAATAAGTTTAATTCATTTAATAATCAAAGAGAATATAAAATAATATTCTTGTTATGAATCCTTAATTGTATTCCTCATAGAGAAGCAGTTGTAGGCAACACAAGAAATACTCTGCTTATTAGATGTGATTATGCTAGTTTTGAAATATTAACCCTTACAGATGTATCCATATATAATTAAAACAGATATATCTCATTTACCTTAATGCTAGCCAGGCTAAAGTGATTATGCTAGTTTTAAAAACCAAGATGGTTTACTTGTTCAACGACCATGTTGAAGGCTTGAAGTTATGGAAGGTTCAACAGAACTTACTGCTAGTGTAGGTACATGATACATGGGAATAGGCATCTGTGTTGGAAGATTTGGCATTGTTGCTTCAAAATTAAGAACGTGAATTGCTTGCCTAATGGAGGGCCTAAGACTTCGATCAGGGTGAGCACACCAAAGTCCAACAATAATCAAGCACTCCACTTGCTTTTCGTCAAAATCATTTTGCAGCTTCCCATCCACTGCCAAAAGAAGATCTCCTCTCCCATAAAGATTCCAAACCCACTGGACCAACCCTATGTCAGAATCCTCTTCCATACGATCAGCTGACCTTCTTCCAGTAGCAATTTCTAATGCAACCACCCCAAAGCTATACACGTCCGACTCTTTACTAGCTCTACCTGTGCTTATGTATTCTGGAGCCATGTATCCTAAAGTTCCGGCCAACCCGGTTGTTTGAGAACCTAGGCCGTGATCCATAAGCCGAGCTAACCCAAAGTCACCGAGCTTGACAGTGAAACTAGAGTCTAGCATCACATTACTGGATTTGATATCCCTGTGCACCACACATTGCTCCCACTCTTCATGAAGATAGAGCAACGCGGAGGCCAACCCATGAGATATCTTGTATCTCACTACCCAAGGGAGAGGACTCCTCTTCCCAAAGAGGTGAGCATCAAGGCTACCATTTGGCATAAACACGTAGACAAGTAGGAACTCACCTCTGTCATGACACCATCCTATGAGTTGCACAAGATTCCGGTGCCTCAGCCGGCTAATGATCTTCACCTCGGTGATGTATTCTTTCTTCCCCTGTTTAGACCCCCTTGAGATTTTCTTCACAGCGATTAGCATGTCTAAATCAGTTAAATACCCTTTGTAAACGGCACCAAACCCTCCTTCACCCAACTTCCTCTCATTTGAGAAGTTGTAGGTAGCTGAAGCAAGCTCGTTATAATAGAACCTTCTTGGTCCCGCTCCTCTTTCTAGGTCGTCGTTTATCGATATTACGTTCACAGTATCTGCCGTTCCCTTCTTCTTTCCCTTCCATGTCCACAATATTACAAACGTTGTAATTGCCCCTGCTATGATCATAACACCACCTGAAACTGTTAAACCAACCACTAATCTCTTCTTTTTTGCATTATTTCCATTTTTTTCCTTAATGTCTAAACTTGAACTGAATTCCCACGATTGAATTTTAACTCGCTCTCCATACTGACTTGTAGTGGCTGAAAATCCAACTGTGACCCACTCGGCAAGAATTTCCCTGAGATCAATTTTATAAGAAAGACTGGTATTCTCCGAAGTATTAGAGGTTGTTTGGTACTTCCAAGAGACATTCAAATTCTTGGTAGAAGCATTGTAGGTGATCCATACATCAGCAGTGTCTCCACTGTGCGAGCTGGCATTCCAAGGGGTGTAAATAGCAGAAGCAATTGAGTTGGTGTTAATCCCCACATGCTCAACTTGAGGATCCCATTCAGGGTTCGGGAATGAGTCGAACTCAACAAGAACAATTTGGTTCCGAGATGAATCAGCACTGGTTGTGGTGTTGAATAGGCCTAGAAATCCAGCGCATGAATTTGGTGGGATTTCAAACCCAGCAGGAGCCAAGAAGAATGCTAGCCCACTGGCATAATGGGGAGCGCCTTGTGTGTTGATAGTGAAGGAGTAATGTGTAGTAAAGTTAGTGAGCTTTCTCGTATCAGAGTCCCAGAGTGGCACCCTCTTAGCATAGATGGCCCAACCTACTCGGCATACATATCTATATTTGTTGATCATTTCGATGGCTCCAACAGAAGGTACAGCATCACCCAGATACAGTATGTCGGTGGCAGTGGGTTCAAATCGAGTTATTTGGAAAGAAACTGAATAAGCGGTGGGAAGAAGTATAAGGAAGAAGAAGAGGAGCAGCATAGGTATATATATGAAAGAGATGGCCACAGCTTGGGAAGGTGAGAGAGAGAGAGGGAGAGAGAGAGAGAGAGAGTAAAGGCAAGTTGAAAGCGAGTAATCGCGTGGAAATAATGGATCCTGAACTTTTGGTTTATATCCTGATCGATGGTGCTAAAGTTTCAGAAACCAGCTTTATTGTCATTGAAAACAAAATAGAGAGAATTTAAAAATAAGAATATGATTATGATACTACTATTTTTTTAAAAATAAATTATATTTTATTTAATTTTTAAAAAAATAAATTATATTTTATTCAACTTTTTAAAAAATAAATTATATTTTATTCAATTGTTTCTAAACAAATCATATTTTATTCATTTTTTTTTTAAAAAAAAAAGTTAAACTTCAAAATTCGAACACTAAATAAAAATTAAATTCTAATTTCAAAAATTCAACTCCAAGACACATCGTAATGCATGCAGTTCCCTTACCAGCTAGCACAACAATGTCAACACATTAAAAATGAAGATAAATTATTCATCTCATTCTAGCGTTGTTTGGTATCCTTCTCAATCATTTGAGTTTAATAAAATAAAATAAAAAGAATTATCTCAAAAAGTCACATAAGAAATCAAATTTTTTAAGTTAAAAAATTAAATCAACATATTCTAAAATGACCAAAAAAAAAAAAAAAAAAAAGGGCTAAAAAGGGCTATAACATTTTTCAATAATTAAATATAAAACAAAACAATTGTAGTGATAACTTTAAACATTATAACCCAATGGTTACGTTTTAAGCTTAATTAATTAGGTGAATGATAACATGTAGGACTTGGGTTCTAGCAGTGGGGGAACTAGGATTTTGGTTGAGGTGTGGTCAAGATTTTATTTTTTTTCAATTTGATAAATGAAAAAAAAAAATTATGAAGTTAATCAAAAAAATTTTAAAATAAAATTAATATGTAACTTACAATTTATTTTGTCATACCTAGTATTCATTTATTCAGTTTTCCTCTACGAACCTTCATATATACCTTAAAATCGTTGCATGATTTATTCATTGCTAACAGTTTTAAATATATCATTCTCAGTATATGTAACCAAACAATTATTCATCAGACTTTTAATAGAATTACATCAAAACACTTCAGTAATCTCAGAACTGTGTACCTATAAATAGGTTGCTGCCTAGGTATAAAATTACTTTCTAATCTCTGAGTTCACTTTACTCTCAATATTTTCAAAATTGTCTTTTAAAACTGACTTAAGCATCAAAGTGCATCAGAGTGGGGTCAGTCGGCATCTCTGACAAGCTGTTTATTATTTAACAGATCTCCCAAAAGACAATAAGACACATCACCGTACCAAAAACCTTATCAATATCAAGCAATATATATTAAAAAAAAGTGACTTCCTTTAACAAAGTTTTGCTTTAGACAATCAGAGATTCCACGCCCCTCTTTTTCAACCAAGATATATTAAAAAAAGTGACTTTTTTTTTTTAAAGAAGCCTTGCTTTAGACAATCCATGTCCCTCTCTTCTTTTTCTTTTTTCTTTTTTCTTTTTTCTTTTTTCTTTTTTTTTTCTTTTAAAAATTTAACCTTTGACAAATCAAGTTTTACTGCTTTATTTTTTAAAATTAAATAATATTTAATTTTAAATAAAATGCCTCACTTAAACTTTTCGCCTAAAATCTCAAAATATATCGAGTCGACTCTGGTGAGCAAGTAATAAGTCTAATATATTTTATATAACTAAGTGACTATAATATAAGTATAATATATAACTATTGTTAACAATGTGTGATGTGATATGTGTCTATATGAATAATTCCACATGTGTTATAAATTTTCATCAAGTGTCCATCAAATAATGATGTGACTTTTAAAATTATCATTTGATTAAATTTACTATTTGATCAATCACACATCAAATGGTGATTTTAAAAGCCGCCTCATTTTTTTTTTTTTTGAACACTAACCGAAGCTACTTTCATTACTAAACAAAGCCAGAATACATTATAGAGACAGAGAAGAGGTACAAGACCCCTACATCCTAAGCCAAAAACAAAGTCTGACTTGAAGCAGCTGCCTAAACAATACACAAATATTACATGAACACCATTTTGAGCCTCTCTTACAAATTAGTCCAATAAACATTTGTGCATTACAAAGGAACACTGTGAAAAATAGAAGAAACTAGGGAATAAACACAAACAACAGTAACAGCATCACTGCCAACATCGGAGGAAAAGCTGTAATGCCCCAGATTTTAAAAGATAACGTCTTAAACAGAATTTAAGACTCGTGGCGATCAATCCACACTTTTAGTCACTCAATCGACCACTTTTAATCGATTGATCGACCGATCGGTTGATCGACCACTTCTGCCAATCGATCGACTTATTGCTCAACCAATCGCTAGACCGACAATACCTGTCGCTTGATCGACATGTCGAACGATAGTCACGTTCTGTCGCTCGATCGACATTGCTCTGATGAGAGCATAACCATGTGCCACCTATCCTACATGGTTGTATGATTAATCATTACATGCTATGACTCATGCAATGACTCACACCCAGCAACTAAGAATATTATTATACTCTAATAAATATTACTGAGTTATTAAATAGACAGATTGATTATTTAAGTGACCTAATTAATAATATTATTGGTATATAATATTACTATATAATATTTATTATTGACACAATATTATTTTGTATAATGATATTGTCAGTAATATAATATTATTGGGATAATAATATTTACAATAAAATGAATTAGACTCAAAACAGACTTACAATAATAATTTTAGTGAGACAAACTAAATAAAAAGGACGCAGTGTAAAATATTCACAGATTAATTGTATCTGTGGATTAACTTTACAGCACATCAGGGAATATATTCCTAACTCTACGTGACTCACCCTCAGTCACAATTATTATCATGACTCACAGATTCTGTTATTCTCTCTTTCTTTCTTCTGATTGGTCTTTCTTTTTCTATAAATCCTTTTTCCTTTCTTATTCTTTCTCAAATAGAAACAATTTGTAAGAAATTTCATACGACCTATATATAAAATTGACATGTGTCCTTTAAATATGTAAGAAAATACATGTTATTTTAATAGCATGATAGAACTAACATTAATAAAAAAAAAAATATGTGCTTCTCACATGTTTAAAGGACATATATAAAATTGACATGTATCCATTGGCATGTGAGAAACCCATGTTGATTTAATAGCATGTGCTTCTCACATGCTTTTTTAATAGCATTAATAAAAAAATATATGCTTCTTACATGTTTAAATGACAAATGTCAATTTTATATGTGGGTTGTAGGAAATTTCCTACAAACCGGTTTGTAAGAAATTTTTGTCCAAAAAATATATACTTTAGCCTCATGAATTATTATCGTATTTTTATTTACACCTCAAAACTTTAAAAACTAATAGCAGGGCCTCATACTTTCACCGAGTGTCAAATTATATATTTTTACATGTTTATTCTAAAATACCCTTGAAGTTATTAAGAAAAAAAAATTGGAAAAAAAAAAAAATTAAGGAGGGTTAATATATTTGAAAAGGGCAACCCCTAGTTTTTCTTTTTTTTTGTTTAATTTTTTTCAAACAGTAATTTTTTATAACTTTAAGCGTATTTTGGGAGAGAAAAATGCAAAAGGGTATTTTGACACGCAGTGATATGTATATTTTTTATTATTATTATTATTATTAGAATTGAGCCCAACTTTTATTAAACTAACAATTCAAGCCCATGCAATGTTCAACGTAGATAATATCATAAATATATTAAAAAAAACTTCTTTTGCGAGAGGGTAGCTGCACCATATATCCATCTAAACCCATGGCCAAATTGATAAATACTAAAAATTAAAAAAAAAAAAAAAAAAAAAAAAAAAAAAAAAAAAGTTTAAAGTTGCCATGACAATATTGTTGTCAAAGTCATCGCTAGTGGGTAGAGTCCTGATTCTTAGATCCTAGGTTGGTGCTAAAGTCGTGCCCTAACATGGGAGTTTGAGTTTCAAAAAGTGGAAGTATTCTGATCACGATAATTTTCTAGATGTTCTTCAAACATCATTTCGACTGACGTCATTGCATTTGAATATCTCCACCTTATATAGATGCCTATTTCTACACGGTGTACGTACGCGGTTGCACATGTTGCATAATTTCATGGAAATTATGGCATCTCATAAATCAGATCGAGGCGATGTTCACCGTATGGAAGAAGTATACTTGGACTGACGGTCGACGGAGACCATACTGTAAGAAGTCCAGTGGCACGTACTGTGTCTTTAGCATAATCATGATTTCTTAGTGACAATTGTAAAGTTCGATGGTTCTTAGCCACGTTTAGGAGCACATATATAGATAAGAAAGAAAAAGTCAAACGTTTCTGGAAACACTGAAATGTTACAGAAATATTATCAATTAATTTAGTTCGATTTTGTCTTGAATTTTTTAGGACTACAAAAAATAATGCAATGCTCTTTGCTTAATTTCCTGGAATTCCTCATTTAGAGCTAATGAAATTTGGGATTAATTAGGGGGATGAACAACATGACTAAGGATTGGTTTTTCCTTAATTTTAAAGATCATCAAACATTCTATAGTATGCTGCATTAATTGCAAATTCACAAACCCAATATTTCATTCAAGCATTGAAGATTCTGCCTTGACTTTTGGAGAACACTTCTCCTAACTAAAAGGAATTTCTTTTCATTTTTCATTTTTTTTGAAAAAAAAAAACAAAAAACAAAAAATTATTACGTGTAAAAATTGAATTGCATTAGCACCCCACCCCAAAAAATTAAGTTTAAGAAAAACAACTTTACCATAGGCATTTTAGAGTTGAAATGTCATGTGCGCTTGAAGTAATTTCAATCCAAGCAGACAGAAAAACTTAATGGATCAAGAGTGCAAAGTGTTACAGTTTGATAATTTGTAGAGTTCAATTGTCAAATTTTAAACTTTAAAGATAAAAATGTCAAAGTAGTAATACTTAAGGAGGCAAACTGTATTTTCCCGCAAAATGATCAATAATGAAACCAAAAAGGCAATAAAACTATATACGGAAGTTATGATCTTAATTAATTAACAAGTTCTAGAAACTGATGTAGGAGCAAAATACCAAAACCTCGGAGCATTTTGTTGGGATGCCAATTTGTTAGTTCTCAGTAGATCAATTGAAGCCTTCTCTGGCTAGCTAGGTAATTAAAGGCCCATCAAGACCATCTACGACAAATGATCAATTGAGAACGACAACATTAATTAAGTACCCCCTCCCACGTTATTAAACCGAAAATCTTGTCGTCTATCCGTGATTTTGCCTCCAAACCACAAGGAAAATAAATCACAGGCTTCTTTGAGTTCTCTCCCCGATGGCTGAACCAGGGGATCGACCGCAATTTGCCCCTTCAATTGCATGCCAGGTTCCAATATTTAAACAAGTCCCTAATCAAAACTCTAAATCAAAGCTAGCATTTTTTTCATGGTTCAAATATGTACAGGATGATTCTCAAATCACCAATAATTGAAAGAAGAAATTAGAAACATGTTATTAATGGTAATATCAACTACCTATTAATGTTGGTATATCTGATATAGAGATGTGTATTTAATCTTGGCGTCGTTTTCAATGACGTTGTTTACAAAAAATGACGCCAAATGGAGGACGTTACGTCCTTTAATAACAAAACTGTGTTGATTTGCGTCGCTTTTAACAAAATGACGCGTATTAAAATAAAGAGATATGACTCTCTACCAACTTTTTACACAACTAAAAACATAACTATCTCGTGTGGCAGAGAATCATTAGCTCTTTGAAAAAAAAAAAATCACAACTATCCTACGATTTCCTGCCACATAGGATAGTTGTGTAAAAAGTTGACAGGGAATCATATCTCTAAAATAAAACGACATAAAATTATTTTTTTCTTCTCGTCCATCCATACTTTATTAGCATTGTTTGTACAATAATTGACACGAATTAAATTAATAGCATCATTTAAAATTTAAATCATAAACGACACGAATCTTTGTTGAAAATTCGCGCAGCTCAAGAATTTTCTCCCATCCCGCTCTCTCTCTCTCTCTCTCTCTCTATCTTCACAGACCATCCACCGCCTACGTAACAGTTGTCGTCGAGTCCATTGCCTACAGCGTTCCGGCTAACCACCTATACGCCACCACCCATTTCAATCAAGTCCAATTCTCTCTCTCTGACTCTCTCAAGCAACTTCGATTGATGAGTGTTTAGGTTTAATTTTTGAATTTTTTCTTGAATATCCTGGTTTGTTTTATTTTTAAATTCAGCCATTGAAGTTAGTCCTGTTTTTAGTTTAATCTTCTTGGTAAATATTGGGTTTATTTTTAAATTCAGCCATTGAAGTTGGTCCTGTTTTTAGTTTAATCATTTGGTAAATATTGGGTTTATTTCATTAACTGAATCTGGTTTGAAATTGTAGTACTAGAGAGGAAAAAGTTGTCACATTGCTGGTGTTTAGGTTTAATCCACTTCATTTGCAGAAAAAGGAATCTGTAAAAATCTACAATTTTTTGCAATCTCTTACCCTCTCAAAACTTTAAGCCTTTAATCTTATACAAAAAATTTGTTAATTACTGTGAGGTTCGTCTTTTCTGTAGAAACATAATGCTAACATTCTTGCCCAAAATAGAGTATCTAATAAGTTTAATTCATTTAATAATCAAAGAGAATATAAAATAATATTCTTGTTATGAATCCTTAATTGTATTCCTCATAGAGAAGCAGTTGTAGGCAACACAAGAAATACTCTGCTTATTAGATGTGATTATGCTAGTTTTGAAATATTAACCCTTACAGATGTATCCATATATAATTAAAACAGATATATCTCATTTACCTTAATGCTAGCCAGGCTAAAGTGATTATGCTAGTTTTAAAAACCAAGATGGTTCACTTGTTCAACGACCATGCTGAAGGCTTGAAGTTATGGAAGGTTCAACAGAACTGACAGCTAGTGTTGGTACATGATACATGAGAACAGGCATCTGTGTTGGAAGATTTGGCATTGTTGCTTCAAAATTAAGAACGTGAATTGCTTGCCTAATGGAGGGCCTAAGACTTCGATCAGGGTGAGCACACCAAAGTCCAACAATCATCAAGCACTCCACTTGTTTTTCGTCGAAATCATTTTGCAGCTTCCCATCCACTGCCAAAAGAAGATCTCCTCTCCCGTAAAGATTCCAAACCCACTGGACAAACCCTATGTCAGAATCCTCTTCCATACGATCAGCTGACCTTCCTCCAGTAGCAATTTCTAATGCAACCACCCCAAAGCTATACACGTCCGACTCTTTACTAGCTCTACCTGTGCTTATGTATTCTGGAGCCATGTATCCTAGAGTTCCGGCCAACCCGGTTGTTTGAGAACCTAGGCCGTGATCCATAAGCCGAGCTAACCCAAAGTCACCGAGCTTGACAGTGAAACTAGAGTCTAGCATCACATTACTGGATTTGATATCACGGTGCACCACACATTGCTCCCACTCTTCATGAAGATAGAGCAACGCGGAGGCCAACCCAAGAGATATCTTGTATCTCACTACCCAAGGGAGAGGACTCCTCTTCCCAAAGAGGTGAGCATCAAGGCTACCATTTGGCATAAACACATAGACAAGTAGGAACTCACCTCTGTCATGGCACCATCCTATGAGTTGCACAAGATTCCGGTGCCTCAGCCGGCTAATGATCTTCACCTCGGTGATGTATTCTTTCTTCCCCTGTTTAGACCCCCTTGAGATTTTCTTCACAGCGATTAGCATGTCTAAATCAGTCAAATACCCTTTGTAAACGGCACCAAACCCTCCTTCACCCAACTTCCTCTCATTTGAGAAGTTGTAGGTAGCTGAAGCAAGCTCGTTATAATAGAACCTTCTTGGTCCCGCTCCTCTTTCTAGGTCGTCGTTTATCGATATTACGTTCACAGTATCTGCCGTTCCCTTCTTCTTTCCCTTCCATGTCCACAATATTACAAACGTTGTAATTGCCCCTGCTATGATCATAACACCACCTGAAACTGTTAAACCAACCACTAATCTCTTCTTTTTTGCATTATTTCCATTTTTTTCCTTAATGTCTAAACTTGAACTGAATTCCCACGATTGAATTTGAACTCGCTCTCCGTACTGACTTGTAGTGGCTGAAAATCCAACTGTGACCCACTCGGCAAGAATTTCCCTGAGATCAATTTCATAAGAAAGACTGGTATTCTCCGATGTATTAGAGGTTGTTTGGTACTTCCAAGAGACACTCAAATTCTTGGTAGAAGCATTGTAGGTGATCCATACATCAGCAGTGTCTCCACTGTGCGAGCTGGCATTCCAAGGGGTGTAAATAGCAGAAGCAATTGAGTTGGTGTTAATCCCCACATGCTCAACTGGAGGATCCCATTCAGGGTTCGGGAATGAATCGAACTCAACAAGAATAATTTGGTTCCAAGATGAATCAGCTCTGGTTGTGGTGTTGAATAGGCCTAAAAATCCAGCACATGAATTTGGCGGGATTTCAAACCCAGCAGGAGCCAAGAAGAATGCTAGCCCACTGGCATAATGGGGAGCGCCTTGGGTGTTGATAGTGAAGGAGTAATGTGTAGTAAAGTTAGTGAGCTTTCTCGTATCAGAGTCCCAGAGCGGCACCCTCTTAGCATAGATGGCCCAACCTACTCGGCATACATACCTATATTTGTTGATCATTTCAATGGCTCCAACAGAAGGTACAGCATCACCCAGATACAGTATGTCGGTGGCAGTGGGTTCAAATCGAGTTATTTGGAAAGAAACTGAATAAGCGGTGGGAAGAAGTATGAGGAAGAAGAAGAGAGGCAACATAGCTAGGTATGTCTATGAAAGAGATGGCCACGGCTTGGGAGGGGGAGAGAGAGAGTGAAGGCAAGTTGGAAGCGAGTAATCGCGTGGAAATGACACCTGAACTTTCGGTTTATATCCTGATCGATGGTGCTAAAATTCCAGCCACCAGCTAGCTTTGTAGTCGCTGAAAACAAAATAGAGAGACTTGTATATATGCAGATCCCTCGCCAGCACATGCAATAGCGTCAACACATTGAAAATGAAACATAAAACAAAACAATTGTAGTGATAACTTTAAACATTATAACCCAATGGTTACGTCTTAATTAAGCTTAATTAGGTGAATGATAACCCGTAGGCCTTCAATAATAGAAGGGGAAAAAAAATAGTTTAGCCTCCTGAATTATTACC
The DNA here is from genome assembly GCF_958979055.1 of Alnus glutinosa. Classification (NCBI taxonomy): domain Eukaryota; kingdom Viridiplantae; phylum Streptophyta; class Magnoliopsida; order Fagales; family Betulaceae; genus Alnus; species Alnus glutinosa. The sequence goes on along the minus strand of NC_084897.1, from coordinate 24,088,474 downwards.
ATATTTTTATTTACACCTCAAAACTATAAAAACTAATATATAGCATGGCCCCCATATTACAACCGCGTGTCAAATTAGATGCTTTTACATTTTTATTCCAAAATACTCTTGAAGTTATTAAGACAAAAATTGAAAAAAAAAATTAAGGGGGGTTAATACGAAAAGGGCAACCCCGGCCTTTTTGGTATTTTTAGTTTTCCTTTTTTTGTTTAATTTTTTTTTATAACTTTAAGGGTATTTTAGAAAGAAAAATGCAAAAGTATCTTAGAAAAATGCAAATGGATATTTTGACACGCGAAATTAACCGAGCGCAGCTTTTATTAAACTAACAATTTAAGCACAATTTTTAACATAAATAATATCAGAAATATATTAAAAAACTTATTTTGCGAGAGGGTGAGCCGCACCATCTATCTAAACCCATGGCCAAATTGATAAATACTAAAAAAAATAAGTGAACGGAAGTTTGAAAGAAGAAAGACAAAAATGGGTGAACGTTGCCATGACAATATATATTGTGAGTAATGTTACATATTATCTCCTTGTCCTCCTTTTATCCTTCCAAAATTGATGTGGCTCTTGAAATCACCATTGAATTTATGATAGATATATCATTATTGGATTTTGATCCAATGGTGATTTTAAGAGTCACATCAATTTTGAGGAGACAAAAAGATGATATGTAGCACATTACTCCAATATTGTTGCCAAAGTCATCACCAGTGGGTAGAGTCCTGATAGTTAGATCCTAGGTTGGTGCTAAAGTCGACAGACTCGTAACATGGGAGTTTCAAAAAGTGGCAGTATTCTCACGATAATATTCTAAATGTCCTTCAAACATTGCATTTGAATATCTCTAGAGACTGTTCTTCAAAGAAATAATGTTCACCGTCTGGAAGAAACCAGCGACCGATGAATTTTTGAGAAATATTCATCAATATGTAACTTATGTAAGAAGTATACCTGGACTGACGGTCGACGGAGACCATATTGTAAGAAGTCCAGTGGCACGTACAGTGTCTTTAGCATAATCATGATTTCTTAGTGCATGACAATTGTAAAGTTTGATGGTTCCTGACCAAGTTTAATTAGGAGCATAGATAAGAAAGAAAAAGTCTTTAATTAAAACGTTTTTGGAAACACTGAAATGTTACAGGGATATTACCGTTTAATTAAGCTCGATCTTGTCTTGAATTTTCTAGGATTACAAAAAATAATGCAACGCTCATTGCTTAATTTCTTGGAATTGCTCATTTAGAGCTAATGAAATTAATTTGGGATTTAGGTGGATGAACAACATGACTAAGGATTGGTTTTTCCTTTAAAAGATCATCAAACATTCTAACGTACGCTGCATTGCAAATTCTCAAACTCAATATTTCATTCAAGCATTAATTGAAGATTCTGCCTTGACTTTTGGAGAACACTTCTCACATCATAACTGTTGGAGAAATAATTAGCTCCAAAGACATGTGGGCCAAGCCCATCGGGTCAGCCCAGCAAGATTAGACCCAATTTATAAGACCATTCGTTATTTCCAAAAAGACGTATATCCCGAGTATATCAAGATAGACTCCTATCCCATCAAATATGGGATAAGGTACCTAATAGAATGACATTAGCTAAAGAGAGTGTCATATCCAGTTTGGACTCTACTACCCAATTTGAATTCTATGAAGATTAGACTCAAGACTATGTGATCTAGGACTCAGACTCCTAATTAGAAAGATAAAATTAAAGACTATGTGATCTAGGACTCATACTCCTAATCAGATTATGCTCCAACTATTTTAGCAGTTTTATAACTGTGAGCCTATAAATAAGACTACTACGCCAGGTATTAAAGAACAGATTCTCTGAACTCTTGAGATTACTGATATTCTCCTGAAAATAAGTTTGAACTGACTTTGGCATCGGAGTGGGGGTCCGGTCGGCACCCCCGACGAGCCGTTTGTTATTTTGCAGATTACGAGCAGAACGAACATCGAGGAAGGCAACGAATCACAAGGCAACACGTCACCGTACCGGAAACTGTACCAACAGTTTGGCGCCGTCTGTGGGAAACGACGAGTCGTTTCTTGCAAAAAAAAAAAAAAAATATCCGCAACGGTGACTACGCGATAAATCATGGCTGAAACTGGCCTGTGGTTTCTTCCTTCAAAGATCATCGCTAGACCAAGACAAATCTATATAGATCTACAGTCATACATAGTAGATCACGTTCAACTATGACATATCAGTATTCAATTGGCATCGAATCAGTGCTCGCCTTCGTCAGAAAAACAAGATAAGTCCATACTTTTCTTTTTATTTCGATTTGTTAAATTGTGGAAAGAAATTTTGGGGTGTCAAATCTGAAATTCTCTTAAGACCAAGATCAATAATTATTGTGGCCTTGTACGTTTACAAGCACTTCGTTAAAAAACATGAAGCCTTTCAACTATACTGTGAGTTTTGGTTGGAATGGTGTTTCTCTTCTAATACTTGTTGATTTTTGATATTTTTTATTGGTACTACAAGACAAATAATTGGGTTTATAAAAGAAGAAAAAGATTATTGTGATGATAGATCGGAATTTGATTACACCAAATCGATGCTGACAGTAAACAGATGTTCTAGATTTATATTCAGAAGTAACGACTATACATGGGTGCACAAACTCAAGAATTTTTTCGGTGAAGATGGGCCAAGAGGCAGGGAGTCGGCCCAAAACAAAAAAAAAAAAAGAAGACAAGAAGCAACCTTGATTGCTCTGAAGCTACATCAACGGCCCAAAGGAAAAAGAAGAGAATCCACGGGTGCCTAAGTCCTAACCCGATCCGGTTCATGCTTTCTTCTTCGAAGAAGACGCTGGGTACGAGCTCCAGGTCCTTGTCAAGGGAAGATCCACTCTGGCTCATTTCAGTTCAAGTTCAGATCCTCTCCAATGGGGGATTCGCCACCGTTAAGGTCCAGCTTTGGATCCTCCCTGCTGACTCCGAAACCACCGAAAGCCCTGGTGACCGGAACCACAAGATCGACAAAGATCCGGACCTCCGAGACGACGGCGACGGCGACTCTCCACTCCACTCAGAATTCACCGAGTCAAGAAGCCCTTGAATCCCTCGTGTCATCCGAGGCCGACTAAGTCGACCAATCCTCCAAGACTCGCAGCATCTACTAGTCTCCATCAAGCCGTGTTCCCTGACTTCCGAGGCAGAAGCAACGAAGAGATTCCACTCAGAATCTACTGAGTGGAGTCGGTGGACCTTAGGCCCAAGCCAGACGTCGGACGGTGGACATCTCCGACCTGCACGAAGATGAAAAGGATGAAGAAGACGGTTTTGCGTGGGTTGCGTCGGCCATAGGAAGGGGGTGGTCTCTGCCAGTAGGGGTTCAGTGTGCTTGTGCTCACCACTAGAAGCTCCAGGAAGCGAATTTCTCAGCTGTGTAAAAAAAAAAAAAAAAAACCAAGTCACCAAAGATCTGGAACCCGTGGCGGCCCTAGATCATAGTCCAGGCATCCCTTATCTACCGAGTCATGGTTCTGGACTTCCAAGGCAGCGGCGACACAATGTAATCTAAGACTCCCCTCAAAATCCACCTCTGTTGTTCGGCCAACGCCCGGAGCAGAACCTGCATGGCACCGGCACCATCGGAGTGTCGAAGGGGATTCAGCGTGATCCACTCCCACCAACTCTGTGACCATCGAAAGCCCCGGTGATGTGAACTACCGAGGCGACAGTAGATCCTCAAAAACCGGCCTTTGAGTTGGCTAGAACCGGTTCTTCCACGAACGTTGGACTCAGTCTCGAGTATCTGGCCCAAGCTAGAAGTCTGATCTTAGCCGCTGGATATCAAGGTAGCGGTAACCAACTTGTCTCCACCGCAAATCGGCAGTAACCTGGTGAAGAAGAAGAAGTGTGGTGAGAGTTAAGAGATCACGTGGTTAACAGCCACGTACCATTCAAGTTAAAGAGAGAACAGGTGGATAAGATGCTAGAAGAAAAGTCAACCGAAAAAGGAGAAGATGGGTTAAACAAAAACAAAAACAAAAAAAAAAGTGGTAACAACTGAAAACAAGCGGTGTAGTCGTGGAGGGCCCAATTCAGATGGACCAGCAACGTGACAAGAGCTCGGGTCTTTGCCAGAGGACCGAGGAATTCACTCTCAAAGCCTTGAATGGCGTGTGCCCGTACTCAAAATGTTCATATTTAACAGCGAACCAAGAAGTAATCGAGCTCTGGCTGTGACTCGCCAAAGCCTGAACCAGATCCGGAACCGCCAATGTCTTGAAGAGATCGGACAGTGCGAGATTTAAGGAAGATACTCTTATTAAAGCAAGACAGAAAGAAGAACAAGCTTAAAAAAGGGAAGAAAGTATACTCCGAGGCAACAGTAACGGAGAGACTACCAAAAGGTTCTAGACCTTTGAGGCAGACCTAAACTTCCGAGACAACGAGAGACTTCCCCAAAAGTTTCTAGACTTTCGAGGCTTCCTTGTCAAAAAGAGAGCAGGATGTCATTAGAAGGGAAGCTTTGCTTAACAAGGAACAGCAAGACCTACTTATTTTACAGGAAAAACTTGCAAGCAAAGAATCTGCCAAAGTCCAAAAAATCATTGCCAGTCATGAGAATGCTTTGAGAACAAGGAAGTCAGAATTTAATGCTGAGCTGGAGATGAAGCGAAAATCTATTGAAGATGAAATCGAGACTAAGAAGCGGGCTTGGGAGTTGAAGGAGATGGATCTTAGGCAAAGGGAGGACCTAATGTTGGAGAGAGAACATGACTTGGAGGTTCAGTCAAGGGCATCGGCAGATAGGGAGAAAGAAGTGGCAAAGACATTGAATCTGCTTGATGAGAAAGAAAAACGCCTAGGGGCTGCTGAAGAGGAGTTTGAGAAGAAAAAGAAGTAGAGCTTCAGAAGTCATTGGATTCATTGGATGACAAAAAGAAGCTGGTTGATTATGCAAAGGAGAAGTTAGAGGCCATGAAAACCGAAACAAGTGAGTTATCAGTTTTAGAGATGAACCTTAAAGAAGAAATAGATATGGTTAGGGCTCAAAAAATGGAGGTCCTCACTGATTCAGATAAGTTGAAAATAGAGAAGGCAAAGTTTGAAGCTGAATGGGAGTTAATTGATGAAAAAAGAGAATAGCTACGGAGAACGAGTTGGTGCCTTGAGCATAGTCTGCAAGACTGCTGAGTTATGCCAAGAACATGGGACTCTACGGAGAACTGTTTTGAAAAAGACGTGAAGAATTAGAGAGTGATTTGAGGGAGAGAGAGAAAGCTTTTGAGCAAGAAAGGAAAAATGAACTTCATTATATAAGCTCTCTCAAAGTACAAGTGGAGAAAGAGTTGGAACAGGTTGCTTTAGAAATGAAAAGGCTCGAAACTGAAAGAATGGATATAAATTTGGAACGTGAGCAAAGAAACATGGAATGGGAGAAGCTAAATAATTGCATTGAGGTTCTTAAGGTCCAAAGAGAGAAAATACTCCAAGGAGTGTGAAAAGTTAGATCTGAGGTGTTTTATTGAAGCTGAAAGGTAGATCCGAGGTGATTTATTGAGGTTGGAAAGTTAGATCCGAGGTCATTTATTGAGGCTGAAAGTTAGATCCGAGGTGTTTTACCGAGGCGAAAAGTTAGATCCGAGGTGTTTTACCGAGGCGAAAAGTTAAATCCGAGGTGATTTATTGAGGATAAAAGTTAGATCCGAGATGATTTATTGTGGTGAAAAGTTAAATCCGAGGTGATTTATTGAGGCTGAAAGTTAAATCCGAGGTGATATACCGAGAAGAAAGTATAATCCGAGAAGTTTGATCCGAGGGTATTCTACCGAGGCGAAAAGTATGTACCGAGATGACACATACCGAGAGTATTATTCCGAGGGTACTATCCTGAGGAGACTATGCCCGAGCTCCTAGTTCCAAATAGCACACTTTGAGGACCCCTCCAAATTTGCCATCCTCCGAAGTGCACAGTCACATGCCGAGGAATCAATCCGAACCGAAGGTCCAGCTTGAGGAACTCTCCCAAAGAGCCCCATATCGAGTGGCGTGCAAGATAAGGAACTCCAAGTAAGACGGTTCATCTTCATCGAATTCACCAGATAAGTTCATACTCTTCTTTTACAAACATGATTTATGGATAAATGTTGGTTTTTACCAACCAGGAAAATATATATATGAATGCACTTGTACGATTTGCCGAAATATATATATTTTGATAAAATAGACTCATGTGTTGAGGTTTCACTCCTGTCGTGAGTGAAAGGATCACAAAATCATCCCGACGGATAAAAAGAATATATGGTGCTACTGTGCATTCTGCTATTTTTAGTATATGCAGTACTTCGTTAACCCTTTTTGCAGAAAAGATACGGGGAGACAACCCCTACAACAAATTAAACAAGGAAAGTCTCTCGGTCAGTCCAACACCGAGAGCCAAGGAGACAACCTTGCAGAGAAAACAAGGAAAGTCTCTCGGTCTATCCAACACCGAGAGCAGGAAAAGTCTCTCGGTCAGTCAACACCGAGAGCAGGAAAAGCCTCTCAGTCAGTCAACACCGAGAGCAGGAAAAGTCTCTCGGTTAGTCCAAAACCGAGAGCAGGAAAAGACTCTCGGTCATTCAACACCGAGAGCAGGAAAAGTCTCTCGGTCAGTCAACACCGAGAGTAGGAAAAGTCTCTCGGTTAGTCCAAAACCGAGAGCAGGAAAAGTCTCTCGGTCATTCAACACCGAGAGCAGGAAAAGTCTCTCGGTCATTCAACACCGAGAGCAGGAAAAGTCTCTCGGTCATTCAACACCGAGAGCAGGAAAAGTCTCTCGGTCAGTCAACACCGAGAGCAGGAAAAGTCTCTCGGTCATTCAACACCGAGAGCAGGAAAAGTCTCTCGGTCAGTCAACACCGAGAGCAGGAAAAGTCTCTCGGTCAGTCAACACCGAGAGCAGGAAAAGTCTCTCGGTTAGTCCAAAACCGAGAGCAGGAAAAGTCTCTCGGTCATTCAACACCGAGAGCAGGAAAAGTCTCTCGGTCATTCAACACCGAGAGCAGGAAAAGTCTCTCGGTCATTCAACACCGAGAGCAGGAAAAGTCTCTCGGTCAGTCAACACCGAGAGCAGGAAAAGTCTCTCGGTTAGTCCAAAACCGAGAGCAGGAAAAGTCTCTCGGTCAGTCAACACCGAGAGCAGGAAAAGTCTCTCGGTTAGTCCAAAACCGAGAGCAGGAAAAGTCTCTCGGTCATTCAACACCGAGAGCAGGAAAAGTCTCTCGATTAGTCAACACCGAGAGCAGAAAAAGCCTCTCGGTCAGTCCAACACCGAGAGCAAGAAAAACCTAACGGTTAGTCCAACAAAGGATACAACGGCAGGATTGCAGGTTTTCGGAAGGACAAGAACATCCAAGATAGAATCGGCCCGAGTCCTTTCCTCGGACGACCCGAAATGGTTATGGAAAGGACACCAAGACAAGAAAACCTCTCGGTTGGAGGTCTCCAGACGTTAAAAGATTGGAGCATTCAGAGATAAAGAAATTAAAAGGTAAAGATTTCCGAAAAGAAAGGTAAAGCTCAGCGACCTGACTACCCACCTCGAACGACTTAACCTGCTGTCGCAGACTAAAGTTATGGGGGGTAGCTCAGAAAGGTAAACAGGATAATAAAGCTTCAGAAAGAGTTTCAGTAAAGATTCAGGAAGACAAAGCTTCAGGATGATAAAGCTTTAGGAAAACAAACAGGAAGGTAAAGGTTTAGAAAGACAGATCTTCAGGAAGGAAAAGGTTCAGGGAGATAAAGTTTCAGAACGACAAAGCTTTAGGATGACAAAGCTTCAGAATGAAAAAGTTTCAGGAATGAAAATCTTCAGGAAGGTATGAGGATAAAACCTCTTTAAAAAATCATCAAGTAAGACTCAACAAAGTTAAAGCTTCTACAAAGGGAAAATCACCGAAGCTACACCAAACTCTCAAATTAAGATCTCTCAGGAGCAACTCGAACAAAGATACGGGGAGACAACCCCTATAACAAACCATACGGGGATATCACCTCTACAAAAAATAACCAAGTGAGTTCATCGCTTCTAAAAGATTTTTTCATATCCTCCTCGGTCATAACTTACACAAACCGATTGTTTGTTTAAGTTAAGGAGGATAACTCAAAGTAAGATTTTTCTCTCCTAGTCACGGAGGTTAAAACAAAAGATTTTTTCTCTCCTAGTCACGGAGTTCAAAACAAAAAGATTTTTGAAACAAAAGATTTTTCTTACCCTCCTCAGAGTTAACTTACGCAAACCGATTGTTTGTTCAAGTTATTAGAGGATAAATGAGAATTGATTTGTCATGGAAAGTTTTTCCATAACAAAGAATTCAAACATTACAAAGTTCGAAAATAAAGATATTCACAGGTGAGACCAAGCTAGATGGTATTCAGATTAGAAGATTCAGTACGCCAAGCACAAAACCTCGGGCCACCAGAAGCCCCTAGTCGTTATAAGTCTCGGACAACCAAAGCCTCAGCGCTAGTCTGGGCCTCCGAAGCCCCCAAGAGAGATTTTTGTGGAAGCGGTCTACGAAGCGCTACCGATGAAGAAGCTTCGGAGTGGCATTTCACCACAATCTTGGTGAAATCAACTACATCAGTCCGATCCATCTCCTACCGAGAGTAGGAAATCATTTTTACAACTTTGGCCCGACCGACAATATTATGTAGAGGCATTTATGAAGAAGATATCTATGAGAAGTTGCTATTAGTACTATGACAGATTACAAGTTGGATCCACTCAACCCGATCCAAGGAGGAGATAAACATTTAGCAACTACTTTAGGGAAATCAGGTATCAGTTATCCCTGGTAGAATTGGGATAGGACTTATGGTCCAATCAGATAAGAAGAATGATCAGATCAGAAGTCTAAGAAGATATCAGATTAGAAGTCTAATAAAGGGTCAGAGTCCAATTAGAACTTTGACAGCAGTTCTAGATCGACAAGGAGCAGGAATTCTAATCCTTCCAGAGATTCGAGGAATTATTCGTCATAATTACTTTGAAAGAGGCGGCAATTGTCAGATACAGATTATGGAAGATCCAGATTCAGAAACTGAGGTATTTAATTCTCTTACATTCTAAATTCAAATAAGAGAATTAGGGGGGTAACTGTTGGAGAAATAATTAGCTCCAAAGACATGTGGGCCAAGCCCATCGGGTCAGCCCAGCAAGATTAGACCCAATTTATAAGACCATTCGTTATTTCCAAAAAGACGTATATCCCGAGTATATCAAGATAGACTTCTATCCCATCAAATATGGGATAAGGTACCTAATAGAATGACATTAGCTAAAGAGAGTGTCATATCCAGTTTGGACTCTACTACCCAATTTGAATTCTATGAAGATAAGACTCAAGACTATGTGATCTAGGACTCAGACTCCTAATTAGAAAGATAAAATTAAAGACTATGTGATCTAGGACTCATACTCCTAATCAGATTATGCTCCAACTATTTTAGCAGTTTTATAACTGTGAGCCTATAAATAAGACTACTACGCCAGGTATTAAAGAACAGATTCTCTGAACTCTTGAGATTACTGATATTCTCCAGAAAATAAGTTTGAACTGACTTTGGCATCGGAGTGGGGGTCCGGTCGGCACCCCCGACGAGCCGTTTGTTATTTTGCAGATTACGAGCAGAACGAACATCGAGGAAGGCAACGAATCACAAGGCAACACGTCACCGTACCGGAAACTGTACCAACAATAACGTTGATGTTTTAATAGATAAAGGGATCCTAGCTAAAAGTAATTTCTTTTCATTTTTCTGGTTTTTTTTTTTATACCAAAAAAAAAAAAAGAAAACACAAAAACTAATTATGTGTAAAAATTGAAATGCATTAGCACCTCCCCCCCCCCCCCCCCCCCCCCCCACAAAGTTTAAGAAGAACAAACTTTACCCTGAGCATTTTAGGGCTGAAATGTCACATGCGCTTGACGTAATTTCAATCTAAGTAGACGGAAAAACTTAATGGACTGAGAGTGCAAAGTGTCATAATTTGATAATTTGTGGAGTTTAATTGTCACATTTTAAACTTTAAAGGTAAAAATGTCAAAGTAGTAATACTTAAGGAGGTAAATTGTATTTTCCCTTAAATGATCAATGAGCCTTGTTAGTATGCTTTGTGTTTTATTCTTTTTATTGAATTCTAAATTACTTATTTAAGAAATTAAAAAATAAAGGAGAAATTTCACTTGACCCCTCATATGTTATGAGTTTTCAATGTTAATTTCGAATTAATTATCAAAAGTGTTGCAATGTGGGTATCCTTTTTTCAGCCCCTTTTAATTTCACCCATTCATTAGAATTTTTTATTAAATCTTAACGGTGATGCTAAAATGACCAAAATACCTCGTTTAAAATGAAGTGAAAATTTGCCTCCCTAGTGACCCACGACCAGCAATGCATGGGTCACCCCACCAATGGAAGGACTAGTTTAGTTTTTGTTTAAAACAAAAATTAAGGATAAATTTGTATTTTATAATTTTTATAGTGATATAAGAGACATTTTACTTATTAGCGGTTTGAATTAATGCAAAACCCCAACAGGTAGGGGTGAAATTAAAAATGATTAAAAAATGGGATACTCACATTATAACTTTTAATAATTCAAGATTAATATTGCAAAACTCGATCGTGACACATCAAAGGGGATAAGTGAAGTATTCCAAAAACAAAAGATATGCGTCCAATACCTTTTAACTTTAACAACATACTAGATAATATGTGGGGCGATCACCAAAGTAATTGCATTTTAAACCAACCCGTAAGTTTAAAATGCATATATACCCCACCAAATGTTACGTTCAACCGTACCACTTGTTTTGAACACTGATTCAGCCAATAAAAAAGCCTAACATATTTGGATAAAGAATTTGAGAAATTTCTAGAATATTAAAATCTAAAAGTTAGAGTACAATTGGTAGCTAGCAATAACAACATCAATGCAATAATTAATGAAAGTTAAATGTTATGGTTTATATATATGAGCAATAACAGGGGAAAAGGCCAGGAGAGGGATCGATATTAATGATGGTTTTTCCAACTCTTGATTTTGAAAGAGGAAATAAAAGAAAAAGAGACCAGAGAATGCGACCATAACAATGATGAGAAGCGGCTCATTTGGCAACTATAATTAATAATAATGAGGAATTAATAAAGAGCACAGTGATGATTGTACATGTACGTGGTGAAAATTGTGGTTATAGTGTTGGTGAAAGCTGTGCCAAAATCTTCTTATGCATGGTGAACAATTAATGGGGTTTCTGGTGGCATGCATGAAGATATATAATGGTGTTCGTATAGAGATGGGGGATAGTAATGGTGGTGGTAAAGATAGTAAAGAAGATGGTGATGATGACAATTTGAAATATAGGAGTATCATAATATTGATAAATGATAATGATGGTAGTTGGTTGTTAGAATATAAATTAAATTTTTGGAATAAGTAGTAATTTAATATAGTATTAGAGCAGATTGAGATTATGAGTTCTCGAACTCTGGCCTACTTTCATCATTCACCTTCCATTTCAATTAAATATTTTTCGTATTGGACCTCACCTATTAAGAGAGCGTTTGAGCCTACACTTAAAGAAGAGTGTTAGAATATAAATTGAATTATTAATTTACCATTTCCTATCAACTTAAGCTTTTAAAATAAGTAGTGGTTTAAAGTTGGTTAATCGATTTTCATGATCAGGATTTGTACAAGCCAGGCTTAAAATCTCAAATTTAAAATTTCACATAATTCTCAAACGGCAAGATACAGAATATATAGAACATTTGCAAATATACACAGACTGAAGAGATCGATCGATGCTACTATTTAACGTCCGACTTCAAGGTTTGACTCAGTTATGAAGGGATTAGGAGATATAAATGATTCTCCAGGTACATGATACGTAGCAACAGGCATTTTCATCGGAAGCTTTGGCAGCGGGGCTTGAGAATTAAGAACTTGAATTGCTTGTCTTATTGAGGGCCTCAAACTTCGATCAGGATGAGCACACCATAGACCAACAATCATTAGATGCTCTACCTGCTTCACATGGACATCAATATCCAGCATCTCATCCACACCCCACAGAAGCTTTCCCCTTCCAAAAAGATCCCAAATCCACGCTACCAGTCCCGTTTCAGAACTACTCTTGTCAATCGGATCAACTGACTTCCTTCCAGTAGCAATTTCCAAGACAACCACCCCAAAGCTAAAAACATCTGACTCTTTGCTGGACTTGCCTGTGATTATGCATTCCGGCGCCAAATAGCCCAAAGTTCCGGCCAAACCAGTCGTCTGGGGACCTAGCTCGTGGTCCACAAGTCTAGCTAACCCAAAGTCACCAAGCTTGACGTTGAAACCAGAATCTAGCATTATGTTGCTTGATTTAATATCCCGGTGCACAACACACTGCTCCCACTCTTCATGAAGATAGAGCAATCCAGACGCCAAGCCGAGAGCAATTTTGTGCCTCACACCCCAAGAAAGATGACTCTTTTTCCCAAAGAGGTGAGAGTCAAGGCTTCCGTTTGGCATGAACTCATAAACAAGTAAAAACTCACCATTATCATGGCACCAACCGATGAGCTGGACAAGATTCCGGTGCCGTAGCTGGCTAATGATCTTCACCTCGGTTATGTACTCCTTGATCCCTTGTTTAGAACCTCTTGAAAATTTCTTCACAGCAACTGCCACTTTCGAACAAGTAAGGTAACCCCCATAAACCTCTCCAAACCCACCTTCACCTAATTTCCTCTCCTTTGAGAAATTTTCTGTAGCCGAAACAAGATCTGTATAAGAAAACCTTCGTGGCCCTGCTCCTCTTTCAAAGTCATCACTTATCGATGCAACATTAATTCTGTGTAGTGTTGTTTCCTTCCTCGTCTGCTTCAGCCTCCACAAAGTTCCAGAAGTTATAATAAGCATCGAAAGTATCACGGCACCAAATACAACTGCTACAACTCGTATTATCATCTTCGTGGCATTTTTTCCATTGTTTTCCTTTGCATAATCTAAACTAGAATTAAACCCCCATGATCGAAGCGTGTGTTGCTCTACATTATAACTAGTAGCAGCTGAAAACCCGATCGTGACCAACTCAGGTAGAACCTCCATCAGATCAATTTGGTAAGAGAGGCTAGTATTTTCTCGAGTACTAGAGGTATTTTGGTAGGTCCAAAAGACAGTAAGATTCTTAGTAGTACCATTATAAGTAATCCATACATCAGCAGGATCTCTGCTATGTAAGCTAGCATTCCACCTGGTGGAGAGGTTAGAGGCAATTGAGTTTACGTTGATTCCCACATGCTCATATGGAGGATCCCAGCCATTTGAATGAGAGTCAAACTCAACAAGAACAATTTTGCTTTTGGAAGAGATATTGGTTGTGTTAAATAGGCCAAGAAAACCACCGGCCGAATTCGGTGGGATTTGAAAACCTACAGGAGCAAGGAAGAATGCAAACCCAGCCGCATAGTTTTCATTTCCTTGGGTGTCGATGGTGAAGGAGAAGTGGGTGGTGAAGTCAGAGAGTTTCTTATTGTCAGAGTTCCAAAGTTGTACGTTGTGAGCATAGGTGACTCGACCAACCCGACTTACATACCTGACATTGGTAAATTCAATGACTCCGTTAGAAGACATTGCATCTCCACCATACAATATGTCAGGCATATCTGGGTCAAAGCGAGGTATTTGGAAGGAGATGGAAGTAGCAGAGGGAAGAAGAATACAAAAGGAGAGGATGAGAAGTGGTACAAGTAAGTGGTAGAAACAGTTGGCCATGGCTTGAGTGAGCGAAGGAAGAATTAAACCAGAAAGTACTTCAAGCAAGCAAACGAGCTAGCTAGCTACCACATGCACATGCAAGTAAAGGTTTATATGGATGGAGAGTTTTTCAAATAAAAGTTATGTTTTAGCATAAGATAAAAAATTATCTTCTAGCTTTGGAAGTTAAGAGGCCAGTTTCCTTTGAGGCAGAATTGCTTTAATAATATTGGCTTTTGGCTAAATGTTTTATGATAAAGGTGATCATGCCCTTTGGCTAAATATATGGTTGCTTTTTGTATAATGGCCTTTGGCGTATGTTAACACGCCTGTCAAAAGAGGAAGAGTTGAAGCGTGAGTGCAACATTAATGAGGGAGAAAAAGAGAGAGACATTTATCCCCAATAAAAGAGATCGAAATTTGTTCTTTTGTTTGTGTGTATTAGAGTTTTTAGGTTCAGAGTGATTTTTCCTTTACTATTTTTATTTTCCATCTTAGATAATGAATTTATTTGTAATTGTCTCCGTCTCCTACTTCACATCGAAGAAACTATGCAAATCTTGGTGTTTTCTTATGCATTATTGTTTTTTCATATTTACCATAATTATGATCTTTTTCACAACAGAGTTGATAAAACGTACGATCTCTAGCTATTTAATTAGGTGGCCTTTTTTGTAATGTTGTTTCTCCATATTCAGGGGCTATTCTGATTTAATTAATTACTTTTTTCTGGTTGGAGTATGATCACATGTAAAGATGAAGAGGTGAAAATGTACTGTATTAATTAAAAATCATATTAATTTGTATTTGATTCAACAAATGGATGTAAAAAGAAAATATTGATTAAGAAAGAGTAAAAATAAATTAACACATTAAGTCACAATCTAAAAGGCAAAGTATAAGGTAGTAATTATTTAATAAGATGAATTACAAGACGCCAATAATTACAAATGGATATTTCTAAACTGCGAAGAGACACTATATATCAGACTATAAATAATTAAACCAAAAGTTTGCTACTTGTACGTAGACAATAGATTTTAGAATTTTAATTTCCTTTTACTTTTCCTCTGGACTCTTGTATATATGGAAAGAATTTGAGAAACAAAAAACAAGTTGACAATTAGCAAAGTATAAAAATCTTAGATATATAAATGATTATTTAATTTAGATACCCATCATGATGACTATGCATGATGAGTTCAAATTAAGCTTCTATGCTTAACCCAAGAGAACAAGAAATTAATCAAGTGATAAAGAGTGTGAAACGACTAAGATAAGCGAACAGACATAAAAGATGCATGCATGGGAACTTCTAGAATATGAATCAACACATGGCACTTGCTTAATTGTATGTTACACGCTTTGATATTACAAGTTAAATCAAACTAATGGCATGCACCAGAAACTTATGTATATGCAGGTGTTATATTTTATTAAAATTAAAAAATAAATTACTTGTTTATTTTATTGTTATTTTAAATAATTTATGAGTTTTAGGAAAGATTTCCCTCTTTTGTTGAAATTAAAAAAAAAAATTTAAAAAAAAGATATATATATATATATATATATATATATATATATATATATTATTTAAATGATGTAGAGAAATAATAAATAAGATGATGAATGATGTCTTTTAAAATTCATTAACTAAACTAGGTAAAGTATGTTTTGATTAGCCATTTTACATGTAGAAATGCATAAGTCGTTTAAAGTACTTTTAGAGGACTTCCACATACCTTTAATTAAGGCCAAATCACTCCAAAATTGTTGTCTCTTTTCTCTCTCCACTTCGGCACTTCTTTCACACATTTCATTATATATTAATAGTTTTACCCTAAAATAAAATAAAGTTTTTTTAAAAAGTCTCAAAAGATTAAAAAATTTAAAACAAAAATAAAATGAAAAACTTCACTTATAACCCCTGATATTTCATTACTTTTTAAAAAAAAAATGTACCAAACTTTAAAAAGTGTTAATTTTTAGGATATCCATATTTCATTTTTTTTTTTTTTTAATTTCAACCCCCATTAGAATTTCCCATTAAATCCAATAAAAATTCCTAAAGTACCATTGTGTTTATTTTTTAAAAAAACATTATAAAAATTTTCAAAGATTCAGGCATTGGTATTTTTACAAATTTCGTTAAATTCTTACTAACACCTAAATCTTAATAATTTTTTTTTTCAAAAGAAATGAGGATTATTTTAGAAATTTTGACATGATTTAACGGAAGATTGAAATTGACACTTTTTAAAGCTTAAGTATTTTTTTTTTAAAAGAAAAGTAATTTTTTTTAAGAAATGATGAAAGATTAAAAGTTATAAATAAAGTTATGCTAAAAAAAAAAAAAAAAAAAAAAAAAAAAAAAAAAAAAAAAAAAAAAACTGAGATGGCGATTGACTAATTAATGTGTTTAACCAATATTTGGTTGGTGAAATTTTGGGCTGCCTGATAATAAATGAAAAAATAGTTGACTAATACCCTTGACCTCCAAACCCCATCTACCTAGAAAGACACAGGTCCAAGACCTCTAACCTACTCGGGCTTGGGTAGGCAATGGGCCCATGGCTAGAAGCTGCCATGAAGATACGGCGCGTTCCAGTTCAGTGACTATATAAGGGAAGGGTCTCCTCTCGCCAAGTTGGGCCTAGCCCTAGCCCTAGCCTCTTCCTCAGCCCAAGTCTTGGCTTGCCAAGGATCTCCATTCAACTGAAGAGATTATACTTCTTGTTTTGAAAGTTTTTGACACAATTTGTTAATTTCATACATGCAAATTCAGCGTAAAATTAGTGGGTTAGATTAGGATTAAAATGTTTGATATTTTTTATTAAATTAGTCGAATTAAAATTTATCTATATAGTCTTATAAAGTTATATTTATACATTAACATAACACACACTCAATACGCAACTACAAATTGTCACTCTAAACTATATACTTTGTTGATTGTTTTTATTTTGGTTGTTTTCAGCCGGCCTCTTGGTCCCAAAAAAAAGCAAAACACTAGGTACTTTCCAGCAATTAAAGGTATGTATCGTCATTCATTGCATATGCACTGTGCGGGACAATATACCATTCAGATCTTCTAAAGAAAGAAAATATTGTTCTTTTCCCACTAGCTGATCATAGGAATTAAACCCTGGAGCAGAAATCCGGGTATCTTTAATATATATATATATATATATTAAGAAAACTTTACCCAATGGTACGGACCACCCAACTAATTTAAGGAAGATATATAGAATCACTTCATTTGAAAGCCAATTGAGAGACAGTACTAAGCTCGTCAAATCGATCATTTCAGCTTAGACAGTATATATATAATGTTGGAGCACTTTGAGAAACAGATCCAACTTTGTACGTTTTCTGTTAGGTTCACAAAACAGAAAGATTTCAAGAATTATATTCGAAGTTGATGTTCTTGAATAGATGCAATTATATATATTCTCCACCACCAAGTGGGGGTGATCCTAAAAGATGCAATTGTATTTAGACGTTTTACATCTGACAATTATATTCCTTTAGATAGCAAGAAGCAACTTGGCAGCAGAGATGCCCCACATGTCCGTGTATATATATATATGCTTGTCAAACTGGCTTTCATTGTCATCAAAAGCGAAATGCCATGACTGATGAAGTTTTATCAACCGTTGTTTCCACATGAGCTACAGATCGAAGAATGAGAGGAAAGAGATACAAAATCTCCAACACAATTAAGCACAACCACGATCTGTTTCTAGCTCAAGAAAAAAATCAAAGTTATATTCTAATTTACGGAATAGCTAGAATATAGATTATTAGAAATTTCTACTCTACATCCTTAATATGAGTAAAAAAAATAATAATAATTAAAAAATACAAGTATTTTGAAGGTGCAGCGTGCCAATGTGTATCAATGTTTTGGACATGATAGGGCACAATTGAAACACTTTTTGGAGTGAAGAGAAAAGGTAGAGACAAACCCTAATTAACATGGGAGCTGGCTAGGTTGAAAAAGAAAAGCTGTAAGCTATAGACAAACCCTAACATGGGAGCTAGGTTAAAGTGTGAAATGGCAATAGTATAGGAATATATTCACATTCTTCGAGCCAGACATTAAAATCACTCCATGCACAGGTACTGAAAGTTTTGTCAAGCATTACGTGAAGTGCAACTCTGCCCGATTCATGATCAGCATGTGAGTTGAGGCATGACAGGGACATACATCTCCTTCCCAAAAAAAAGCCATACTATCGGAAATGAAAGTAAATTATGATGAACCCTCATGCATGTGCTCTCTTCTTTGTTTTTATGTCACTGTAGTTTGCATCAGAGACTTAAAAAGAAGTAATTTTCAATTGTGTCCTGATTCAGTGAAGCGACATAATCCCTTGTTGGGATGATAAACTTGATGCAAAATCACCTTTTTCTTGGTGTGTGTACGCTTTGTACACATATATGATTTTCTGATGATTGACACCTGGCCAATTAGCTCGTGGTTGGAGGGATTAGTCTAATCTTGAAATCTGCGTCTCCTTAATTCAAGGGCCGCATTGGAATTTCCAGTGAGATCGAATCTTATTGGTTAAACAAATCACATTCACGTGGGCTTAGCCAATAGAAAGTTGTGTTTAGAGACAGTCAACAGAGACCTTCATGATTATTGGTGCGTTTTAGCAGCCGCCTAACCACTATGTTAATGCAAATAGTAAAGTACTACGTCTTAGCTTCATCTAAAGTGATATCATGCCCATATATAGTAATCATAGGGTTTTCTAATTAGGAAATCCTTTTATGGGCAGACAAAAACCCGCACACCTAGTGCTTGGTGGTAAAGATTGTTTGCCATTGGACTAAGCCCGATAAAGCGTGGGAAGACCTCCATCGATTGGCGGACGGGGACTTCAGTCCTAAAGACACATTCTTAGCAGGGTAACCTTACTTTGTTTTTGTTTTTGTTTTTTTTTAATAATTATATAGAAACAACGAGCTAGGTAAAGTGTTATGGTTATATATGTGGAGTTGGGCAAAGGAGAGATATGTGTAGGTTTTGAGAATTAAGGAAGGTATATAGAAGAGGAAAATTATGGTTTCGGTGTGAATATGCAAAGAAGGAAAAATGTGGGAAAATATGAGAGTCAGAATTTTAAATTGCTCGATGAGTCAACATGTTCGACAAGAAGCAGATCTCAAGGCATGATGATTGATGCGTTTGTCGAGGCATGGATCTTGAGGCAGATGTGGCATGGTGTGATGCAACTTTGGAGAGTGAAGCAACCAGCTGGAGTCCATTTTATAACTGAGGCGGAGAATGCAAAGCATTTGAATGTGTTTTGTAGATTTGTGTTTCATATTCTGTAGTGTGCGTTTTGTAATAGGCCGGCTAAACATATATAGTGGACTTTCTGTTTTAGTTGCTAGCTATTTGGATTAGCTGTAATAATTTTTCTTTTCTATTCTTTTCTTTTCTTTTCGAGTAAATACAGGAAGAGGGGAAAGGGCTATAGACAGGCATACACAAATGAGATTTTTTATAAGGATAAAGACCAAACAATCCATGATTAATTGGCTGCCCATTTAGCCACCAAGTGAGCCCTTGAATTTGTTTGTCTATGAACCTTTGCAACATTATAGACTAGAATATGAGAAAGAGTGAGGAGGGTATCTCTAATTATAGGATCAATCTTTCAGTTTCAAATAAAAATTGGCATCTTGAGAACCATAACAATAACAAGTGAGTCTCCCTCTAGAAAAAGCTTGTCAGCACCTAAAGAAAAAGCTAAATTAGGTGTTAAGAGAGTTGCAGTAGCCACGCCAATATTAACCTTAGAAGTTAGAAGAATTTATCTTTAGTGAACCAGCAGCTAGAACTTGACCTGTATCATTACAAACCACGACCGAAGCCACAAAGAAGTTTGTTCTAAAAGCAACATCAAAATTTGCTTTTAAAGTGCCTGAAGGAGGAGGCATCCAAAGATGACATTCAACATTTAAACTATCTCAAGCTTAAGTATGAGATTAACAGCATGTATAATACCTCTTAGAATAGAGTGCACCTCCACATAAACATTTGGCTTCGAAAAAACCAAATTTGATCCAAAGCAATAGAGGCAAAGATCTGAAAATTAAGACTCTTTTTTAGGGATAGCTAAGAATTTAATTAGAATGATTAACAATAGCCTTAATCCAACTAGAGATATGCAAATCAACAAAAGCTTTTACATTTAAAGGCCAACTTGAATTCCTCCATGTAGTCCTAGTAATACCATAACCTAAAAGGAGGTGATTTGCAGTCTCCAACTTTGAATCACAAAAGGGCATAACCATACCTCATCATCCCTGTTAGAAGAAGCAAAAAATCTGGCAACTTATGTTGACTGAATAGGCTGTTATAAAAGATCAAATTCATGGGAGTTAGAAATCAAGAAAAAGACTAATCAATGCAAAGTGTTTGCTTGCATGTTGAATAGAATGTGTTTTGTAGATTTGTGTTTCATATTTTGTAGTGTGCGTTTTGTAAGAGGCCGAACAAGGGGACTTTCTGTTTTAGTTGTTAATTGGATTAGTTGAAGTAATTGTTTTTTTCTTTTATTTTATTTTAGAGTAAATACAGGAAGAGAGGAAAGGGCTATAAACAAGCATACAGAAAATAAGGGAATTCTGGGGATAAAGTCCAACAAACCATATGATTAATTGGCTGCCCATTTAGCCACCAAGTGAGCCCCTAAATTTGCTTGCCTTTGAACCTTTGCAACATTCCAGACTGGAATATGAGAAAGAGTGAGATGGGTGCCTCTAATTATAGGATCAATCCTTCACTTTCCAATAAAGCTCGATGAGTCAACATGTCTGACAAGAAGCAAATCTCAAGGCTTTATGATTGATGCGTCAGACAAGGCACGGATCTTGAGGCAGATGTGGCCTGGTGTGATATGACTTTGGAAAGTGAAGCAACTAGTTGGAGTCCATTTTATAACTGAGGCAGAGAATGCAAAGCGTTTGCATTGTATGTTGAATAGAATGTGTTTTGTTGATTTGCGTTTCATATTCTATAGTGTGCATTTTGTAATGGGCTAGAGACAAGCATACACAAAAGAGAAAAGAGATGAATTATGAGGATAAAGTCCAAACAAACCATGATTAATTGGCAACCCATTTAGCCACCAAATGAGTCCTTCAATTTGCTTGTCTATGAAACTTTGCAACATCCCATAATAGAATATGAGAAAGAGTGAGGAGGGTATCTCTAATTATAGGATCAATCCTTCTTTTTTTGTCAAAACTGGCTTTTTGAGATCCATAATAGTAACAAGTGAGTCTCCCTCTAGAAGAAGCTTGTTAGCACCAAAAAAAAAAAAGCTAAATTAGTTGCTAAGAGAGTTGCAGCAGCCTCAACAATACTAACCTCAGTGAAATTTATCTTTAGTGAACCAGCAGCTAGGGTTTGACTTGTATCATTACAACCACAGCCGAAGTCACATAGAACTTTTCTCTAACAGCAACATCAAAATTTGTTTTTAAAGTGTCTGAAGGAGGAGGCATCCAAAGATGACATTCAACATTTAAACTATCCCAAACTTGAGTATGAGATAAATAGCATGTCTAATACCTTTTAGAATAGACTGCACATCCACATAAACATTTGGTTTCTAAAAAACCAAATTTGATCCATAGCAATAGAGGCAAAGATCAGAAAATTAAGACTATCTTTTTAGGGATAGCTAAGAATTTAATTAGAAGGATTAACAATAGCCTTAATCCAACAAGAGATATGCATGCAAATCAACAAAAGCTTCTACATTTAAAGGCCAACTTGAATTCCTTCATATAGTACTTGCAATATCATAACCTAAAAAGATGTGATTTGCAATCTCCAACTTTAAATTACAAAAAGGGTAGAACCATACCTCATCCTCCCTGTTAGATGAAGCAAAAAATCTGGCAACTTATGTTGATTGAATAGGCTGTTATAAAAGATCAAATTCATGAGAGTTAGAAATCAAGAAAAATACTAATCAATTTAAAGTGTTTGCTTGTATGTTGAATAGAATGTGTTTTGTAGATTTGCGTTTCATATTCTGTAGTCTGCGTTTTGTAAGAGGCTGAACAAAGGGGACTTTCTGTTTTAGTTGTTAATTGGATTAGCTGTAGTAATTGTTTTTTTCTTTTCTTTTCTTTTAGAGTAAACACAGAAAGAGGGGAAAGGGCTATAGACAAGCATACAGAAAAGAAGGAAATTATGAGGATAAAGTCCAAACAAACCATATGATTAATTGGCTGCCCATTTAGCCACCAAGTGAGCCCCTACATTTGCTTGTCTTTGAACCTTTGCAACATTCCAAACTGGAATATGAGAAAGTGTGAGATGGGTGTCTCTAATTATAGGATCAATCCTTCAGTTTCTAATAAAGCTCGATGAGTCAACATGTCTGACAAGAAGCAGATCTCAAGGCTTGATGATTGATGCGTCTGACGATACATGGATCTTGAGGCAAATGTGGCCTGGTATGATATGACTTTGGAAAGTGAAGCAACCAGCTAGAGTCCATTTTATAACTGAGGCGGAGAATGCAAAGCGTTTGCATTGTATGTCGAATAGAATGTGTTTTGTTGATTTGCATTTCATATTCTATAGTGTGCATTTTGTAATAGGCTAAACGTAGTGGACTTTCTATTTTACTTATTCGTTGAATTTGCTTTAGTAACTATTTTTTTTTTCTTTCCTTTTTGAGTAAATACAGGAAGAGGGGAAAGGGCTATAGACAAGTATACATAAAAGAGAAAAGAGAGGAATTATGAGCATAAAGTCCAAACAAGCCATGATTAATTGGCAGCCCATTTAGCCACCAAATGAGCCCTTCAATTTGCTTTTCTATGAAACTTTGCAACATCCCATAATAGAATATGAGAAAGAGTGAGGAGGGTGTCTCTAATTATAGGATCAATCCTTCCTTTTTTTGTCAAAATTGGCTTTTCGAAAGCCATAATAGTAACAAGTGAATCTCCCTCTAGAAGAAGCTTGTTAGCACCCAAAGAAAAAGCTTAATTAGTTGCTATGGGAGTTGCACCAGCCTCACCAATACTAACCTCAGTGAAATTTGTCTTTAGTGAACCAGCAGCTAGGGTTTGACCTGTAGCATTACAACCACAGCCGAAGTCACATAGAAGTTTTCTCTAAACGCAACATCAAAATTTGCTTTTAAAGTGCCTGAAGGAGGAGGCATCCAAAGATGACATTCAACATTTAAACCATCCCAAACTTGAGTATGAGATAAACAGCATGTCTAGTACCTTTTAGAATAGACTGTACATCCACATAAACAATTGGTTTCTAAAAACCCAAATTTGATCCATAGCAACAGAGGCAAAGATCTGGAAATTAAGACTTTCTTTTTTAGGGATAGTTAAGAATTTAATTAGAAGGATTATCAATAACCTTAATCCAACAAGAGATATGCATGCAAATCAACAAAAGCTTCTACATTTAAAGGCCAACTTGAATTCCTTCATATAGTCCTTGCAATATCATAACCTAAAAAGATGTGATTTGCAATCTCCAGCTTTGAATTACAAAAAGGGCAGAACCATACATCATCCTCCCTGTTAGATGAAGCAAAAAATCTGGCAACTTATGTTGATTGAATAGGCTGTTATAAAAGATCAAATTCATGAGAGTTAGAAATCAAGAAAAAGACTAATCAATTTAAAGTGTTTGCTTGTATGTTGAGTAGAATGTGTTTTGTAGATTTGTGTTTCATATTCAGTAGTGTGCATTTTGTAAGAAGCTGAACAAAGCGGACTTTCTATTTTAGTTGTTAATTGGATTAGCTGTAGTAATTTTTTTTCTTTTTTTTTCTTTTCTTTTAGAGTAAACACAGAAAGATGGGAAAGGGCTATAGACAAGCATATAGAAAAGAATGAAATTATGAGGATAAAGTCCAAACAAACCATATGATTAATTGGCTAACCATTTAGCCACCATGTGAGCCCCTAAATTTGCTTGTCTTTGAACCTTTGCAACATTCCAGACTGGCATATGAGAAAGAGTGAGATGGGTGTCTCTAATTATTGGATCAATCCTTCAATTTCTAATAAAGCACAATGAGTCAACATGTCTGACAAGAAGCAGATCTCAAGGCTTGATGATTGATGCGTCTGACGAGGCACAGATCTTGAGGCAGATGTGGTCTGGTGTGATGTGACTTTGGAAAGTGAAGCAACCGGCTGGAGTCCATTTTATAACTGAGGCGGAGAATGCAAAGCGTTTACATTGTATGTTGAATAGAATTTGTTTTGTAGATTTGGGTTTCATATTCTATAGTTTGCATTTTGTAATAGGCTAAACGTAGTGGACCTTCTATTTCAGTTATTCGTTGAATTTGCTTTAGTAACTTTTTTTTCTTTCCTTTTTGAGTAAATACAGGAAGAGGGGAAAGGGCTATAGACAAGCATACATAAAAGAGAAAATAGAGGAATTATGAGGATAAAGTCCAAACAAACCATGATTAATTGGCAGCCCATTTAGCCCCCAAATGAGCCCTTCAATTTGCTTGTCTATGAACCTTTGCAACATTTCAGAATAGAATATGAGAAGAAGTGAGGATGGTGTCTCTAATTATAGGATCAATCCTTCCGTTTTTAGTCAAAATTGGCTTTTTGAGAGCCATAACAGTAACAAGTAAGTCTCCCTCTAGAAGAAGCTTGTTAGTACCCAAAGAAAAAGCTAAATTAGTTGCTAAGAGTTGTTGTAGCCTCACCAATACCAACCTTAGTGGAATTTATCTTTAGTGAACCAGCATCTAGGGTTTGACCTGTATCATTACAACCACAACCGAAGTCACATAGAACTTTTCTCTTACAACAACATCAAAATTTGCTTTTAAAGTGCCTAAAGGAGGAGGCATCCAAAGATGACATTCAACATTTAAACCATCCCAAACTTGAGTATGAGATTTAGCATGTCTAATACCTTTTAGAATAGACTGCACATCCACATAAACATTTGGTTTCTAAAAAACCAAATTTGATCCATAGCAAAGATCTGAAAATTAAGACTCTTTTTTAGGGATAGCTAAGAATTTAATTAGAAGGATGGACAATAGCCTTAATCCAACAAGAGATGTACATGCAAATCAACAAAAGCTTCTACATTTAAAGGCCAACTTGAATTCCTTCATATAGTCCTTGCAATATCATAACCTAAAAAGATGTGATTTGCAATCTCCAGCTTTGAATTACAAAAAGGGTAGAACCATACCTCATCCTCCCTATTAGAAGAAGCAAAAAATCTAGCAACTTATGTTGACTGAATAGGCTCTTATACAAGATCAAATTCATTGGTTAGAAATCATGAAAAAGACTTATGTTGTATTCATTACTTTGGAGGTCAAAACACCTCGAATAGCTTATTGTATTGTTTAAGAGTAATGCGATACACAATCTCACCCACACAATCTTTGACATGACTTTTAAAATTGTTAGGAAGAGAATCGCCTGAAAAGTCCACCAATAGTGGTGTACTTAAGTATATATATTAACAACTCGCACTCACAACAAATCTCTACCTCACATGTGAATCTCTTCTGCGTTAACCCAACTCCCCATTGCGTGTGAGTCCTTTTACAAATCCAATAATGTCACGTGTACAAGAATTGCACCAATTATGGGCAACAGAATGACGACTTTGCTCTGAAAGCCATCCACACTCTTTAATGGAACCAAACCAAATGTGTCAAATACCAAAACACTCATTTAAGCGGAAGCTAACAGTAGCTTTAATACCAATTATTAGGGAGAGAATGAGGGTAGCCTCAAGGGGGTGCTACTTGAGAGGAGCGTGGAGAATTACCCCAACATGAAGTTGAAAGAAATATGTACTAGCTTCTACATGCACCTAGCTTCTAGGAGAAAGAGGGGTTGCTGCTCTGTTTAAATAGATATATAAAGCAAGTTGAAAGTTAATATGCGGTTTGTGTTTGGTAGGAACACCTCCAACCATGTGTGGATATGGCCTGTAAAGTGTTTGGATATGGCCTTTGCCTTTTTTCTTTTTCTTTTTTCCATTTTTGCAAGTATGGCCTTTGCATTTGGACATGCATGAATTTGATCTCTTTCTTGCCTTTTTTTGCCTGACACATGGACCGAAAATTTCACTGTTTTACATATATATATATATATATATATATATACCACCTCCAAATTCACCTGCGCTGTATTGCTATAGTTTCTGTATTAACAGACTTATAATACATGTAGAAATGCGCGCAGGCAGACCATGCATAATGTCCCTCCCTTTGTTTTTTCAATGGCAAAAGTGTCGGACCATTAATATTACAACGACAAATATAATCTGGGTTTTTCTTTTCGAATTCGATCGATGATTCACTCAAATATAAAATTGTGAAGCCTTTGATGATAATGTTTTCAAATAAAATAAATACCGAACAATATTATAGCTAGGTTAGGACGCAAAAACCACCAAACGACATGGAACGTGATGGATGCAGAAATAAAACTTTCTTTCATGTAGAAACGTACTGTGCCATATATATAATATTGTTTACTGTGCCTGCTGGAAGGCCATTAGAGCCATTAAAATTTTCCTAACATAGTACCACTAGTAGACGCACGTGTCACTGATCAATGATACCTAGCTCAGATCGATGCCGCCATCAAAATACTTGGATAAAATATGAATATATATATATATATATATATATACTGGAGTATTTAATTCACTTTAGAAAGTATAGATGAGAGCATTGATAATTAATTGTTTATGTACCTCAAATCACTCTCCCCATTTACCGGCCATTTCTGTATATATTCACCCCCCCTAAGCCGTTTTCTCTCCTATGAACCTAGCTCAAACGAACACCATCTTGTCAATAGTAAACAAAGCCTGTTTTTTATCAGTCTCAAGTACCAGGTAAGCTTTGATCATCAAAACCTGCTTTCTAGTCTTACCCTATTGATCTTTAAACTATATATATATATTTATTAATGTCTTTATTGCAGCAGGAACCCTAAAAGTATAGAAATTAAGCAGAAGGGGATGGGGAGAGGGAAGATTGCAATTGAAAGGATCGGTAACTCAACGAGCAGGCAGGTTACTTTCTCAAAGAGGAGAAAGGGATTGATCAAAAAGGCCAAGGAGCTGGCCATTCTTTGTGATGCTGAAGTTGGTCTTATCATCTTTTCCAGCACTGAAAAACTATATGAATTTGCAAGCACCAGGTCTGGACTCTCGCACAATTTTAGCTCATATATATATTTCAGATATTGTGATGAATGATGATTGTATTACTTGAACGCTTTTTCTTTTTTCTTTTTTTCTTGCAATTTCTTATTACTTTTCTTTTCTGTCAAAAAATATGTTTGTCATTCTTAATATAGGCTGATATTATTTATGGATATATCGATCACAATGGCCTTTGGCCGGATGATCTTCTTTGGGAATGCTAGAATCAAATTAACCTGCTATATATATATATATAGTACTGGGACTGATTTGCATTTTGGATATCACATATTTCACTCAATCAGACATGGCAGAAGATGCCTAAAGATGGAAAGTGATCATGATTTATAACGTAGATGTTATCAGGTAAAGAGAAGTAGCTGATGAAATGCATGCTTTTTTCCTAATCCGTCGTAGTCTCGTAGATCGATCGCACCAGTTACTCTCTTAGCTAGGTTTGGAAGTTCCAAACGAAACAAATAAACATATATATATCTATATATCACGGATTGTTAGATTGTTTATCTAAGAATATTCTACTGATCATAAGTTAGGCATTACGAAGACTAGAGAAAAATGCATTTTTGGTATAACTAGGAGCAAAAACAAGGGAGTACTAGTACTGAAATGATCAATTGCAAGCAAGTACTTTAAAAAATTTTAAAAAATAAATAAATTATAAATAAATAAATAAAAAGACGAAGAAGTTAATTTTCATTATCTTGGATCAATTTCTAACAAGGAATGGGAGATAGAAAAGGGTATTTACTCAAACAAAAGTATCATTAAGGATACAATTAATGTTACTTTTCACATTTATGTATCACACCTATTTTAAACCTATTGACGTAGCATTTCAACAACTTAAAACATGTCACATTATCAGCCAGTTGACGCCGGACAGAATAGCGATTATTCTGCAGGCTATTTAACAGGCAGTTTGCAAGGAAGAAGACAAATAAATTATCCCAAAACACAGAAAGAAACTCTGAGAAAATATCAATATTCAATTCATTAATTGTTCCATTACAAACGTTTCCTATTTATAATAAAGCCCTAATGGCTACTAAAGGAAATAAAATCTCCTAAGACTTGAAATAAATACAAATAAGCATATTATAGAAATACTTGATGCCAAACAATATCTCCAAATTAATGAAAAATACTTGGTGCCAAAAAATTACCATATTAGGAAAAATATAATAATTATAATATTACTTGACGACAACGTAAATATAAATATGGGAATTCTTTTAGAAGATAAATCAAGAGATTTGTCGATAGTCTCTTCTTTCCTTCTTGGTCTTTCCCTTGATGGATATTGACAACTCCGTAGAAAATATCTTCTAAATCACAATTTCCCAAAGGTCTCTTCTTTCCTTCTTGAGTAGTTGACCCTTTCATTTCTTACTTAAACCAAATCAATCTCATCGCCACATCATAGACCAATTAATTCTATATTTGTGTTTGATTTTCTCCTGCATCACCAATATGAAATGAATGTAAAGAATATCACTACTCAAACTGTTATTTTTAAGTAAAAAAAAAAGATACTATTCATTTTTGGTCGCTTAAATAGTGTCGGTTGGAAAACGAAACTAGCCATATGGTTTGCATGGACTCTTGATTAGCGTCGTTTATTATTCAAATGACATTAAATTTAAATTTTGAATGTAGTTTACTATTCAAATAGTGTCATTTGAACAATAAACGAAACTATTTAGCGTCATTTTGTACAAGCGACACTAAACCAAACGACACTAAACAACATTTTTTTTTTTTTTGTGACACATGAGTTAAAATCTATCTTTTGATCGAAAAAAAAATAATAATAATTTTTTTTTAGGTTGATAATTTGAGGAAGGTAAAACAAATGTTTTTTTTTTTTTTTTTGAAAACAGGTCAAACAAATGTTACAAAAAGCATTAATCTATTAAAAATTTACTAAGAAATACATAATCGACTATAATCAAATGCAGAATTAATAGGACCCATGGCCTATTACTTGAGATCGAGTTGAATTAAATGGCTCTTTGAATAAAGGAACCCCCATCGGCGCAAGAGTTGTAGCTCAACTTTAGATATATCTTTTCTACGTTTTCTTTCTTTTCATTTTTCCTTCTTTGTCTTTTCAATATAACGTACACATGAGATCGATGTAGCTCAACTCATATACATTCATTCAGATCTTTCTTTCTTATTTTCTTCTTCTTCTTCTTGATCTCCTTTTTTGTCAATATATAGAACTTGCCTCTCATGATATATCATATCACACATTATTCACCTCATGCATGTGTAAGCTAGCTCCGGCCCACCAGATATATATAAATATGTAAGGAATCTCCAAATGAGACTTTGATATAATATGATTTGACACTACCCTCTAATTCATATGTTTAAACTTATAAGTTTGGACCCGGCCAACAATAATTTATATATTATTTAGTATTATGATTAATACCTAATATGGGATTTAATTTAGTTACTCGCATATGATACGGTTAATATTATAGTAGAGACGTCTTGAGTTTAAATCCTTCATTTCGATCAGTTAAATAATCAATGTATTGATGAGTCTCATTTGTTGATGAAGAGTTTAAGTTTATACCTTAGGAGAAGTGTAAGAATATTTAATTAAATAATTAAATTTATCATTAATTTATTATCGGCTTAAGCTTATTGAACATCAATTGATTTAATAAAACCTCTTTAGTTTCTTATTTCATGTGTCCAAAAGTTGACTTTTTGCCATTTATAACAGGATGAACATGATAAATTGGGATGATTCCGATTCCAAAACCTAGTATAATTACATAGTGATGCTTCTAGCAACGTAAAGATTGATTCTAAATATCACACAAACATCTTACAAATATTCTACAAAGCTAATTGACATATATAGCAAGATCTAGTAACTTTTGGATCAACCTGGTTTAAAAATAAATAAATTCACTGGCTATTAGACATTACCTCATGATCAATTTTGTGAGATATTGTGGGATGAGTATATATGTAGCATTCCTCTACTCTAAATCTCTAATGTAATATAATATTGGTTCTGGTAATATTAGCGGTTTGGATACCTTTATTGAGATCGAGTGTGTACATGATAAGGATAATGATCACTTGCATAGATGGATAACATTTGTTTAATTTTGAATGCAAAAGTGATCATTATCCTTAATCATCAGTACACAATCATAATGAATAATGGATGGTGGTAGCATGTGTGTTAGCCGTTAGGTAGCATACATTATCACAGCAGCTCAAAAAGCTATGTTTGAATTCTCATTTTAGGATCCATTTACATTTTACACAGACATGTTGCCTTAATCCTTTTTTTTTTTTTCTTTTTTTCTTTTTTTTCCTTTTTGCAATTGAAAAGCCTTCTTCTTCATTCACGAGCTTCTTTCGGCCTGTTGGCACAGTTTCTGATTTGATGACATGTCACCTTTTGATACGCTCTCTCCAACACCTACAAGTAAGCTCAACACAAGAGCTTGGCAGATGTGCTGAAACCTCTGATGCCTAGGTCAAATTATAATAGACAAATATTTGGGACTATGAGAGCACGTTAGAGATCAGAGAGTTTTGATATTTGGAGTAGCAGCTTATTTATAGGCATGTAGTTCTAATACAGTTTGAGTGCTCTGACTATAATTCAATTAGGATTCTAATCCCTAACTCGTGTGGGATTAAACCTTATCTTCTAAAGAGTCCAATTCGAGTTGGACTAATTATCAACCAAATCTAAATAGGCTTCTTATACCATATCTTGTGGGATATGATCATTTCGGAAAGAGTAATGATTCATTGCCACCTTTTGATACAACTTTACACTACCTTACTTATGTGGCAAAATGATTCCCTACTACTTTTTGAGTTTTAAAAATAAAATGAGATAGAGAACTACCTTGCCACATAAGCAAAGTAGTGAAAAGTTGTATCAAAAGGTGGCAATGAATCATTACTCTTTCGGAAAATCCGAGAAAGAGTCATTCTCATTCTATAACTATCTAGGAATTATGAATTAAATCTTCTCATAATTACTTGCGATAATTCCGGAATAAGCATTTCAGCATATTTCATCCATATCACCTTGTGATAGTCCCGAGAAATCCGTTTACGGGACCAGCTGGATATGAGGATTCCGTATGCATTCTTCACGTGTTCCTAGGGTAAAGATGTTCCGAGCCATATCAACTGTGTTTATCTCCAACTCTGGTAATCGAAGATTTTCATAAGATTCTATAAGAAGTATCCAAGACCGTGATGACCAACCGGTCTTTATGGGTCTTTATTCGGGTCGGTTGGACCAACTGGGCCAAAGCTCGGTCATGGGCTTACTTGGGCTTTGAGAATGATAATTTCCTCAACACTGCCAATTATATATAGAAAAGTTTTCCATTTTTTTTTTTCCATGGGAAGATTCGTGCCTGTAGAAAACTAAGAACAATATTAAACATGTCATGACCTAATTCTCGTGAAAATTATGAATTAAGCAAGCCATTATATTGATACCTTTATGGAGCCGAAAATTTTGGTATGTCATTGTGGCTACATTGCACCAATATCTTTCATAGCCTGCTTTTGCAAGTTTGATAGAATAACCTATGGTATAATTAGGTTGATTCAACTTTTTGAATAAAATTAACGAGTTTCCATACTCTCTGATACGTCCTAATTGTATATCCTGTGTAACCATTAATTAGTGGCTTAAGCTAGCTTTTGCCCCAATTCAAAGGCTCCAAAAGATAACACTATTAGTTTAGTGTATATATGATATATACCTAGAATTAAATCGTTAATAAACCCTAAATGGAGGGACCATGTGCAGGAAAGCATGCAACAAGATAGCCGAAAGCATTCTTAGAAAAGAAAAACAGAAAAATAAAATAAGGTTGCGATTCAAAGAACCTAATGGCCGGTACTAATTCCTCACATGCACTTCAGACACCTACCCAAAAGTGAAAGCTTGAAAGTCCATCCATTATCAATGTCGAGAATTGTACGTAGAATTAAGAATGCTTCCATCATTTCATGCGACTAATTTCAGACTAACTAAAGGTCGAGCTAACTGCACATTTTGAACTGAGCTATTGAGATTTACTCTTAAATTCATAGAAATAACTTACGATCTTCTAGTTGAGTGATACAAGGGAGGAGGTTAAGGATTCAATCTGTGGATGTGGAAATTTAGTCTACCAGAGAGAGAGAGAGAGAGAGAGAGAATCTAGGCCATGTCTCACCTTAAGATTGTCATGACTCATGAGTATAACATTATGTTTACACCAAGCATGATATTTTCTTCTGGCTTTACTTTAACAGGAACATGATGTTTTCTTCCACTATGAAGGGTGTCTCATGCATGGCTAGCTGCTCTATTTACACACTGATACATACAGCAGTAACAAAATTGCAAAATCTGATTATTCTTTTTAATTTCATCAGCATGAAAGCAATAACTGAGAGATATCACAAATCAAAGGAGGGACATCAGCAACTGCAGAATCCAGAATCAGAAGCCAAGGTATGCTCACATTAAGCTCCCTTCAATCCTTCTCGCAAATTTTCCACAGTAACTGGAGACTTTGCATAAGCCGTCTGCCAAAACTTGTTTGTATAAGTTCATGATCATATACACTCTTTATCATCCCATTGTCAGTGATCACTAACAGAGCAAGTGAAGTACTGATCAGGAAATTCTAAGAGAACAAGACTTGAAAGCACTATATCACTCCATAACTTGGAATATTGTATGGTGTTAATTGCCCTGAAACCTCCACCTCCGTGCTCCCTTCTCAACTGTTTTCTAAATTAAGAACACATACATTTGCTGTGTTGGTCATTTGAACATGACTTGCAAGACTGCATGCCACACCCACTGATAACATCCGAACTTCAAAATTTTACTTTTCAATAATTATATATGGTTCAAATTAAATTTCACATATCCAATGATGTATATATTTTCATATGATGAATATATTGTCACTTCATTTAAAAGTTTTAAATAATGTGGTGCTATGTACACTGTTATATGCAACAATAAAACAATTAAAATCTTGACCATATGTAAAATAGATCCTTTCAATTTCACTTAATTTGGAGAGGATGCTTTTCCCATTGAGTAGGAGGTATGGGGGTGGGGAGCTTCATTTAATAGAGATTTTCCTTCTCGAAGACTTGTCTGTAGCTTATGCTCGGTCCCCCTTTACTGTTTTTTGTTAGGGCTTGCATTTTGCAGATCTGTTTGCTTCTTCTTTTTTTCATAAAATTTTACTTATAAAAAAAAATTAAAAAAAAAAAAGGAATATAGAAATTTTGATTTAGTTTGTTAATTCAAAGATGGTTTGTCCAAGAATTATACCCTTTATCCTGAAATGTCCATCTCATGCTACCCTCAAGTCCAAAGTTAAAGCTTGTACTTCAAGCTTGTGTCCAATACGTCTAACCCATAAGTGTCCATTTGAACACAAGCACAGCCCCTTATCGTTTGTTCTCACTACTCAATTGCAAGCATATTTGTGCATTTTGTGCATAAGGTTGAGATCTTGAGTAATGCTAAAAGTCACTTTCTTGTTACTTTGGTATCCCTTCAAAAATGATGTAACTTTTAAAATCACTAGTGAACTTGTGATTGATCATTATTGAATTTTAATCAAGTTGTGATTTTAAAAGTCACATCATTATTGAAGGAACATAAAAAAGACACAAGAGTAACTTATAGAATTACTCTGGGATCTTATGGTCCCCAAGGCAAAGTACAGTGATAATCACTAAAGTCGGATTGAACTAGTTCTTCCTAATAGAAAGTAGTGGATTGGTTTCCTAAGTAAAGTTGTACAAAAGGATGACAATGTATAGTCAGTGAAGTCAGATTTAACTTTTTCTTTTTTCTTTTTCCTATTTTACTTTGAGTTAATTAGCATGGCAGAACAAAAACGAACCTAGGTATCAGTTTCACATCAACATATTCTCGCTCGTTGAGAGCTCCTTCTGTTGACTCCTCGTCCTCTTTACAAACTGTTTATCCAATAGAAAAGCAAACAAAGTACTGGACCTAGGTCAAAAGTCGCATGCACAACATAAGTTCACAACTTTCAAATAAACCTGCCAGCTTATCACTGACATCTGCACTCATCATGTACATGGTAGCGAATAACAAATCTTTCCATCAATGCGAGCATATGTAGGAAAAGAGGTTACCAAATTCAAATGCTTATTATCTGTAGCTGTACATGCTTATTATTTGTACTCCATAACCACTAGGCCAATAAAGTATGGAAGAACGGAGCACAATTCAACAGGTCATTACCTAACTCTGAATCAGATATGACAATTACACCTTAAATGATTGCATACGTATATGTAAGAAAAAAACACAAACTTGAGCTACTAAGAAATTAGTGTTAGTTAATGCATTAAAAAATCAAACATATCAAAGAGAATCATATACTGACTACATTACTTGTTGCCACTGCTCTTAAACAGCCCAATATTGCTTTAGTAGCTTGGCTTTAAGCAATTTCAAATCAGCAAATGGTCATAGTTAAAATTCTTGTCTTATATGTAGTAGTTTATGGACACATTTTTAAATCTCTTTGTTTCCTTTTAGTCAGGATGCAGAAAAGAATCTCATAATTTTACTTAATTGTGTTACTGTACTTTCTAGTTTTGGCAAAGGGAGGCGGCAACCTTAAGGCAACAACTAGAGAACTTGCAAGAATATCAGCGGTACAATCTCTCTCTTTAGCTTCAATTACATAATTTCACAACAAAAAGGAAAAGTTGATTAACCTGAAAATATCAGAAATGATAATCCACAAATGAGTAGACTATTTCTGGGATGCTGATGCTATGCACAATGCTTGTACCTTGCTAACCTAGGAATTATTTGAGTCCAACAAAAATAAGAGCAACATAATATCACAGTAAGAAATGTATATTAAAATATTTGCTGACACTGAAAAGCATCCATTGACATCCTGGAAGTGATAAGACAAATGAGGCATAATTGATAATTCTATTAATATAAACCCCTTAGAAAAAATAAAAAATAAAATAAAATAAATATAGGGGGTTGACAGAATTACAGTCAATTTCTTGCTTTTTCAACACATACCCAGTCTGTCAAACACAGAAAAGATAGACCAAAAAAAAAAAGGCTCTGCCAGTAGTAAAAATAAATAAACATCAAGTAAATAACAGATTCAAACTCTAGTTTTCAGAAGTTCAAACTATTACATAAGATCAAGATAAATGTGCACCAAGTGAAACACATCAAAAACCAGTTGCATTACTATGTCTTTCCAACACTAACAGTATAATCATGCAGTTTACTCGAAACTATATAAACCATGTAGTAGCAAATAATATATATGCTTCAACGACAATGAATAGACCTCATGTATCTCAGCTAGCTAGTTATCTTATAATAGATCCAAGATATAGAATATAAATCTAACCCCTAATGGGTAACCTAGAATTAAAATAATGTCACGATAAGACAGGCATATGATGGGAGAACAACTTTATGGTTTGGGCATCAAAGACCTACAAGATCTGGAGAATCAACTAGAAATGAGTCTGCAGGGTGTACGACTGAAAAAGGTAAGAAACTTAATATTGATGGAATGCTTAATAGCACCTGCGTGACTCTTAACATGGTCTTTTAACTTCTGCAGGAACAAATCTTAACCGATGAAATACAAGAACTAAACGGAAAGGTCTTCTTTCCAGAAAAAACATTAGTTGTTCTTTGTCACAATTTTCTGTAAAGAATTATTTCATCTATAAAACCTACTCTTTTTTATTACAGGGAAATCTTATCCATCAGGAAAATCTAGAACTGTATAAGAAGGTAAACCTCATACGTCAAGAAAACAGGGAATTGTACAAGAAGGTATTCTGATTTATAACACCCGAACTCCAAACATCCCTCAAGAATTTATAAACCATCCTTACATCCCTTGAAATGGTAAGATATGAGACTAGTAGACTTCTTGAGCATAACAATCAGACTCGTGTCTCAGGTTTACAGCACAAGGAACATGACTGCAGCAAGCATAAGTTCATTCATTCCATATGGAACTAACATCAGTGAGGACTCGCATGTCCCTATCCATCTTCAGCTATGCCAGCCCCAGCAACAAACTTATGAGATACCAGCAAAAGAAACAGAGTAAAAGTAAAAAAATTCTTTCACACCCTTCATAAAAGTTATTGGAGACTGAATTTCATTTTTTCTTTTTCTTTTTTTAATACATGAAACTGCAACAGAGTATAACTACATCAAAGAAATGCACGGAGGATTATGAACAAATATTATTCGACTTGCTCTGAACAAATAATGAAGACATGCTTCCTGGTGTGAGATGAGCTAGATAAATTGAATCAGGACAATCACCAGTATGACATTTTGTCTCTGAAATTAACCACAAGCTCAGTTGTGATATTGGTGAAAGCAAATATCTGGTGTATCTTTGTAAATTACATTCTGTGAAAATCTGAATGAAATCTTTTGGGACATAAATCTTTTTCAGCTCTAATTTATACTCCTGCTGTTTTATCATCATCATTATTATTGACCCTTTTTATTGATAAGATTTAAGCCTAAGACCTATCCAACCTTACTCCACTAGATTACGCCTAAGCCATAGATTGAGATTATGTGCATAGTGTCTGAATTGAACTCCATTCTTCTAGTTGAGTTTGGTAGTAAATCAAATACAGATATATATAAATCAGAAAGATTAACCAAATCAGAGAACTGAAGACAATTTTAATAGAGATCTATAACAAAATGTCATCTTGAACCAGAAAGTTCTTATAAGCAAAACTCATCCGAAACCTGTATCAGAAGAAGAAATGTATGATGACAGCAGATACAAAAACCAAATCAGAAATACATCAGGTGAACCCCTTCTCTAAAATACCACTCAATAATGACTGTACCTGATCATAAAAAGTAGATATTTGAAGGATATCAACCTTCAGTACCTTAATTCTCCCACTTCTCATCAGATACTCAGTAATCCTATTGCAGGGGTGTTGTTTGAGCTTTTGATTGTTCTAGTGTCATCCACTCCCTTGTCATGTTTACAGATATGGTATCATGGGTTCATTTTTTTTCAGAAAAGGGGGTATCTCAATGGATGAGGCATTGAATATATATGCTGTACAAATTACAATTGGCATGTACCAATTATTACACATCAAGGGACAATTTTTCCTCCTTCCCCAGTGGTGTTCGTGAACCATGTGACTGATGTGAGCAGAAAAACTCTGCGTATGATTTGGCACCCTTCTTCTCAAAGAATGAAAGCAACCCTTTAAAACATGTCTATTCAGCTGAGGATTTGGACAAACATTAACCAGAGAACTAGAGAAGTCCCGTGAAACCGAACTGTGATATTTTCCATACCCCAAAAAAAAAGAAAAAAAAAAGAAGCTTCATTAAGGCCTCGAATTGAGCTTTCCGATACAAACCAGAGATGGCCAAGAAAATTTCCCATTTCGTATTGAATAGAAATTGCATCGAACAAATCATCGAGCACAAGGAAATTGCATCAAACGATCACATACATGCATAGACACGAGGAAACTTGCCAAAACAATAAACCCATCATAGTAAAGGTGAATTTCTACATAAATGCTTACACAAACACACGTCGATCAATTACGTACAAATTGTTTTGTGTATATACAAACGTGTGCGTGTCATACATGCACGAGTTGAATGACACGGACACTGATGATTAATCCCAGAAAGACGAATCATGAATGAAAAGATTATGAGAGAAAAGGTCGTTATTGAGGAGAATGAGCTTCAGCTATCAGAGCTAAGGAGAAAAAAGACAAGGATCTGATTCGAACCTGGACAGAGCCACTTTACGTCGGTAGATTAGAGCGTGAAAATATCTAGAAGAGCAACGGCACGGGAGATTTAAATACAAGGTGGTGTGGGGAATGAAAGAGAGGAAATATCTTCCCACTTTTCTGATTCCCCATGCATGATTAATTGGGCCTAGCCCAGCCTTGCTAACAAAATCCTTTTCTTGGACCCAAAAAGCACAGTACTTTTCTTTCTTTTCTTTTTTTTCTTTTTTATATTCTTTTTTATGTCAAAATTAAGAGATTTCTTTTTAGAGAAATGCTAAGTTACTCTATTTTTTACTCCCAAATGCAATTCTGAAAATGAACTTGTCATATACTCATATAACTATAAGCATGGTCATGGTTGTATTCGAGTCGAGTAGAGTCAAGTACTGAATGTTTAAAGTTGTCTCATTTAATTTTATTTCGAACACGAGTATAACTCGAACTTATCACAAAACGAGGTATTCTGTTTAAGCTTGGCTCGTTTAATTTTATTTTGAACACGAGTCGAACTTGATCTTATCATCATGAATTGCTCAATTAACTTATTCATTTCTTATATAAAGTAAATATCATGATTGTTTACATTTTCGTAAATTCATACTAATCATTAATTAATTAAATATTGTTAAAATTTTATCATTTTAGTTCACTAAAAAAATTAACTTGAATCTTAAATAATATAATCTCGAGTTTATATGTATATACATAAATTCATTATACACATATACAAATTATGTGCGTGCATATACGTACACACATATAACTATACATACTCACAAACACACTAATACACACAAATCTATAAAATTAAACTTACAACAATAACTCAAGTTATATCTATCATATTATGAAGATAATTCATTTTTACTTAAGATGTTTTTATTATAAAATTAAAATAATACAAAAAAAAATTATAAAAATAAAGTTATACGAGTTTATACAAGTTTATCTGAGTCGAACCGAGTTTATACGAGTATGTCTCGTTTAATATTTGAACATATTATTGTGTTCACTTACGGCTCATTTATTATTCAAACTGAGACCGAACCAAATTTAACCGAGCTAAGCTAAACCGAATTTACGAGCGGTTGGGCTCATCTTACACCCCTAAGCATGAAGAGTTAATCAAGTGATATAGAATCCTATATGATCAATCAAGGTGTGATAGCAAATATATTAAATTAGGGAAAATATAAATTTAATCTCTTTAAGTAATTGTGCAATTTTAAGTGATATGCCATGTCAGTTAAATTTTTTTTTTAATAAAAATCAGAAAACAAAAACAAAAAAGACAAATGAAATAACCACTTCAACAAGGGAAATGATTGACCGTCCCCCAACAATCCATTAATAATAAAAAATTAATTTTTTATTAAAAAATTGTTTCTTATGTATTTTTTAATGAAAAATTAATTTTTTAATATTAATGGGATGACAGGGGACGGATGACAGTCCCTTGTGTAGAACGGCTCCTTCAACAAACAGGCGGCTCGCGTGACTACCTCAAATGTAAGGGTTAACATGTATGTATATATATATATATATATATATATACACATCAACCCACCACTAGAGGAGGATGGCCCGCGCAACCACTCCCATTTCTATTGCTTGGACTGGTTGCATGCACGAGCTACTCTTTTGTTGGAGGTGGCCACCTCTTATCTGTTTCTTTTTAATTTTTTTTTAAAAAAATTAAAATTAAAATTAATCTGTTTTAATAGAGTAAAAATAATATTTAACTCACGTGACAAAATTAAGTCCTTCGAATATGAGACAGTCCGTACTCTGTAGTATCATGTCAACGTCACAGTCATGAGATGAAGGCCCAGTGAAAATGGAGAATAATACAAAAATAAGCCGATGCCACACTGCCGTCAGTGTTGTGGCCTTTAACTTGTGTAGGGCTGGCTTTCCCCAGCTATGTCATGTGGGCTGCCTTAACGCCCACTATATAAAGTCACTACCCCAAAAGAAAACCATATTGCAATTATTCTGTATTAATTACATGCCTCACCTTCATATGTTTACAAAAATTTGCTAATCTTTGGGTGGTTTTTTCAAGTAATACAATGATCCCCTAATAACAAAGAATTTCAGCCATACCGATCCATTAATTACTAAGTTATTAATAATAATTGAGGGAGCGCGTGCAAATCTTTCCCATAATAAGCCCGTTTAGCCCATTTCGATATTAGTTTCTCAGCGGATAAGAGCCTACTATAATCATACATGCCCAAATGGAATTGTCAAACCGGTCTTTCTTTTCCCATACATATATAAGTTGCTAATGATAATTTAAGAAAATTTCACTTCCCACTTCTATTTTTTATTATTTTTGTAATTATATCTTTAAACTTTAAAATGTATCAATTTAGTGTATTTATTTTTTAATTTTTTTAATTTCATCTAGCTCTCGGTTGAGATTTTCTCGATTAAATCCAGTTAATTTCCAAAATATT
The DNA here is from genome assembly GCF_958979055.1 of Alnus glutinosa. Taxonomy (NCBI): domain Eukaryota; kingdom Viridiplantae; phylum Streptophyta; class Magnoliopsida; order Fagales; family Betulaceae; genus Alnus; species Alnus glutinosa. The sequence continues at coordinate 24,048,115 of NC_084897.1, read as the reverse complement.
ATTATTTTAAGATGTATATTTTAAAAATTTTGACACAAATCTTCATTAAAATTTACCCAAAAAAGTGAAATATTTTGATCGCCAAATTAGACTAAACACTAATGCCCAGGAAATTAGCATAAGTGGGTGAAGTAGGATAATGACAAGTGATTTGAATGCATTGCAGGGAATAACACTGTAGCGGATCAGCATCCGAATATCGACAACAGCCAATTGATGAGCAGCTAGCGACTAAATTTATATTCTTCTTTTCTTTTAAGCCATAGAAGTCCAAGAGAACAGAGAGAATTTAAAGACAAAGCTTAGAAATTAGCTATACGTAGATCGATCCATTATTTTCTACTTAGTACTACTAGTAGCAGCATATTGTACATCAATGGCGCATTCCAAAAAGACAAAAAAGCATATATAATATATGAACATGAGAAGAAAAGGCATTAATTTCTAACACGTATGCGATGGATCTTAAGAAGATTACATTACTCATGGAAATCCCATCTAACATCTTGAAACACTACAGAATGATGGCGTCCTGCAGGCACTTCATTGTGACACCCATCATCGAAGTTCTGAGAATAGCTAACAGCATCATAATGGAAAGACAAAGGTTTAGACCCATATAAGTTCTTACCGTCTCTGACAAGCCTCCTAAGAAGATTTCGCCATCTCCAGCTTCTTTTGTTATGGCTGCTGCTGCAGTAGCAATGGATGCGAGAGTATCCCGTTTCTTCATGCACGGGGAAGCACGAAGGCGACATCGTGGCGCACCCAGACAAGTTTGAGGATCGCCGCGGGTGGGTGGATTCCCTCTCCATTTCAACACAAATGTGGGTTTCCTTCCACAATGCTGCCTGCACCCTTCCCATATGGTTGCTCAATAATTTCATGAGTGACAAGAAGATGCGTTTCTCTTGTTGGTGCCAAGCATCTATGTAGTATTCAATCCTTTTTTGTACAGACTTTGTGGGCCTTAATTCGCAGGGAGTCCTTTTTTCGTTTATCTTTTATTTTATTTTTTTTCGCTTTACTCACAACCTTGTCATCTAGCCTCTATTCCTATTAGAGTTTTAAAAAAAAAAAAATAAATAAATAAATAAAAAAGACGGACATATTATGGACAAAGGCAAATAAAGTTGAAAAAAAATATTTGGGTAGTTTGACTTTTTGAAATAAAATTTTTAAAAAAATGAGATAAAATATTATTTGAAAAATTTGAACACCGCAGCAAATAGAATCAAAATTCTCCTCGTTTTCAAACATAAATGTCTCTAATTCTTATGGACTCTTATTAGGGTACTATAATTTTTTATTACTAAAACGTGGATGGTCATGTAGGATTTATTTTTATCAATTATATATAAATTGTTACGCGAGTTGGCCTGTAATAAAAATTGGTATGTAACAATCAAGAAAAAACGTTAGTTATATTTGAGCTACCACTTCAAATAGACTAGTCAATTTTGTGTTATGTAGAATCACTTATAAATTGTCTAGTCTCACATAATAATGAACTAATTAATGTAAAACTTAACATTTATGAGTGCGTTGTTCATCTTTCGTATATGAAACTGAGGTATTAATAACAATCTCCGCTCTTAAATTCTTGACGTTCTTATCGCTGTCACGTTAGTTAGTGCTCTAGTATCAAATGCTAGTTCCACCTTCAAACATCTTTATTCTGATAAGCTAATAAATTTAAGAAAAGTAATAACAATACTTGTCTAACAAGAATATTGCTCTACAGTTACAAAAGGATTACAATTCAAATCAACTTATTTTTGTCACTTTTATATATGTTATCTCTTTATCCCAATTTCTTCCTTGAAATGATTGTTGCTTATCACATCAACTTATCGTTATCCATCTCCAAAAAAAAAAAAAAAAAAAAAAAAAAAAAAAAAGAAAGAAAGAAAGAAAAAGGTTCATTGGTGGTTTAGAAGACGCTGTCTGAATAAGTTAAGTAATTGATATTTTACCATAGTTTGTTGGTAATCAGTGATTCGAGGTTTATATAATAATGGAGCCGATCGATCGGCCCCATATGAAGTGATCATTACCATAATGAAGTTTTGGATACTAATAATCGACACTTTGTCAGTTGAATTGACACATCTGCAGACAAACAACTGCAAGATTTGATGACAGCATTGACCTTTAATTTGTTATATATCTGTTACTTTATCTCTTTTAATTTTTGATGGTAAATATATTGGAATAATGTGGACTCGTGATACATTCTTCTAGCTACATGAATCCTAGCTTCCTTCAGATAATGGAAAGATCAGATCAGAAAATCTCCATTAGTGATGATTTATTGCTTGAACAGCTCGATTGTTATTTCTTAAATAAGATTGAGTGGCAGTGGTTGTCTAAAGAAGTGTTTGGCACCTCTATTTAAATGTTAAAGATTCTGGCAAATCTTGCAAGCGCATAATATTGATCTTTTCCTGAAAATTCTACTGGCATATATATAAGAAAAACATTAAAAAAAAAATCTCCTTTTATAAAAAGAAGAAAGAAATCTTAAAAAAAAATGTAATTTTTTAGTTAAAATGGAGAGTATTTACTAAGCCTAATGTGAATACACAGCATGTGAGTTTGGAAGAACCACGTACAGCTTCACCTGTCACACCCACCAAAATTTGTGGGGACTTGCTACTTGTCGTGTTTCTAAAATCTTGTAAGGGCCGGAAGAGATAAATAAAGCAGAGGAGTGAGGGGACAGGGCCATATGCAAACATTTTAGCCCCTAGGATTTGGTGTCCATGGTTCCAACTTCCATATATGTCATGTTATCTTGTTCTGACCCTCTTGGATTCCTTTTATCCCTCGGCCTTCAACCAAAAGAGTAATTATTAACGTTAACCATCTTATAGCTGTTGCATGCATGATTACTTTTGGTTGATAAACGATATTTGAATTGACATAAGAGTCAATAATTAACGTAAACCATCTAAGGGGATGGGATGAAAAGACTTTCTTTCTTGATCTTAACTCGTGGAATTAATGTTATTTAGCAGTAGTACTAATTAAGTTATGGTCCCTGTGTCGTCTCGATCAAAATTAACATGTCTTTGAATTCTTTAATTACTTGTACCTGTCCATTTTGAGAGATCGATTCATGACCTGCGCGCTCGTACAAATCGAAAAGCATTAATTTGAACAAGACTTTTAGGGCACATGTTGTGGAGAGGATGTCCGCCGACAAAGGCACATGAACAAGCCAGTGTAATTGCCACTGTCCTCTCTCTCTCTCTCTTGAGGGATGGGGCGCAAATCGGTGTGGTGTCTGATAGCTAGAGAAACAAGTGTTTATGCTCTTCATAGACCTGAGTGTTACATATATTAACACCATCCCATATAATGTCATTGACCCATTAATGAACTCAATGGCATTTCATGGTTTCTTCACTGCTTTTTTATTTTTTTCCAAGCAATAAGAGGGGAGGGGAGGATTACATGCACTAAAACAAAAGACGTACAGCAAAAGAGTTTGACAATCCAACAATAAGTATCGGTACTGTTGGACAAATATCTCGAGATCTACACGTTATCAAACTGAAATTTGTTCTAACAAATATAATATCAGTGTGAATTAATCAACATAAAATGAAAAAAAAAAATGTACCAAATGAATGACAGGACTATGTAAAGGCCGTCAATTAAGGCATATAAAAAATGACACGAATTTTAAAAAGTTTTTCAACCATTTTCAAACCCCCCAAAATAGCAAGAAGGGTACCGACGGAAATCAAAACAAAGTCACCAACAGAAGGCACCAGTACAAAAGTCTCATTTACTGGATCAAATCATATAAGCACATGAACTCAAAATCTCACAAAAAACAATAGCAAGAAGGGCACTAACGAAGGTCAGAACAAAGTCACTGGCAAGAGGCACCAGCACAAAAGTCTCATCTACTGGATCAAATCACATAAACACATGGACTCAAAATCCCACAAAAAACAAGAGCAAGAACCAAAGGGGGGACTGACAGAGGTCAGAACAAAGTCATCGGCAAAAAACGCCAGCATAAAAGTCTCATATACTAGATCAAATCACATAAGCATATGGACTCAAAATCCCACAAAAAAACAACAAAACTTGAAATACAACAGTAAAAAAACACCCAACACCTGCTGCAGGGTGGAGGAAAAGTCTCCTTCAATTCACTGCCTATTAATTAATGACTCTTCTACCAAGTATCATCCAGGGGTCCCATCTTCTTGAATATGTCGGTCCTTATAGATTTTATCATACCGAATATCCCGTGATATACTGCTTCAGATTATTCAGCAGCAATTTTAGCAAATCATACTGCTCTGCAAGAAGATTTTCAGTTCACATTGTTACCGATTGTAAATTGGACAAGATAATAAAGTTATATGAATACACATATCAACACGCTGGAATAGCTCAGTTGGTTAGAGCGTGCGGCTGTTAACCGCAAGGTCGGAGGTTCGACCCCTCCTTCTAGCGCGTTTGTTATTATTTTTCGCTTTTCTACTTTTAACTTCTTAATTGCGCTGAAAAAGCCCAGGCCCGTTTCTCGCCAACCCATACACACGGCCCAAGTCAATCTGTATATGGGCTAGCTCAATTATTGGGCTAAAAGGCGCCGGAATAGGTTTTTACGTAAAATCCCAAATAAGATGATACAGCCCAAGCCCGTATCCTTGTGATCCTCCCAGTGAATTCGTGGCCATGGTTAGCTGAAGCTGATTTTGTCTGTAGCCAGCCATGATCTGACCATCTCCAAGAAAACGAGCTATTCAAATCACAAATGCTTAGGTGGCCAAGTCTGTCTCTCAAACATGGCATCCTATCTGGTTATATCCTTCAGGACTCGCTTTGTGGCTACCAAAATCCCAAGTTCGGATAGGGTTTTCATGGCTGGCGTATCTCTATTGTAAAAATTTCTTACACAACCTCTTTCTGGCTCTTCACCTTCAACTGGGCATCAATTTATGCTCATAATAGTTTTGGCAGTTCATCCATCTGATAACACTTTTCCCTTTTTCATTCATTTTGTTTTCTCTTTTGAAAACGACATAAATATTAACAAATAAGTAAAATAGGCAGTCAAATATGGGTATTTCAAAAAGTAGGTAGATCAGACGGATGTCATTGCTCTAACGAATAGATCGGCAACGACCAGGTAACCAACCTCGGACAAGGACAAATCCAGAAAACCAAGAAATTTTTCTCCAACCACCAAAATCTCACCCACATACCAGACAACGATAAATTACCACAGCGAGCGAGCCGAGAGAGAGAGAGAGAGAGAGAGGGATGGCAATGGCAATGGCGCTTCGCAGGATTGCCTCTTCCGTCGACAAGCCGATTCGCCCCCTCTTCAATGGCGCCTCCCTCTATTACATGGTTCTCTCTGTTGCTCTTTACTATTTTGAGTGCCTAATTAGTTCCTTATCTCACAACTTGTTGTCGTTCGGATTTTTTTTGTTTTGCAGTCATCGTTGCCAAACGAGGCTGTCTACGAGAAGGAAAAAACCCGCGTCACAGTGAGCTCATGAATCCTTTCTCTGTATTCATATATTCATACACACACACACTGACTCACACATACGTACTTATGTATGTATTGGTCTGTTTTGGTAGTAGTAATTTATATATTTCAAGCATATGTATATGGTTTTTTACAGTGGCCAAAGCAATTGAATGCTCCGCTAGAGGTTGTGGATCCGGAGATTGCTAACATTATAGAGCTTGAGAAAGCTAGACAATGGAAGGTAACACTTGCTCATTTAGTGTCAAACTTAAGGTTGAATTTTTTTTTTTTTTTTGTCGAAGATTGTTAGGTTGACTAGGATGAGAATGGGATAAAAAATTGTTTGACCAAGTGATAGAATTTTTTTTTTCTTGCTCTTTTAGTTTCTGTTTATTTTCAACTGTTAATATATTAATTTAAATTCTTAATTCTACAATTTTCTATCGGCTTAAACTTTTTAGATAATTAGTGATTTAATATAATATCCGAGCACACTCTAGTGTTCAAAATCCAATTCTACATTTTATCTATATTTCAGTTAAATATTTTATTTGTTGAACCTACAAATTCAGAGAGAGTGTTAAGATATTAATTTAAATGATTAAATCTACAATGTCCTATTAACTTAAGCTTTTAGAACAAGTGGTGATTTAACATTCACCAATCTCTCTTAAGAGAACTAAGGAAAATAATTGGAAATTATATTTTCTTTTTCTTTTTTTGGATAAGGTGTGGTCTCCAGCCAATTGTGCTAGGTTAAATTAAAATTTTAAAACCCAACTTAACTAAGCTGCATAGTTGTATTAGTTCCATGGACAAAATTTCAGAATCAGATTTCCCTTTTTTCCTTTTTTTTTTTTTAAATATATTTTATCAGTGATTAAGTGTTTTTCTAGAGCATGAATTTCTAATCACATTTTATTATGCGATCTTATTTCTTATTGGAGTTCGTTATTGTGTTGGTAAAGGGGCTAGAACTTATACCCTCAGAGAACTTCACCTCTGTCTCTGTAATGGAAGCAGTTGGATCTATCATGACTAACAAATACAGTGAAGGATATCCTGGTGCTAGATACTATGGAGGAAACGAGTACGTGGGATCTTCTTCATCTCTTGCTTGTGCTTGTCATGGATGTTATTGCGATTAGCTTTGCTGTTGATCCTTTAATTTGTTATTTTTGGACTGCTTGGTTAAATTTTGATAAAGAAAAGCATGGAACTCTCTCACGTTTCAGGTACATTGACATGGCAGAATCCTTATGCCAGAAGCGTGCTTTGGAGGCATTTCGGTTGGATCCAGCAAAATGGGGAGGTAAATATGTTACTTTTGTATGGCGATGAGCCTCCAGCTAATTTTTCTTTTCTTGCTTTTGTTTTCTTTCTTTCATTTGTAGGTGGCTGTTGATACTTCCTGAAAACACATACATGTGCATAATTTCTGAATCACATACCTATGAATATGTGTATGGATGGAATCCCACCTGAAATTACCAGTCATAATGACTAATGGATGTGATTAGAACCTTTCCTTTGCTCGCTAATATTGTCAACCTAATAGACTTGATTTTCTTAGAATGTGATCATTTACAAGCTTTCCTAAATCTAGTATCACCTTTGACATTGCAGTGAACGTGCAGCCTCTATCTGGGTCTCCAGCTAATTTTCAAGTTTACACTGCGTTGTTAAAACCTCATGAAAGAATCATGGCACTTGATCTTCCTCATGGTGGGCATCTTTCTCATGGCTATCAGGTGCTCATAGCTTCCATCAAGCCTAGCCTCTGCAAAATTACTTCTTTTATCCTGATTCCTGATCATTATAGATCTATCATGCATTGACCTAAGTCGTATTGGATTTTATTTCCTTTGAAGATCTAGTCATCATTTCCACAAATTTCAGTAGCATTTCTTTTTATTTGGGAAGTCATCAAAGTTTTGTGTAGCGTACTGTGATCATAAAATTTATCTTGTTGAGGTTTGAACTTTGAAGTGGATTTTGTCTACTTGAGTTTTAACAAATTTTTATTAGCTTTCCTTGTTTATAACACTATTTTTGGGTTGTCTTTATATGGATCTTAAATTGTTTCTCTTTGCTATTGTGCAGACTGACACCAAAAAGATATCTGCAGTCTCTATATTTTTTGAGACAATGCCATATAGATTGGATGAGAGCACCGGCTATATTGACTATGACCAGGTAGCTTTGCAGCTCAACTCCCACTTCTTCTTTTTTCTTTCCTTTTCTAATTCTCAAATTCGCATCTCTATCTGTAAGTAGAAGCTTTGTGTGACACAATAAAATGTGAATTTTAGTTGGAGAAAAGTGCCACACTCTTCAGGCCAAAGTTGATAGTAGCTGGTGCTAGTGCTTATGCGCGACTGTATGATTATGCGCGTATTCGCAAGGTAACCTCCCTTAGATTGATCTCTAGCAATAAATTATCATGTATTACTGTATATTGGTTTTTAGCTGATGTGATGGTCTTGAGGAACCAAGGTTACATATTTTTGGTATTTGACAGGTCTGTGACAAACAGAAAGCTATATTGTTGGCAGATATGGCACATATTAGTGGGCTGGTTGCAGCTGGTGTCATCCCATCACCTTTTGAGTATGCAGATGTTGTGACCACCACAACTCACAAGTCTCTTCGTGGGCCACGTGGAGCCATGATTTTCTTCAGGAAGGGATTAAAAGAGATTAACAAACAAGGGAAAGAGGTGAGTTTCGTTGAAAAATCACATTATTTACTCTTTCCGTGTCAAATCCAGTTTTACTTATTGTCATCATTTCTAGGCCTCTTTCTGATATTGAGTTAAATATATGACATAGATCAAAACTTTATACTGTTTACTTTGCCTGAAGGTTTTGTATGATTATGAAGACAAAATAAATCAGGCAGTTTTTCCTGGACTTCAAGGTGGCCCACACAACCACACAATTGCTGGTTTAGCAGTTGCACTGAAACAGGTTTGCCTGCTAATAAGATAATTGTGATAATTTTTTGGGTAATTATTCCCATTTTCATAGCTTTTGCTCTAATTACTCATGGCAGAAAGGGATCCACGTCACTGACTTTTTGGTTAGGGTTGGGGTTTGTTCTGTGGAATAGTGACCATACCCCCAAAATGGTTGTTGCAGACTAAAGTAGACATAAAAATGATTTGAAGTTTGAAGTACCCATCGAAGTAAATCATTTGCTCTAGTATTTTATTTTTTTCTTCTTGTACACATTATCAATACTTATAGGTTAGTAATGTATGTGTTGTTTAATGGAATGGTTGACACACACTGGTCACTGAGGCGTTATTGCATGAATTGGGCTTTGTGTGCTTGTTATGAGATTCACAGGATGAGATTGGAAGTGCCAAATTGGTTTATTTTATTTTATTTTATTAAAAAAAAAAAAATCATAGTTTGAAAGGCAGTGTATTGAACGCAATTTTAAGGAAGACTGACTCCCAAGTCCCAAGTGTCTCTACATATTTCCTTTTATATGACCAATACATGGATCATATCCTCCAAAACACACCTCCTCCCTCCCCGCTTTCCCAATCCCACCCCACTCTTGAAGTATGTTTTTCCAAAATTACCAAAATCAGCTTGTCATTTCACTTGAATGCTTTTCAATCTTTTTGAATTCACACTCTTCTTATTTTCTTAATCTGGTCTGGATGCAGGCTACAACTCCAGAATACAGAGGCTATCAAGAGCAAGTTCTCAGTAATTGCACAAAATTTGCACAGGTATAAGATTGATGGATGCAGCAAAATTTATTCTTTACTTAAAAATCTTGTAAATACAACTTTATCTTGTTGAGTTATCTTGGAATTTTAATCTATATGATGTTCTCTCATCAATATATGGATCTAATTAATTTGCTTCTGGTGTTTTAATTATTGAAACTTGACAAATTTTGCAGCGTCTGATCAATAATGGCTATGAACTTGTTTCTGGTGGTACTGAGAACCACCTAGTCTTGGTGAATTTGAAGAACAAGGTAATAAGCTCTTTACTATTCTAGAGAAGCTTCCATGCTACAGTTTGTGTCTTATGGGATCATCCAACTCTAATTACATTGTTCAACAACTTTGAAATTAATCTATTACTGACTCTTGGTTGGAAGATAATACAAAGTATCCTGATAGAATCATTATAGATGTTGGCCCTCTCTGTCAAATGTAGGATTAGGTTAACACAACTGTTATTCTCTTTCTACAGGGTATTGATGGCTCCAGAGTTGAGAAGGTGTTGGAATCTGTTCACATTGCAGCCAACAAAAACACTGTTCCTGGAGATGTGTCTGCCATGGTTCCTGGTGGCATCAGGATGGGTAAAGACTCTTCATTGATCAGTTGTTACTTCTTTTACTTTTTGTTGGTAATTTAACCTGATGAATCCTTGTGTACTTCAGGAACCCCGGCTCTTACTTCTAGGGGATTTGTTGAGGAGGATTTTGCTAAGGTAGCAGATTTCTTTGATGCTGCTGTGAAGTTGGCATTGAAGATCAAGGCAGAAACTAAAGGTGTCTAAATCTTTGATAGTGAAAATTTCATCCTCCTTCGGCTTGTGCTTGTCTGATCACCACTCATGTGGGCATGTACACATGCTTGTGCTGTGAAATGGTCGACAGGTGAAAACTTTAGCGCTTGAATCTACTAATACAGGTTAATTTGTGATGTGTAAACCAGGAACAAAGTTGAAGGACTTCTTGGCTACAATGCAGTCCGCTTCTCACTTTCAATCTGAGATCGCAAAGCTCCGCCATGATGTTGAGGAGTATGCAAAGCAATTTCCTACTATAGGGTTTGAGAAAGAAACCATGAAGTACGGGAACTGAGAAAGAGATTCTCTTTGTGTTTGGTAAGTTACCACGTGAATGTCATTGGAGTCTTGGGTTGGCGTTGATGAGGGTTTTCATAGAAGAGTTGCGTGTGACTTTTGAGAAAAACAATGGCAAGTTGTAGATGGGGTACATTTGAAAATATTCATCCTAGCATAAAAATGTGTCCTTGGGGCTTCCATGCATCATTGATAGTGTAAAAATGGAAAAGTAACAATGATATTATTGATTTGATCCAAAGAAAGAATGATCTATACATGCAGGTTTTCTGCACATTAGAGAGAAAATTGATCACTTATTTTCAGGTTCCCAAACTAATTTCTGATGCATTTGGACTTCGGTGATACCTAGAAGTAGAAAGAAATGCCTTGTTCTGGTCTTCTTCTATTACGATTTGTCTACATTTTCATTGCATCTTTGTTTAATTTCCTTTGGTTACTACTTCTGTGGTATGTGGCAGATCACATCTTGTTCTGTTTATTAGTATTTTGGTAATGTTCTAATCCTTCTCTTTTTGGAACAGGCGCTGTAAACAAAAATCATTCGAGTTTTCCCAGTTGACAAAGGGAAAAGGCCATATGTCAAGGATGTGCATTTAGAGCTTTTATTGTATAAATCCATCAAACCTTGATTTAGAGCTTCATTAATGTGTATAAACGTATTAACTGAGGCCTTGCCATGTAATAAACTTGCTTTGATCTGAAATGCAGCTACTTCTTTATACCTATGATGTAATTAGCATTGCAGATGTTGATATGCTCTCTTTGTTGATGATGATGGGCATTTATAACTGAAAAAATTCGTTTATGAAGGAACCCTTTGGTAACACTTACAGGGACTCTACAGGAAGTATTTGTTGAGGCGATTATATTAGTTTGCCTCAAACAGAGAATCAATCATAAAGTTACAAAGTTATGGTTTGTCATTTCTTTTTCAAGATCGATTGTTGTCACCCAAAGAAAATGTTGGTCGTCCTTAGAGCTATGGCTTTGCAAAAACAATGTTATGGTTGTCATGTTTTCATTAACTAACAGGATCAACGTTTCTTTTTTTGGTAGCCCCCAAAAAAAGAAACGTATCCAAGACTTCTTAAGTCGACGTTCTTCGTGTAGCTTCAACCTTCCGCCTTTATATACCACTAGCCTAACGAAATTCACGTACGTATGGTAGCGTCACGAAAAAGAGAAATGCTACACTTTTTTGTTCAAAAATTCTTTCTCAAAAACCACACATGCTCCGCTTCCACAAGTCCCCTACGAGGTTCATCACCGGGCAACATTCGCTCTCACCCCGTCAACTACACGCAAGGTCCAGTCGTCGTTGCCGTCCCAAGAGCGAGAACGACGACAATGACGAGAAGATTCGAAGAAGACAGGAGAAACCAGAGACGCATATGCATCTATACAAGAGCAGGGGCCAACACATCCTCACCAACCCAAGAGTTCTTGACTCCATTGTCCGAAAATCCCATGTAAAGCCCACCGATACAGTCCTGGAGATCGGACCCGGTACCGGAAATCTCACTCTGAGGCTTCTAGAAGCTGCCGAAAAGGTTGTCGCCGTTGAAATTGATAGGCGAATGGTTGAGATTCTCCACAAACGCGTAGCCGAGCGTGGGTTTCAAGATCGACTCACTGTAAGTTAACTTGCTTTTGACGTATTCGATGAAATGTTTAGCTGAAAATTTTGAGCCTTTTAAACGAGTCCGTTGCTGAGAATAAGCTGCTCTCGCAAATGGGTTTTGCAGGTTATTTGCAAAGACGCATTAAAGACCGAGTTTCCTCAGTTCGATCTTGTGGTGGCTAACATCCCGTATGGGATATCTTCGCCTCTCGTGGCTAAATTAGCATACGGGGCGAACCCATTTAGGAGCGCCACGCTTCTCCTTCAGAAAGAGTTTGCACGGAGACTGTTGGCTAATCCTGGTGACTCAGAGTTCAACCGCTTGGCGGTAAATGTGAAGCTGGTGGCTGATGTAGAGCTCGTCATGGACGTCAGCAAAAGGGACTTTGTTCCTTGTCCAAAGGTTGACTCCTCCGTGGTTATTATCCGTCCCAAAGCTGAAGTTCCTGATGTGAATCTGGACGAGTGGTGGGCTTTCACGAGAACCTGTTTTAGTAAGAAAAATAAGACGTTGGGCGCTACATTTAAGCAGAAGAGGAAGGTATTGGATTTGTTGAGGATCTCCAGAACCTCTTGCTCAAATGGTGAAAGTACCTCCAATGACAGCAATTATGATTGCAGCAATGATGCTGCTGCTGCTGATAATGATGAAGAAGGAGTGGACAGCGATGAAGAAGACATGCCGATGAGTACTGTGTTCAGGAAGAAGATCCTAGGAGTTCTAAACTCAGGTGGTTTTGAAGATAAGAGGCCTTCAAAGCTGTCTAATGAGGAGTTACAGCATTTACTCGCATTATTTAATCAAGCTGGAATATATTTTCATGATCACTCAAAGTCTAGGGATGCAGACAATGTAAAACTTGCTGCAGCTTTGAGTTCATAGCAATGTCACCTTCTCATTCTATTATTTAGTCATTTTCTGTTCTACTGTTCTCCCTTGCAGGTTTGGTAACCGTAAGAAAAAAACACATGCTTTTGGTATGTGGACGGGATTAGGGAACTAAACATGTTGATAAAAAGAGCAAAAAACATATACATATGAAACGTGTCGGGTATGACCAGCTTTACATCTTCTTTTAAGCACCATATATGGTTTGTTGATGCTATGATTTTGCCAAAAGTTGTTCTGAGGGAATTGCTGTGACTTTTTTTTTATATATAAAATTGTTTAGTAAATGTTTTGCAGAAGCAGCTTTAAATGTTCAATAAATTTGTTTAGGAACTGCTTCTCTCTCTCTCTCTCTCTATTTTTTAGAGAGAGAAGCTCTCCACCCTTTTTTTCAAAATCCTCTGCTTCCCCCCCCCTTTTTCCTCCTTCTGTGGCTGTTCCAGGGCCTCTTCCCTCCTCCCTTCCTCTTCTCTTCTTTCCTCCCTTCCTCTTCTCTTCCTTCCTCACGTCTTCTTCTCTTTCCCTCTGCCTCTCTGGGTTCTTAGGGTTTTTCTTTTTCTTGGGTGTACTTCTCGGTAGTTGGGTCTTCTCCGGCTTGTTCCGGTCTCTTCCGTCGACGCTGTTTTCGTGGTTGGCCGCTGCGCTGTCGTGCGTGGGTTTTGGTTCTTTTACATCATGGGTTGTAGATTTACTATGTTTGGATTCTCCTACCAGTGCACGTGCTTCACCGAGGGTTTCACCGTCATGAACCGGCTTTCCCAATCGTTGGCGTTGCTACGAGTGGATGCCACGCGCCGTCCCAACATGCGTGGCCAAGGGGTTTTTTTTTTTAAGTTTGGGAGTTAGATCTACGGTGTTGGGGACCTCTTCGCCGCGCACACACCCCTCCGACGACTTTTCCAGCAGATTCTGCGACTTCCAACAATTTTTCTGGCTGGTTCAGCACCATGCACCGGTGCCAGTGCGCGTGGCGTCATGCGCCACCGACTGTAGTTTTTTCTTTTTCTTTTATATTTGGGGTTTGATTTGTATTTTAGGTTTGCTTTTTAGATGTAATTCGGGCTCTTTTGTATTTTTGGGTTTGTATTTATGTTGGGTTTGGGTGCTTTTGGATTTGGGTGAATGTTGGGAGACTTTTTTGGTTTTTTGGGCTTTGGGTTTCTTGTGGTTCTAGGTGTTGTGGGTGCTGCATGCGGGTTTTAAAGTTGGTCTTTATGGGTTTTGTTGAGTTTTTCTTTTTATGGGTTAGCTTTGGCTGTTCCTGTGTATACTCCCAATGTACTTAGGGGCGCCTTACTCTTATATCTTACTTATCAAAAAAAAAAAAATTGTTTAGGAGTATCGTTGAGCTTAAGTTATTACTAAATTAGATTATATTATTTATATACTTACAAAAACTAATTTCACCGATTTGTACTTTGTAACAAATCAAATTATTTTTTTTAATCATAGAATGAACTATTTATATATATATTTTATGACTTCAGCGTTCGGTGCTTCCCCTTCATTTTAACTTTGTAAGTTTTCAAAACCCTAATATTTTATTTTTTGGTCATATGGTTAAGAACTGAAGAGATAGCTGAAAACTTGACTTACCGCCTTAGGGCGAAAATAAACTGAAGTCTAAAGAAGAAGTGAAGAGGAATAAGGATTATTGGCTTTTAGAAGAAGCTAGACTCAGGTGAAGAAGAGTCTTGAAAATAGGAGAAAAGTCGAGAAGGTGAGTACAAAAGAAAATAGAAAAAACTGAGAAAGTCTACATAAGACTCTAGTCGAACAAAAGTGACAAGTAGTCGTGAGAGTAAAATAGACTTAAAGAAGGAAAATATTTAAAAATAAAATAAAATAATTACACTTAACCCCCCCGATTTATCAACGGTGTGGCGATTTACCCTCCAATGTACCAAAATTGGTACATGACCCCCCCGAACTTGCCAACGTGTGGCAAAATCAACCTTCCGTCCAATCGACCGTTCGTTTAGACGGAAAGTCGGTCACGTGCAATTCACGTGACTTGGGGAGGGTCTCTGTCTTAAACAGTCACGTGACTTGCACGTGACCGATTTTCCGTCCAAACGAACGGTTGATTGGACGGAAGGTTGATTTTGCCACACGTTGGCAAGTTCGGGGGGTCATGTACTAATTTTGGTATATTGGAGGATAAATCACCACACCGTGGATAAATCAGGAGGTTAAGTGTAATTATCCCAAAAAAAAATTTACACTAACCCAACATTGACTTCTGGCTCATTTTCTCTTTCTCTCCTTTCTTTTCTTAATTCCTGGAAATCGATACGGGCTGATTAGGGTTCAAAGACGGATTTGGGGATTCCTTTTATTTTATTTTTTCATGCTTTGGCTTGGGATATGATATATTTGCGTTTGTGAGTCTCACTCGATACGACTCATCGTTGCTTTTTCTGAAGAGAGAGAGTGTGTAGGAAAAAGGAAAGGCAAGGGTTTAAAGTTGGAGAGAAATAGAGGAAGCAAAGGTCGGGACTCGGGAGGAGTGGAGAAGAAGAAAAGTGGAGTCTAATTATGGGTTTAAATAAAGTGTTATTATTGTGACTCATTAGGAGAAGAAGACAAATTTTGTACAAATTTTTTTTTTTTTTTTTTTTTGAACAAACACCTTCTTCATTGCCGGAGCAAAACGCTCGGAAACCACCCAAAGGGTACAGAGAACATTACACAGAAAAAAACAAATCACAAATAACAGAAGGCATTACAAACGCCCGTAGGCGAAGCTGAAACAAGGCCGGCGGCCGATGGTAGTGAGTAGAGGTAATGAACCTCTAATCACAAAGCAAGGGAAAACCCTAGCTTAAAGCAGCTACCGAAGGTCGGTAGACTGTGATTACAGGGTAAGAATTTACAAACAAAGCAAGAAAAGTTCTGGAATACAAGCACAGGAAAACAAACAGCCGGAGAAACCAAGCGCGTGCAGAACACACGGCTCCTCCGGGAACCCCCCAACAACGGACGACCCCCAACAAGTCCAGATCGGCACCTAGCAAAGCCGGAAAAGCAAGCCACAACCCGCACGCGCGGGGGGCAGGAAGGGAGACCCCCGGCGTGTGCTGATCACGCGCCGACCAGGAAAGATCTACACGACCCGCCAGGAAGCCAACAAGACCGGAGAGGGCCGAAGACCGCAACAGGAAGGTTCATGTCGAACAAGGACCAACCGAGGTTAACAGATCTGACTTTAAACACCATCTCCGCTGGCCATTCTCCAACACCCGTCTATCTCCTCGAACCAGCAACCAAAACCTCTGCTTGCTCCCAACAAAGACAAAGAAAACAGAAGAAAGAAAGACAAAAACAAAACAACCTCCACCAGTGCAAACACTGGGAGGAAAGAACTCCAACAGCCCTGAAGGCTTGGAGACAAAACCCTGGCCTTAGCGGCCAAGGGAAAGCAGAGCCAACAAAACAAAGCCGGGAGGAGGAGGCATGAAGCCTCCCCCCCCGGAAGACAGGCTTCCTTCGCTAAGCTCTCTCCGACTAGAAGATTCTCAGACTTTCTCTCTCTACGCGAGAGAGATTGTTTAATGTTCAAATTTTGTACAAATTGAACAATGAGAAGTGACGTCTGATGAAGAAGTAAAAGTCAAATTTTGTACATTTTTTTTTTTTTTTTTTTTTTCATTTGTGTGACTAGTGTGTGTAGTAAAAATCATTTGATTTGTGCGATGATTATTGAATAACTTATTGACAAATTTTTTTATTTTTTTTTTCAATTTTTACTTTATGGTATTATAAAATTTTGATTTTAATTTTTTTTATTTAATATGAGTTTTACGACATAGAATAATAATTAATTCGCAACATTAAAGCAGAGCAAAATTACTAATACAAATCGCACTTTTTGAGGTTAGTTTTCTAAGCTCAATTCTTAATATAATTGGTATTGTAATTTCCATATTATGGTTATTAAATATTGAGAATATTTGTTATTATGCTTATAAGTTTAAACAATTAATTGGAGAATTTGACATGTGAAAGCTATTATATTCTATTGTTCTTTATGTGAGTTCGTTAGTTGCTAACTTAGAATTTTTTCTTCTTACTTTTCTAAAGACTCTAACATAATCATGTAAATTTATTTTATAGATGATTTTTGTGATTCAAAAAAACGACAAATTCCATTTTAATAGGTGTTTTAATTAAATTTGATATACTATGAAACACTTATTTTGTTTAATTTTTGTTGTCAAAATTAAATTTATGCTAATTTCATTTTTATATATTTATTTCATCCTCAATCTTAATATATTTTTTATTTATGTTTTGTTCCCTATCTCTATTTTAATATATTTGTAACTCATACCTTGACAGCTTGGTTTCAACTCATAATACTTTTTAGTAGGGTCGTGAAGCCTCCTTCCTCGTACACAAAGATGCTCTCTCTCTAACCCTCTCTCTCTTTCTCTCTCTCTCTCTAACCCTCTCTATCTTTTTGTCTTATTTGCACATTTGCTACAAAAAAGTAGATGCCTAACCGGCCAACCCTTCAAAGGAATCCGATAAAAACATGCCGCACATCAAACTCATCTCAGCCGTGATTATGTCTGTCTAACCCATCGGCACCGTCCACGTGGAAAACCCACCAAGTGGCCCCACATTTAACACCATCAGACTTTACAATCCAACCGTGTGATAGGATCTATTCGTAGACAGAGAGAAAAAAAAAAAAAAAAAGAGAAAATGAAGATTATGATGGAAATACCAAACAGAGCCATACTAGGAAGCCTTCTTATAGTCAACATGTTAATGGCTACGCGCATCTCTATCACCTGCTCAATCCACCCACTCCTGAAGCGCACTCCTCGTTCCCTTCTATCTCCCAAGCTATTCCCCAAATCCTATCCCTGTCCCCTCTGGTCCT
This sequence comes from Alnus glutinosa, assembly GCF_958979055.1. Taxonomy (NCBI): domain Eukaryota; kingdom Viridiplantae; phylum Streptophyta; class Magnoliopsida; order Fagales; family Betulaceae; genus Alnus; species Alnus glutinosa. The sequence continues at coordinate 24,030,361 of NC_084897.1, read as the reverse complement.
CGTCGTTCTCCTTCTGCCTCCACACCCTTCATAAGTCTACCTCTAGAGCCCCTTCTCTCTCTCGCTATTGCTCTTCGCTTTCTGCTCTGTCAATGGCGGCATCTACTGCTGTGGACGAGCCCATCGAAGCCAACCCTCTTATACGAGACTTTGACTTCCCACCCTTCGATGTCGTCGAAGCCAAACACGTTCGCCCCGGGATCCGTGCGCTCTTGAAGAACCTCGTATGTTTTGTTTTGTTTTTCTTTCATGTTACAGTGTTTTGGGTGATTTTGTTTGGTTTTTTTTTGTTTTTTTGTTATCATTTTGTTGTGTTTTTGGGTTTATGGTTTCGTGTGTTCAGTTCGGGTTTCTGGGCTTTTGATGTTATGTTTGCATGTTTCTGGGTTTTTGATGTTATGTTTGCATGTTGAGGGTTTGAGGGTTTTTTTTTTTTTTTTGAACGTTTGGTTACTGGGTTTTTTCGAACTTTGTCGTGGTTTGGTTTCTGGGTTTTTAGTGGTTTGTTTGGTTGGTTGGGTTTTTAATCATTTTGTTGTGTTTTGGTGACTGGGCTTTGAATTTTGTTGGGTTTTGATAATGGGTTTTGTAGGAGGGTGATTTGGTGGAATTGGAGCGCACGGTGGAGCCGTCATGGCCGAAGTTGGTGGAGCCACTGGAGAAGATTGTAGACCAGTTGGCTGTTGTCTGGGGGATTGTTAATCATCTTAAGTCTGTCAAGGATTCTCCTGAACTCCGTTCTGCCATTGAAGAAGTTCAGGTATCTATATGTTTGTCTATATTTATGCTTGCAGTGCCATTTTAGGCGTAAAAACTTTGGATTTTTTATTTCTTAATTTTAACTTCAAAATTATAATTAAAAGGCGGGGGGTCAATGTTTCAAGATCAATTCTTCTTCATGTCGTGGGTGACTGCTGGAAATTTGTTACATTCCTGTTTTTTTGAAAGGATTCAACATTACATGATGTTGGTCTATTGACTTAATTCATTATTATAGTATCCTTAGCTTTAGAGTGGCTAAGCCAAGAACTTGTAAGCACTCTTCACAGATCAAACAATTTGAACTTGATTGGATGGGTCTCAGGTCCATTAGTTTGTGCCTTCTTTTTCACTGTTATACTCTTTAGTTAGTACTTAGTGCTCATGTGGGTTAATTGTTGTTTGCAGCCTGAGAAGGTTAAGTTTGAGTTGAGGTTGGGACAAAGTAAACCTATTTACAATGCGTTTAAAGCTATTCAAGAATCTCCTGATTGGCCATCACTGAGTGATGCTTGTAAACGTATTGTGGAATGTGAGTATCTCAAATATCTTATATCATGTTTAGCAGAGTGGGTTTCTGATTCTGTTCTCTTCATTTGTTGAATTTGTGCTTAACTTTTCTACTTTTTTTTTCCTACTCTTCTTGGTTCTAATCTTATAAGGTTAGAGCACTTTGCTTGTCCATAAAAAAGAAAAAGCACCGCTTGCAGGAGTTTTTCTGTCAAGGGTGCTATGCATCTTCAGTTTAGGTGAAATATCATTGCTACTTGATTACATTTAGTAGTGCACATCTTTACTTTATATTCAGTTTAGCTGAAGTACACATCTTATCGTTGCTACCTCGATTACCTCCGCCATCTAGCTTTGTTATTGTAAACTTGATTGCCACTATTTTTATGATTTTTTTTTTAAGATGCGTTTATTTGGATAACCTAGTTCTTTGTTGAAACTATATCATCTAGAGTGTAATTGCTACCCTTAATTTAATTAATCAATTTTTTTTACATGTTTTGGATTGGTATTGCATTGTCTGATACGCAACAGTAACTTCTTTACTTTGCATGCAGCCCGGATAAAGGAAGCAATTCTTCATGGTGTTTCTCTTGAAGATGATAAAAGAGACCAATTTAACAAAATCCAGCAGGTATGCTTTAAGGCTATTTCTCCATTTTGAAGTCAATTCTTGCATCAAGTAGTCAGTTATTTTAGAATTTTATGCTATATGTATGCGTAGTTGCCCATGAAGCTGACTATATCTCTCATCACAAAAAGAGGGTATGGTTATTGTCTCCAAACTGAGGATGGGAAAGGGTCATAATGCCTGCTGAAGAATCTTGATCGTTTCTTTGATTTCTGCATTCCTCGGAAGTTGGCTTTGTTTTCCATTTACAACAAATTCATGTATCCATTCGTATAATAGGAGGTTTTACTTGAATAATGTAGGCCTTTGTTTATAATGATATGCTAATGTATGTCATGGCCTTTTGTTGGGTATATAACAGAATCTCTTTTGTAGGCTCGTAACAAAGAATCTCTTATTTCTTCTTAAAAGATAATGCTTCTTCCTCCATCTATAATTTGGTAGCAATAGATGTCAAAATTATTAACTTGGACCAAACAAGGGCGGTGATGATGATTCTTAGCATTTTAGTTTAGATTGCCACTTGGCTTGGCCATTACTTATTTTCACCTTGACTTCTTTGCATTTTGACTTCATTTGCAGGAATTGGAAAGACTATCTCAAAAATTTGAGGAGAATGTTTTGGATGCCACAAAGAAGTTTGAAAAACTAATTAAGGATAAGAAAGAAATTGAAGGGTTGCCCGCTACTGCTCTTGGATTAGCAGCACAAACAGCTGTGTCTAAGGTATTCTTTGTTGAAATCCATTTTATTTTGGTTATTTAATATCTGTTTTTCTTTCCTCAGGTCTGCTGCAATCGATATTTATCTTGTCTAGTGTTGCTGATGCATCTCTACGTATCTCACCAGGGTCATGAAAATGCTACTGCTGAGAATGGGCCTTGGATAATAACGTTGGATGCTCCAAGTTTTATGTCTGTTATGCAACATGCTCGAAACCGATCTTTGCGTGAGGAAGTCTACCGTGCTTATGTAACTCGTGCCTCTAGTGGAGATTTGGATAATGCAGCAATAATTGACCAGATTTTGAAGCTTAGGTTGGAAAAGGCTAAGCTTCTCAATTACAATAATTATGCTGAGGTATGTCCTATTATGTTTAACGTTACTTTCCTTTCCTATGGTAGACTTGCTGAAATATATTTTATCAGGTAAGCATGGCAACCAAAATGGCTACTGTTGAAAAAGCAGAAGAGCTTCTAGAAAAACTTCGAAGTGCTTCCTGGAATGCTGCGGTTCAAGGTAGTGCAGTGTATGCAGTTTCTTCATAGTTGTAAATGGGTCACTATTTATATGATCTTAGTAAATGTTAGGTGAAACTTAGTTCTCGGTAGGCTTTACTGCTTGAAATTATATAAGTAATTGGTTCTAGGCCATTGTTTACTTAAATTCTTTGTAATTTTGGAAACATGGTCTGGTTATTTATTTATTTATTTTTAATTTCAATATGCACTTCATTTGCCATGCTGCAACTCAAAACTTTACTCAGTTTTAACTCTAGAATACACGTCACAATTATGCCTGATGCACTTTTTGTAAAGTTACAAATTTAGTTGTAATGGTATTTTGCTCTCAAAAGAAGATGCTTTTGTTTTCCCAAGTTTTGTATGTTTTATATGTCTTTAATATTTTCTGAAAACAATGCCTAAATTTCCATTCTTAATGCGATTGTTTTTATACAAATGCCTTTTTATGTTGGAAATGCCTGAGGCTTGGATTGTACACTTGATCCTTGCAGATATGGATGACATAAAAAAATTCTCCAAGAATCAGGGTGCACTAGAAGCTGATGATTTGAACCATTGGGACATCAACTTTTGGAGTGAGAGGCTTCGTGAGTCAAAGTTTGACATCAATGAGGTTGAAACTGGATCCGCTTATTCCAATACTTTATTAAAAATGTTAGATGGGCAGGAGTGTCGGCTAGACTCAAAGTATTCCAATCTGTTCAGCACCTTTTCCACTCTTGTTCTAGGGTTCCCCATGAAAAACGATGATCTCTATTCTGTGTTTGTGCGCGATGTATGCATGTGTCCTTTTGCTCATTTCTAATCCCATATCTGTTAGAGACCAGTAGACAGTTCAGCTTCCACTTTCCAAACTGTCTGAAATTCTGTAATTGTTTTCTGTCTCTTTGATTTTGCTATTGTACTAGTCTCATTCTGAATGAAGACAAGGATATTTGTCTATGTTATGCCTGTCAACCATTTCTTAGAAATACTCTCTATAGTTGAAAAATCGTAGGTGTATTTTGTATATGTGCATATCTGTGTGTGTATGTGTATGTATGTGTATGTATGTGTATGTACCTGGAGTATTACTTTAAATGTTGTCGAATTCTTGCTTTCTTGTTACTTTGCTTTGAGAAACTTAAGTGTCTCCTGCTTTTATATTCTACAGGAAGAACTACGTCCGTTTTTCTCCTTGCCAAAGGTTATGCATGGCCTTTTTGACCTTGCAAAGACACTGTTTGGAATTGATATTGAGCCAGCTGATGGTCTAGCTCCGGTATTATATTGTAGTTCCTTCATGTTCCACTTTAAGTTGCTTCATTGTGTTGTGCTTTGGTTTCTGTAACTTTTAGACCATTAATTTCACATCTCTTTAATATATGGTTGTTATTGTTAGGTTTGGAACAAAGATGTTAGATTCTACTGTGTCAAAGATTCCTCAAGTAGTCCTGTTGCGTACTTCTATTTTGATCCATATACTCGATCATCTGAGAAAAAGGGAGGTGCATGGATGGATGAGGTTGTTGGTCGAAGCCGTGTGTTGTCACGTGATGGTGCCTCTGCAAGGTTGCCTGTTGCCCACATGGTGTGCAATCAATCACCACCAGTTGGGAATAAACCAAGCCTCATGACATTCCGTGAGGTAAACTCTACTAAATTGGCTTTTAGCTTATTGTCTATAATTTGCAGTTCTTAAGATGGTACAGAATGGCACTAGAGGATTCGGCTGCCTGTTATGCTTGTGCCAAGTCAAAGTCAAGGGCAGGCCTAGAGAGTCTGTTTGTCAGAATGTTTTGATTTGTTTCACAGCTTTGTCCTGAGTTTTTTATTTCTTGCCTATCTCAATATAGGATTTATAAACTATGTCATTGTCATATTTTGTTTAATGGTGTTGCTTGCAGCTTTGTGTATATGCTGGCTTCAGAATGTGATGATTTAAAAGCAGTCATTTTCAAAGAACATGGTCCAATTCAGTCTTATACCCAATGGCTGAAATGGAGTTGGTACATTTGAGTTACTCGACCATTTAGTTAAAAATAATGGGTTTGGGTCCATTCATCTGGTGGACGGCTTGTGGAGGGACCCTCTAGCTTGATAACAAATGTAGCGGGTTTGGCTTATGCCCTCGTAATAAGAACCTGAAGTGATTATTGGTTTTCAAATATTTTTAGTCCTTTTTTTAGTAATTTGCTTAATCCATCTCAAATTTCTCAAATTGTTATGATCGGAGGGTTGGTTTAGAAAATCATTTAGCTTATGATATAAAATAAAATAAAAAAACATAAAACTTGTGTCTGGGAGAGGCCTAGACGAATATCTATATGTATGAGCAGTACTGGGCTTGCCCCTAGTGCCATTCTCCTATGGAATTAAAAGTGCAAACATGTCTTACCACTGAGGATATGTCCCCATTTCCATGTAATTCGGTGACTTTGAAGGCAATGATTATCAATGTAAAAAGAAATGATCTTCGAAAATTCTGGATGAATACTTAGGTTTCTGCAGTTTTATTTATTATTTGTTGTCATATTCGATAATTACTTTTTTGCAGGTTGAGACAGTCTTCCATGAATTTGGTCATGCACTTCAGCATATGCTGACCAAACAGGATGAGGGTCTAGTTTCTGGTATTAGGGGAATTGAGTGGGATGCCGTTGAATTACCTTCTCAGTTCATGGAAAACTGGTGTTACCATAGGTAATTATGTCTTCATAGATTTTTACTTTGGTGCATCAAATTTTATGATCTTTTCATCTGTGCTCAGTATGATGAGGGATCTCTGATCCATAGTGAATCAATTCTATTCCTATATTGTACTTGATTAAACTACCATGTTGCATGCTATCTGTTAGTGGTTCTTGACATGTACAATGCAGGTCCTTGGTTCTCACCCATAATGTGTCTTTTCTTTCTGTTAGTTTTTTTGGGGGGTGGGGGCAGTGTCGGACCTTACTGGTTATTAAAAATGATCTCATCTATTAACCTTTTTCCTATATATATATATATATATATATATATATATATTTCATTCTGATAAATTTGTAGTATAAGGACCCAAATGGGGACCCTGTGTTTTTCTCTATTATACTAGTATCATGTAACAATATACAGGTTACTATCATTTCGATGCATTATAATTATCTCATCATTTATTTTTTATTTTTCGGATGGATCTTTAGGGATACTTTGATGAGCATTGCAAAGCATTATGAAACTGGGGAGAGTCTCCCTGAAGAAGTGTATTTGAAGCTTCTTGCAGCTAGGACTTTTCGTGCAGGTTCACTAAGTCTTCGTCAGGTCAGTACATTTTGTTGGTGTTATTTTTTCCTTCCATGTTCTCTGTTGCCATTCATTTGTGGTATATTCTTTTTTACTTGTCAAAAAAAAAAAAAAAAAACTTTTGTACTACCAATGTGAATTTAGTATTGGGTTTTCATTTCAGTTCATATTCTGTGATAAGTGGCATCTTGCGTTCCTGTTCCTGTTCTGCATACCTAACCTATTTGAGCCTTTGTAACTTAGGAAAGTCCATGTTGTCATAACTGAGTGTGATTTAACATACAAGTCTTACAGAGGTGAGATGTGAGTAAATGTGGTATAAGAACCATTGGGAAAGAAGCTCGTTAAAGCCATTAGAAATCTTTAGAATGTGGTCTTACATGGAGTTTGAGAGTGCTGCTGCATAATATGCAAGCCTGGCTTGTGCATATAGAAGTGCAATGCATATTAGCTCAACTATCAAGCAAGGTTTTCCCCTTAACACTCCAATTAATCCATATTTTCAATTTATTGGACCGGGTATTCGTAAGTATAAAAGCTATAACATATGAGATTGGCAGAGGGTGATATTAACATTTAGGGAAAACTTCACTTATACCTCCTGATCTTTTATCACTTTTGTAATTAAGTACTCAAACTTTAAAAAGTGTCAATTTAGGGTATCTATTTTTCAATTTCAACTATCCGTTAGAATTTTTCGTAAAATCCTGTCAAAATTCTCAAAATGACCATTTTTTTTTAAAAAAATAAATAAATAAAAAATAGAAATTTTTTAAAGATTTAGGCATAAATATTTTTGTAAATTCTGTTAAATTCTTACCAATGCCTAAATTCTTGCAATTTTTTGTTTTTTGGGAATTTTGATAGGATTTAACGGAAAATTCTAACGGAAGGTTGAAATTAAAAAAAATTGAAAGATGGATACCTTAAATTGATACTTTTTAAAATTTGAGTACTTAATTATAAAAGTAATGAAAGATCAGGAGTTATAATTGAAGTTTTCCTTAACATTTATTCTGCGTTAATATATTTGATGAAAGATAACAGAAGCCAAATAGTTATATATTTTGATGGGTTTGGTACTGTTTCAAGGTGCTCTGTCACCGTGATCACCTCCTCCGTTTAAAGTATTCTTAACTTAACATGCAATTTTAAAGGACATATGATGAGGCATGAGGCTTGAATGGACATTAGAAAAGGTTGATCTCACGTTATCAAGGGATTTTGACTCTGATGCTGATAGAATCAATGGCAGGTAGATTAATGTAGTGTTTTTTTTTTTTTTAAAAGTAATAATGTAGTTGATAGTTAATAATGAAGATTGGCATTTTGTATCAGTGGAAACATTTAACGTTGGACGTGGAGTGTCATGTTAACGTCTCCTTGCGATTATTATTATGTTTCTTTTCCCAAAATTTTCTACTTCAAAACAAAATTTGTTAATGTTCTCTTGGTACGTCTTGATTTTAATTTTTTTTTCCTTTGTTTTTCTCATGGAAATCAGAATTATGAATCTTTGTTACTCTTTGCGTGATTCTATTTTGATGAGTCTCGCTTATGGTTCCAATGGAACTAAAGTAGAATTTCTAAAGATATTCATACAGAGGACTGGCTTTCTAAGGTCTTTGTGTTTTATTGAAATTTTGCAGATAAGGTTTGCTAGTGTAGATTTGGAGCTGCATTCAAAGTACGTACCTGGTGGGTTGGAAACCATCTATGATGTTGATAGGAGGGTTTCTGAACGGTCACAAGTGATCCCCCCGCTCCCAGAAGACAGGTTTCTTTGTGGTTTCAGCCATATATTTGCAGGTTTCCTCTCCATGTCAGATTTACCGACTTTCTCAGCATCATTTCTACTTATTTAGCAATTAGCTGCAGCCTTACCTTGTGATATTTTACTTTATATAAATTTTTGTGAATCAGGTGGATATGCGGCAGGATACTACAGTTACAAGGTATTTTTTATTCCTGTAGTATACATAATTGTATTTGTCTCTCATACTGTGATTCCTCCTTGAACTGTCAGCATGCTCTTTACTGCTCTCCTGTTTTACCCTTTTTTCCTCCATTAGACTTTATTCTGAAAGTGTATTTCTGCATTTGGCAGTGGGCTGAGGTATTGTCAGCAGATGCCTTCTCTGCATTTGAAGATACTGGACTAGATGACATCAAGGTATGTCAAAAAAAGCTGTCTAGAAGGACAGGCATTTTATATTCTTGCAAATTACCTTGATTTATTACCTCTTATACTTTCATTTATGCATAACGAATATAGTTTCTAAACTGGAGTACGTCTCCATATTGCACCTGATTGATCTCTATATTGGTAGTATCCTGTTTAACTGATGGTGCAGTGGGGCACCTCATTGAAGACTTGGTAACATTGTCCATTGCCTTTTGGAATCTGTACAAATTTGTCATGGAATATGAAGCTTTGATAATTAGCTACAATTTATGGGTGGTAGATCAGGTCATAGCGAGGCCATGATATATGGGGGGAATCCACATAGGAGTTCAGGACAAACATGCCAAATTAAAGTTTCTTGTTGGGGTCATCAGCCTTAAGTTTGTATACAGTATACAGTATTCATGTTCATGTATCATACCTCGTGTAGTATACGGTGACATATTAGAATTCTGGAGACTAAATACTTACAAAAAAAAGCTTCTGAAGGCTTGTTATGGAGGTGATTTTTTTTTTTTTTTAAAAAAAAAAATGGTGCATTTGCCCTGACTTGTTAATCCCCACTCCATAACTTGTTCCCAATCTGTGCTTGAATCACCAACTAAACATCTCTTCAAAATCTCCCTCCTCCATATTCTCTTTTAACAATTGGCAGTCAGAGCTCCCTAACATTGTAGACAAGTCTGCTTATTTTTACCACATTTTACATCAAGAGTGAGTGATTATGTCTTGCAACAGGCCGTGAAAGAAACAGGGCACAAGTTCCGAGAGACTATCCTTGCTCTTGGAGGCGGCAAGCCGCCGCTAGAGGTCAGAATATAATCTTTTGTTTTCTTTTTCTGTCTCCAAATGGAATAAGAATTTGGATGGCTTTGTCTTAATTAATTGCAACATAACTTTCCAGACATGTCTCATCTGATGTCCATAATATAATAAAACGTTGTTGCGTCCAGGTATTTGTGGAATTCCGTGGGCGCCAACCTTCACCAGAGCCACTGCTGAGGCACAATGGACTGTTACAAGTCCCAGCCTCTGCATAAGCATCCATTATCATAAAGGATATGCTCCAACCCAAATGAAATTTCTCTTGGTTGTAAAAGCACTTACAAGTAATTTTATACAATTAATGCCAAAATGATTTGTCTATTCAGTTCTCTTTGTTAAATATCATGGGTTTTTCATTTTCGTTTTTATTTTTTTGTTACATTTTGGGGATTATTTCTTATTATTTATGTCGTACCATAGTCACTTTTTTTTTTTTTTTTTTTGGTGAATGTTATTTTTTAAGGGACACTGTCACTTAGACAATTAATGACTACTACTACTATTAATATGACTAATGTATTAAAATCCTTTAAATTGTGGTAAAATTATTTTTAAAATGTAAATAATTTCCTTTCAATCAAATAATTTATATTGTCATCTTAAGATACGTTAAAATATCTTATTGTTTTAAGAGTAATGATTCACTACCATCTAAATATACAACTTTTTCACCACCTTATCTATGTGGCAAGGTGGTCTCCCACCTTAATTTATTTTTAAAAAATAAAAAAACTCAAAAAGTAGTGAGTGACCACCTTGCCACATAGGCAAGGTGGTGAAAAGTTGTATATTTGGGTGGCATTGAATCATTATTTTTGTTTTAAATTTGAGAAATGATTCTTCACCACTTAAATATACAATTTTTTACCACTTTGTCTATGTGACAAGATGGTCCATACTTTATTTTATTTTTTAAAAATAAAAAATCTCTAAAGTTAGTAGGGGACCACCTTGTTACATAGACAAGGTGGTGAAAAGTTGTATATTTAGGTGGTGGAGAATCATATCTCTTTAAATTTATTATGCCTCAATAAGATCATTGAATTGAAATGACAATTAAGATCTAAGGATATTTGTCACGAAATTATTTTTTAAAAGAAAGTACTCGACAAAATCTCAAGCCCAAAAAAGAAACAACAAATATTTCAAGTTTTTTTTTATTATTATTTAGAAGTACATTAACAAGAAATTATAACAAATAAAAACATTGGGCTGAACAATCTAACAAAGAGCCTTGAATTAATCTTATCAGTGATGGTTAACATAAATTAAAAGGGAATGCATTAAATAAATGACGCGGCCCTATATATTCTTAGTATAAAGACCAAGAAAAGTGGTCGCCAGTTAAGGCGGTTTGGTACACAATGAATAGTGCAATCTAGAGGCGCAATAAGAGCCACAAATATTTCAAGAACTTGAACTTTGGGTTACATGTTTTTCTTATTTTATTTTGAAAAATTATGGTAGACATCTATGATGTTTAATTGTATATCATTTTTATCAAGTCACTCTCTAAAGGAGCACCAACAGCTTTTTTAAAACTCATTTCATTCTCTAAATGTAGGGAAAATTCATTGAAACATATTCTCTTGTTGTTCCTTAAATTAATGAAACCAAAAGTTGTACCTTATAAATTTAAGGAATAAAAAATAATTAAATTAACATTATTTTAATATAAAAACATTATTTCCTCTCGCATTTGTTTGAAACAATATTTAAATAGTTTATCTTTGTTCTCTCTTTTTACTATAATTTAATTTAAATAATATTTAAATGGTATAAGGAAATGATAAGGAAAACTATTATGAAGTTTATTTGAATAAAAACACTAGCAACAGTTTTCCTAAATCACATTCCCTTCCCTAGATCAAGGGTTGTAAACGAGTCGAGCTCATTCGTCACGAATTCGAGCTCATTCATCAAGAGCCCGAGTTGATCTCGGGCTCATTCATCACGAGCTCGATCCGAGTTCGAGCTCATGGCGAGTTTTAAAAATTTAGTTCAAGTCAGCTAAATAAGCTCGAGTCGAGCTCGAACTCATGATGAATTTAAAAAATTAAATTCAATTCATCTGAGTTGATTGTAAGTTATATGGTTTATTTAACATACAAAAAAAATAGGTGAGCTCATTTAAAAATTAATATTACATTGTATAATATATAAACAATATATATTTATATTGTATGTTAAATAAACTATATAACTTACAATAATAAATAAATGATGTAATAATTGTTAAATATCTAATGATGATACTTATAACATATAATAAAGTGATTACATGTCATATGGCACAATATTACATTATTATATGATCGTATAATCCTATCAAGTCGGGTGAGCAGGTTAGGTCGAGTTTTAAACGAGTTAGGCTCGTGAGCCCCTATCGAGTTTTGTCGAATGAATCGGGTATGTATCACTCACTAATTGAGCAAGTTTCTACAGTAACAAGCGGGTTTGTACAGTGTCGAGCTCGAGTTTAATCGGGTGGGTATTGAGTGAGTTATCGGACGTACTGGTTTATTTACATCCCTATGGCCCAGCTTAGCTAGATGTAAGGAAAACTCCTAAAAAAAATCTTGAATAAGATTTCTTTGTTGTTCCCTAAACTAAGGAAACATTAAGAGAACCAAAAATTGTATCTCAGATCTAGGGAAGCAAAAATGGTTTCCTTAACATTATTTTAATATAAAAAAAAGTTTAAAATTGACCAAATCACTCCTCAGCATAAAATTGACGAAATTACTCCTTAGCATATGCTCTGTTATCAAATCACTCCTCTAATGGAAATTGTGACACATAGGCGAAAAGTCCTGTTAGACCCAATAAGATAGCTCTACGTTTACAAAAATGCCACCTCAACTTGACACATGGCAAAAAAAAAAAAAAAAGAACAAAGAAAAAAAAAAGGGAGAGGGGTAGGGAGGTGAGTATATATAACTCTCTCTCTATCTCTTCTTTTATTTTTTATTTTTATTTTTTTAGGGTGTTATATAACTAAAAAAAAATTAAAGGGCAAGGCTGCCTAACTAGTGGTGAGAATGCTAATTATGACTGCTTGGCTTAGAAGATGTATCAAGGAAAAGCAAGTCAAACTAACAAGTAACAACCCAACCGCAGAAACATACATATATCTACCGCCCCAGATATTCTCTTGCTTGTATAATTGCATTTTCTCCTTTGAAATTGAATGCCATTCACTTTCCTCTGCTAGATCTCGGACCCATTAGCCAATCCATAGCAACAACTCTCTCCCAGTGAAGAAGAGCCAAAAACGAATGGCAAGGGCGGGAGGGATCACAAACGCAGTGAACGTCGGGATAGCGGTGCAAGCGGATTGGGAGAACCGAGAGTTCATCTCTCACATTTCCCTCAATGTTCGCCGCCTCTTCGATTTCCTTGTCCAATTCGGTACCCATTTCTGTTCTCTCCCTCTACCTTTCCTGAGTCGTAACAGCTCGTAGTAAATGCTTCTTTTCTTTCTTTACTGAATTGGGTGTGATTTAATTGCATCAATATATGGAAATTATAACCCCATCACCATGTTATGAATGCCCACCACCCATTTTGTAACTTTTACTCTAACCAAAGTTTCAGCTTTTGGGTGGGTTCGTGGTGTCATACAATTTTCACATAGTATGCTTCTTTTGTTGTTTCAGAGGCTACAACGAAGAGCAAATTGGCGTCATTGAATGAGAAGCTTGACACGCTCGAGCGGCGTCTAGAACTCCTTGAAGTCCAAGTGGGTACTGCGACGGCCAACCCGTCTCTTTTCGCCACATGATGTTCGGAACATGTTGTTGTTGCAATACGGCTTCTCTGTAAGCATAATCTTGTTTGTGTTGTGAATGTGGACAGATTTCTTACTTTGTGTCACCGTTTGAAACTAATGTATTCGGCTGTTTTCGTGGTTATATAACATGATCTGTGATTCAGGTAGTATGAATTTTGTGCTTGTGGTCTAGCTGCTTTGTGCATATATATATATATATAGACTTTGAATAGAGTATACTATATGTTTAGGATCTTCAAGCCATTTTTAGAATCTGCCAATGGAACAAATTTGTCCTGAGATCACTAAGATATTCAGTGGCGTTGTGGATAAATGTTGATAGCACAATAGATTGCTATGTAAGTCAATTCATTGAGGCATTGTGCCACCAAGTTCTAATTCGAATAACACCTCCTCCCCTTATAAGAATAGGATGGAAAGTGAGATTGCAGGTTCAAAATCTAATGGTTCGTTTGTAACCTATCAATAAAAAAATAAAAAAATAAAAAAATAAAAAGAAAGAAAGAAAGAAAGAAGAAGAAGAAGATAAAGAAAAGGCAATATACTGTTGCAGTTATCAGCCATGTTCTCTTATTTGTCATGAAACTTGCTTTTCCACTGACTGCTTTTTTAGAAGTAATTCATCATATGCCCGGTTCTTCTGACATTTGCACAGTTAGGAATGGTAATAAGTGGCAGTTGGCATTCCTTTTGATATAGCCAATTTTATTCTCTCCTCGTCTGTAATTAGTGCCACCTTCTCTAGGGTTGTGCAACGGTTCTATCAGACTCTTAAACAACTTTTCTACTTTCCGCCTCCGCCGGAGTCGGAAGTGTCAGAAACCATCTGTCCAGTGGGCTTTTTCGAAGATGAAGATATGTTCTTCGTTCTTCGTCTTTGAAGACGAAGATTTCTGGAACCTACAAAGGTGAGGGGTGAATGGCGGTGGAGAACGGATATGGTGAGGGGTGAATGGCAATGGAGATGCCTAGATGGAGAAGGAGATGTTGAAGGGTGTTGGCTGATGAGAACTGAAGATTTGAAAGGGAGACTGAGTTGGGGGGCTGTGGGTTAAGGTTTTGGGTTATGAGAATGAGATGAATATATAGCCCCACCAAAACAACGCCATTTAGTCTTAGAAAATATCTGATTTCAAAACTTACGTACAAAACGACGCCATTTCTGTAATTTTTTTAATCATATTTAATAGTCAGTTCGAGTCAAATAAATCAGGATTTTTTTGTCATTTCCAACTTCTGACCTGACTTTTGTTAGAAATGGGTAAAGGCTTCAAGCCCGACTCTGGTCTGAAGCCACCCGCCTGGGTCGGAAGTTGAGGGTGTGGTTTTTTGCAAACCCCTAACCTTGTCATCTAAACTGTATTGGTTGTGTGGGCTTATTGTGTCTCACCTTTTGTTCATGGATCATTTGGTTGCTAGAAGTATTGGAATTTTCTTGTATGGGAAGCTATAGCTAATTTGATCTACTTCTGACTTAGATTTAAGGGCCCCTTGAACTTGGTTTGGAATGCCTTTGATTATGAGCCATCAAGTTTCTTTTGTTGGATGAGTTAAAATTTCATTACACAAAACAAAGATACAAAACAAACACTACCACCTCTGCTTACACAACCTCACTACTGCCCTTTACACTTAAACCCACTACCATAACATAAAAACAAAAAAACAAAACTCAGTACAAAATATCAAGGGTCAAGCCCCAGTTTGTACAAATTTTTACATTCAAATCACTCTTCTTATAAGTCCCCTTACTCCTTATTCTATACTTTACATCCCACACCACATCTAGCAGAAGTTTCTCCTCAGTTTTAGGGGCCTTACCATGCCTAATGTCATTTCTCTGTCTCCACAAGTGATAAACAGCAGCTCCCCAACATAGTTTGCACATAACAGCTTGAAGGCTCTTCTTTTTCCATGGTACTACTCTCAGCAACATGATATCATTCCAAGCAACAAGAGGATCAGCCACCGTATGTCCATATGCCTTCTCAAGAGTTCCTGCCAGTCTTTTACTGAATCTGCAGTGAAAAAACAGATGACGAGCCATCAAGGTTAACGCATGCAGATTATTGATTAATCTGATTCATCTAATTAAAGTTTACTAACAACCTTCATGATGACAAGTTTCTGAAAAGCCTATATTTCTGCATCATTTTTGTAAACAAGGCCATCTAGTTAAGGGATAAAACTCTTCCTTCACAAAACACTCTCGTTAATGGTCATGGATAATGCAAATTGTAATTTCAACTTGTCACAATTTTGGGGATTGCTTTTAATTTCTTAGAGGGTATTTTCTCTGTGGAGCATATGATGCCTAACCTCATCCACCAGCTCAATAAACAGTTGTGGATGACCCTTGGTTACTGAATCTGTTCACTCATTTGCTTGGAAGAGTTTCCTCCTATCTTGTACATCCATGTATGCATATGCACATACATGAATATGAATATGACCATTTGGGAGGATTTTAGTTCAACCCATCATGGCAGGAGAGTGTTTGGGAAGGGGAAGGGTTACGTTCACCGAATAATCTAACAACTAGCATATGACCATTTGATTAAAGAGCCAAAAAAGGGACATTGATTTCCATTATAGACTCGATCCTTTAATCCAACAAAGTGCCAAGTGCCAAGTTACCATTTTGGTTCACAATATCTTTAGATTCTGTAGAATTTGTGTACCCTTTGATGTAGGGCTGATCAAATACCCGCATCCCCCGCCCCAACCCGCCCCGCCCCGCACAATACCCACCCCGCACAGTTAAAAATAAAAAAAAATAAAAAAAAATATCCTACTAACCCTAGCAGTGCCCCGCGCCCCCCCCCCCCCCCTCTTTTTCCCATTTTTTCCTTTATTTTCTTCCTAATCCCTAGCGCCGCACCCCTTCCCCTCTTCTTCTTCTTCTTCACGATTTCCGTCGTGCTGCGTCTGCTCCAATGGAATTATGGAAGTCGATAGGCCTTGCCGAGTCACCGGTTCTGTGGGAACGTCATGAACGGTGGGAACGTCAGGGTTGGCGAGGAGACCGGGAACGGTGGGAAGATCGTCGACGCTCGCTTCAAGAGGCCTCGCCGAGTCGCCGATCTTGAGGTCAGTGGCCTCTCATCCCTTTTTTGTGATTTGTTTGAGTCTGGTTGTTGTGATTTGTTTGTGATTTTCTTGTTTGAATTTGATTTTGTTTGAATCCGATATTGTTTGAATCTGATTTTCTTGTTTGGTTCCTGAGAAAATCTAGCTTTGGTTTGGTTTCTCATTTTTCTAGATCTAGGTATTAAACCTGCATATCCCCGCATAACCCGCACCCCCCACCTCGCATCACCCCCACCCCGCACCGCACGGGTTCTCCCCATTTTGTGCCGTTTGCGGGTGCGATTTTCGCAACCCGCAGGGGTGCGGGGCGGTGCCAAAAAAGGGGCATCCCCGCCTCCCCCCCCTGCCCCATGCTCAGCCCTACTCTGATGTGGTCGTTTTGTGTACAAAAATATTAATAATAAAATTATCATTCGTAATAGTACGAATCCTTGTAGGATAGGGCTATATTGAGGGTGTCAAACCTCAAGGACTGCGTAAGTGTTGTTATCAAGATTTTCAAGATTAAATATAACTTAATTTAAAAGATGTTTGATTTGATTTTTGTTTTCTAAAAATAAATTCATAAAAGTAAAAGACATAAATGTAAAGAAAATAGTGATGAGAGAAAGAATAGGGGATTGATTTCACCACTCACCGCATAACAATGGTCAATCATAAATTAATAAGAGAAATTCATACTATGCATGATATAAGGGTCGTCTCACTCGAGTAGTCAAAAAATTACCTTTAAAGAATAAGTATAATCCATCTTCGGTTGGCACGGACCGTCCACTTAACCACTAAGATGTAGTACGACCCGTCTTCCCTAGGTATGGATTAGCTACGTCTTTAATATGATACACACAATTAATGGAATAGTATAACCCATCTTCGGTTGGTATGAACTGTTTACCTAAATTACACTAAACTAGGGTGTAGTACAATCTGTCTTCCCTAGGCATGGCCTATCTAACCATCTTGATCATATGTCAATTAAAACTGTTGTATAACAATTATTCACATAATCTCAGAAAATATGAAGTATTGAGTTCAATCAATATAAAAGACTTTCTAAGACAAGATAAGAAATTCATAATGATTGAATATAAACATTAAGATCAGTTTTCACAGTTATATAACCATCATGCATATAAAAAATTTCAAATTAAAATACAATTAAACCATTGTTACTTGAAAAGGGCTACATCAACACCCTATTATGAATTTAGCCGCTCATCATGGTGCTGGGATGGCCTCCTGCCATGTTCTTCTCCTCTTCAACTTGTCAAGTCTCCAAGAAGAATTTTTTGTCTTAAGCTAAGTACACCTTCTCTTGAAGCTTATGGGTCTATTTATAGAGATTAGGAGAGGCCTAAAAGCCCTAGGAATCCAAGAAAAATCGGAACTTAGTCTCTTAGTCTAAGTAGGATATTGAAAATTCAATCCAAGTAGGAAAATGATTCCAAAATTCGTCCAGATTTGCGGTCTTTTATTGCGGGACGATTTTAGCATAGTAAGCGTCTGAATTAGGAAAATGTTATTTCTAACATATTTGTTTCATTTTTTATTATCTTTCCAACGCCACCAATTTCATTGCAATACCAAACTTGAGCATAAAGTTGTGATTAAAACGCTGAGACGTGTGCAGAATCCAAATTGAAATCCAATCCAATTTTGACTATTATTGGAGAAATTCCGATTTAATCATTCCATTGATTTGATTAAACTTAACCATATCATATAGGTCTTCTATTATGATTGGTTAAGCTTAAACATATCTTCTAGGTCTTCTCAAAGTGTGCTTTAAGCCCAAAATCAATGGAATTAATTGCATCTTTATTTAAAACCTGAAAACAATAAAACAACACAAAATCAAACAAATAATAATGCTAAGGAATTGACATATATTATTTAATCATTTGTTGGGTCAAGCACTGACAATGTATATCTATAATTTAGATAAGGATCTCTAGTAATTTGCTTCTCAAATTACCCACTTGCCAGGGTGGCGAGTAGGTGGTTGGGCAGCCTAAAACGTATTTATGGGTACATCCTATATGGTCTTAAGTTGTACTAAGTTGCTAGCAGATTGTGGATCCCATATTTATTCACTCTCAAGGTGCTTATACAGATTGTACTAAGTTGAGTCAGCTCAAGGAGATATTTTAGCTAGCCTCCCCATTTTTAAATTAATTAATTGATTTATTTTTATTTTTCATTCATCCTCCAGACTTAGGTTCCTGTCTCCTTAGTGATCAAGGATACAGAGGCACAAGCCTATGGAACAGATCCTGTTCAAGGTCCTGTTTTAGGTAGCCTGCTGTTGCATGAATAGTTTGGCTCTCCAAGTTGATCTTTTCTCAACTTCCAAGATGAGCAGCACATTTGATTTTGGCAATTTATTCTGAAAATGATGCAACTCATTGCCCATAGTATATCATTCAATATCATTTTGGCACAAATTGAATGCCTGGAATTTTATAACCTAAATAAAATTGAATAAACAGCAAGATACATAATCTCAAGAAGAGTAGTGGGGGGGGGATTAAACCCATTTTCTCTTTTATCTTTAGCGTACTATGTGCCTAGAACCATTATCATTCACATATCAATTCCTAACTGAAAAAAAGAAAGAAGAAAACAGAAGTTCCATCTTTCACATATTGATGAAACATCACATTTCACCCATTTTACTATCTTGGCTGTGGAGGAGACGGGCCTTGTGGCAGAATAGGCGATGGCTCTGATGGAGATGATGAAATGGGTGGTAGAACAATCCTTTTTTCCATGACGATAGAGAAGCGATTAGAGGAAGTTCCCAAACTGTCTATGGACCTCATGTATTCAGATGCATTGGTTTCTATAATCAAAGCTTCGTCTAGCTCCCGGAGTATGTCAATCATGAATGGTCGAGAAGCAGCATCAGACTCAATGCATGTCGATGCCACCTCCACTACTCTCCACATTGCCTCTGCATGGTACCCACCCCTAATGCTAGGATCCACCATTTCATCAATCTGTGAATCTCTTATATAGGCTTTGGCCTGCATGCAAAGTTGTTCCACTATTAAATTTAGTCTTCATTAGGATATTTTGGATCTTGGGGGTTAAATGTGTAGTAGAAACTCTATGCATTTACTGATCATTAGGTAAATGTTGTTCCATGTGTTGGGCTTTACTATTGAGAAAGAGTTTGAGCCCACACGTCACGAGAATAAAATATTAATTAAATGATTAAATTCATTATTTCTTATTTGCTTGAACTTTTAGGATAACTAGTAATTTAACACATCATATGTCATTGATTCATGTGACACCTAAAAGAGCAGCATTATAATATCAAATTCTTAGAAGCTAGAGAACATGAAATTGGACCGTACCCATTCAACCAAGCTCCATTCATTGCGTGGTCTATGTATGTTGAGAGGCTCCCGACCAGTTACAATTTCAAGTAAAACCACACCAAAGCTGTAGACATCACTTTTATCAGATAACTGCTGCGTCGAATAGTACCTGAATGATTGATTAAAAACACGACCATGGTTAAATTTCCTATGGCTATAGTTGCAGTCTCTCATACTTATATGGACCAACTTCAAGTTAGATGGAAAAACGTTGGATTCTTCTTGGGTGTTGGGGGCCAACACGGTTTATATAGCATGTGGAGGCACCACACAACCCAAAAGCTTAAGCCTATGGGTTTGGGCTCAACAATGCTATATAAACCATTCACTCTTCTTACATTTTAACAATGTAGGACACTTTACAAGTGCACTCAACATTGGGCAGTTACAATCTACTTAAGATTCTAAAAAAAATCCTCTCTATGCATAAATTTATGAAGAAGACTAAGTGATTGATGGCCACGAACTAAGTAAAACCAAATCTGTTGCTAAAAGTGACTGAAGAGAGTGACATTTGAATACTTCAAATCAGAACAAGCCTAAGAAACATTGAGACTTACTCTGGATCTAGGTAACCAGCTGTCCCTCTCACTTCCAAAGAAACACAGTCTCCTTCTTGAGGAGCATATTTTGAGAAACCAAAGTCTGCAACCTTAGCGCACATGCTATGATCCAAAAGTATATTGCTTGATTTCACATCCCTATGTATTATGCATCGCTTGGCATTTGTGTGAAGATACGTCAAACCTGAATAACAAAAAAACTCATTCAAACATGCTGGTATTAGGCAAAAAAAATAAGGAAAGAAAAATAAAAGTGGTGGAATCAACCAAACAAAAGACAATCAACTGAAGCAATTTTAGAAGTCAGTACATCAGAAATTCCATTGTCGCCTATGATAGACTACACTTTCCACAGCACATAATGGATTGGTAGTTCAGAATAGGTCATTTCCATCTTTGTTCTCGTGTGCTTTTCAATCCATCCAAATTCAACCAATCAAAAATCACTCAAGGATCATAGCCTTGTTGGCACCGTTAAAAACTCCTTGCCTCTAACATCACCAAGCCATCCATGGCCCACCTATGAAGCATAACTGTTATTGATTCATCATCCAAATCATGATAATTCCTTCAATGAGCTCAATCAGTAAGACAAGGTTGGCCTACTTTTCTTGACAAATTTGTTGCTGTATTGGTTTCAATCTCTGAAGCTCTGTTCATCTAGTAATTATGTAATAGTTTTATTATCTTCTTTTCTTTTTCTTTTTCTTCTTCTTCTTTTATATATATCTAGGATACTAGTAGGATACATGATGAGGGTAGCCCTTCTTCCCTGATAGGTTGAACACTAGATGGTTCCTGACAAACGGTACCACTAGCTACAAATTTTACCATCAACATAATGTAGTTTAGATATAGCACCATGTAGCAAATCTCGTAATCGAGTTTTCCATGGCTTTTCTGAACATTAAGATCTCCTTTGCATCTTCTCTTTACTTTCTCATAAATTAGAGCAAGAAAACAATAAAAACTGAATAACCCATTTCACTTGCCTCTAGCAGCACCAAGAGCAATAGAAAGTCTGGTTGGCCAGTCCAGAGTTTTTCTTTTTGCTGGTTCCCCTATGAACAAACTGGTGATTAGGCATTAATGTATTTCAATAGATATTAGCCAGAAGAACGAATGATGTGATATGTACCATAGAGGCGATCTTGTAGAGAGCCATTAGACATAAAAGGATAAACAAGAATTTGTTGGTCATTTTCGCTACAATGACCAAGAAGAGGCACCAGGTTCTCATGCCGAATTTCTGAAAGCAGGTTTAGCTGTCAAAACATTATCAAGAGTGTCAGCTGGGAAATTTTTTATGCAGGTTAATGTCATAATTGAAGATCGGTTGGACCCATAGTTTTTACCTCATTCTCGAATTCCCGAGTCCCCTGAGTGGATGTTGCTGACCGAACCTTTACTGCCACTTCCTGACCATCAGATAGAGTACCACGGTAAACAGATCCAAAACCTCCTTCACCTATCAATGTTTTGTAGTTCTCGGTGGCTGTATCTATGTCTTCAAGAGTAAACCTCTCAATAGTTATCGACTTTATACTGATATCATCTTTGCTGGGTAGATAGATAAGTACATCTGCATATTTTAGGAGAATTACTTTTTTGAGAAAAAAAATCATCCACAACAGTTGAAACTGAGCTCAATTAGCTGGACAACCTAAATTATGTTCTTGCTTGAGTGACATTATCTTTTATCCCTACTCTTGAGTGAACAGTGTAAACATAGTAAGTGATCTTCGTGCACCACCTGGAAGACAATTTTCTTCCATCTGGATGCATGATCTATGAGGAGGGCATAGTGAATCTATTAGTTTCTACTCGTCTGCTTGGGTGTTAGATGGGATTTGTTTTTCTCATCCATGCTCATGCCTTCATGATTCATACAAAGAGGATAGGGCTTTCATCTATGTATTATTTAGAGGATAAGATTTTCATATATGCAGTAGATCCTTTTTCATGTCTTCGTGTATATGCATGCTTCCAACAAGATTTCAGATACCAATGGATATCAATTATCGGAGAAAAGATCAGCAGACTCACTCTCAGTCAATTGGTGTCCTTTCCCATCAAATCTTCCTCGAGGCATTGATTTTTTTCTGTAAATGCAAACAAAAATGACCCCGACTGTAACGGTAAATAGGAATGATCCACATGCAACAGTGGCAATGACGCTGACTCTGACGCGTGGTGATTCATTTGAATCACATCTTCCATTGCTGAAAAATAGATTTCACATCTCAGAATCTTGATTTTTCTGTTTCTTATAAACATAATTGTTCCAGTTCATAGATAATAGAATTCATACTCTGTATGTATTGTGCTGTTGAAGCTGGATTGAGGTTCTTTGTCTAAATAAGGATTGCAGCCGAAATATCTGGAGCAAGCGCATAGTTTAATCAATGAATGGCAGTGGATTTCATTAAACAGGAGTCAGTTTAAAACTTACAATGATTGCAAATGTGGCAGTGAGATTAGAGATTCTGGAAGTGACCCCGCAAGATAATTGTGGCTGATATCCCTGTTAGTTATCGTAAATTAATCAACAAAAGAAACATGGTATTTCTCATGTGCAGTACCTCTATGGAAGTTACTCATTATACTAACTAGAATCTATGTGAAGGAAGAAAAGAAATTAAGAGATCTGCAGAACATGTAACAAAATTGAGATGGTGCTCCCAAAGCATTTAAGGTCAAGGTCATTGCACATCCACTTTGCACTCTTTTTGGGAAAGGAATGTCTATTTGGACTACATCAGCAGAATTTGGCGGATTTAAAGGCTATATTCAATCATCAGTAGCTCAAACTCGAATTGATTAAAAAGAATTACACTGATTTCAACATGGAGGAATCAGGAAACTCTGGGATACTGCCATTGAACTGATTGTAGCTCATATTCCTACATATCATAAAAAAATTACATCAATAATTTTTTTTAAAAAAAAAAATCGTAGTCCAAGCTACTCAAGACAAAACGACACTGACAACTCAATAGAAGACAGCAGTGTGAAACATACAGTGTTTCTATGTTGGCCAGTTCAGTAATACTGTGAGGGATTGACCCTTGAAGATTCATTGAAGAAAGATTCCTGGAAGAAAGTGTGATGTTGAACAGAAACACATGGAATTGAATACCTCATCTCGAAAGAAGAACAAAAAGAACAGAAGAACTTACAGACTGGTAATGATAGCTGAACCATTATGGAGCGCACAAGCCAAACCCTGCCAGGGTTTTGGAAGACATGGGTCTCCAGACCAACTCTCCAACACTGCATTCGCTTGGTTAGATACCAACAGCTCATTCCTCACCCTCCAAGCCACTTCCACTGAAGAAAGACAATGTTTTGAGAGAGGGAGAAAGAGAGAGAAACCCAAAACAAATATACAAGTGTTCTATAAGCAATGAAGAATGAAATGTTTTATCATTGTCCACTCCCCACAAAAGAACCAAGCATAAAATGTATCAAATTGAACTCACCATCTTTTTCGTCAGTCTGCTGCACCTGTAAATCGAACTCACCATAGCTTTGATTAATCTCTCGCACCTGCAAGATCTCATAGGCATTGCAAATGGGCCCAAACAGAGACCCGGAGGCTTTGATCAAGGTCAAATTAAGAGACCCATTAGCTCTAACATCCCAAACAACCTCCTTGTAGTTGTACCCATTAGCCAATATCTCAAAATTCTCCTTTACTTTCTCATTGTTAATGTAAATATCAAACACCCTATCCCCATGTTTAGAAGTCTTATTGAGCTCAAAGAAGTAGAGGAACACACGGTACTCGTAGTCCCTTTTGTCTAGGGATTCTTGGAACTCCAATCGCTCAGAATGGTATAGAGCTGTTTGGAGGACTTCTAGAGGTGGTGTGGCATTATTAGCACTGTAGTTGGAAACGTTGACAGAGAGTCTTGATCCCCTGGCTGTTGAATTTGTATCTGGTTTCCAAATTCTGTCGCTTTTGTCCGATGGGTACCTGAAATTTTGCAAGTGTCAAATATAGGCATGTGAGCTGGACAGTTGCTTGTGTTTTCTTCAATTAAACCGAATTTTAGTGTGATTTGTAACTTTTTGGATCCCAATTTTCCCGATTTATTCTCAGGATTGCTAACAAATGTGAAAGAATCTTAATAGGGTCTAGATCTATTTGTCCGAGACATACTCATTAAGGTGAGCTCCATAAAGATTATCTTACGTTTGCTATTCAAATTACTAACAATTCGAATAGCAAAATTGTTAGAATCTCATTCCAATTTTTCGTTGCTTGTTGTCTGTTTCCTATTCTTAGCTGCATTGCTTGCCATGTGGTACCACTATAGACTAGCAAACTATAAAATAGATGAATACTATTTAGTGTATTGGTTTTTGACTGTCATACAACTTAATAATATGGTAGTGAAAATCAACATTAGATCAGCACTCGTAACAAAAAAAAAAAAAAAAAAAAAACAAAGGGTTGATTTTTACTGTCACGTCATTTTAGTTGTACGACAATCAACAATCATATTCTAGTCTACTAAATAATATTACTCTATAAAATAAGCATAATAGGCATAAGGAAATGGGAGTTGCCTTTTTATGTTGGGAGACAATTAATGACAAAAACTGGTTCCCTTAAACAAGATTATGGGGAGGGAGAGATGAAGATGGCTCTAAAATTCCATTTGGTAGTTGTTCAACTTATCAAAAAAATAGTTGTTCTAAATAAATCTTTCCATTCAATATTTGAAAACTTATTAAGCCAATAATATCTATGATTTTTTATACTCTAATAATTTTATTATACTCCAACCAAGTTATGATCTTTAAAGGAAGATAAATGCTAGAAACCACACTTTTATTCAGTAAGTGAGATAATTGATATTACTCTTGTTGTTTAACTCTTGCTCATATCATATCGCGACCATTTAAGATGATCAACTTTCTCATTTTTATTTATATATTGGCTTCAAATAGAGTAGAAGCATACCTGATGTCTACTCCTGTGTTCCCCACATCAATTCTATGAACACTTTTCAGAACAGTGGTAGAAGAAAAGTTCTGCAGATAGTTCAAATCTTTCAGAGGCCTCAGTTCAAGTTTTGAAATATAAGGATCACCCTGCACCTTCTCTAAGCAAAAGTCTATATGGTCTTTAGTAGCTCTAAAAATCCCCTCCACTTCTGAGTCCTCCGACGAGTTTACTCGGCTTATTCCGGTAACACCAACCAAAACATCAAAGGAAGTGTCCAAAGTTGTCCTCAGTAAATCACCAAAAAGAAATGTACCCCTTACCAGATAATCTTGCTCCTTAATACTTGTTAACCTATAACATCTCTTCCCTGAATCTATGTTGAATATTCGGGCTTTACCATAGTCCTTATGTTTCTTCCATGCTTCAATATTAGGTTCATCTCGGCAACCTGTTTTGTTAGGGAACCAGCTATCATCTGGTGTCCAATTTATACTGGTTATTTGGTCCGTGAAGTTTGAATCAGAACAGCATCTTAAGCTCACAAATCCTGCATGAAATTACATTATAAATATTTGTATTAATCTCCGGTTAACATGCATGCATGAATTAGCACAAAAAATCAATTTTAACAAAAGAACACTTAAATTATCTACAGGTCAATTTAACTTGTCTTTGTTAAGATCGTCCCTTTTTTTTTTTCTTTTTTTTTTTCAGGAAAGAACAAACACCAAGAACTAATTAAGATCTAGGTATTCCTTCTTCCCACGGTCGATAGGGATGGAGCTAGAGGTGGAGTTAGTGGAAGATAGGAAGGCATCCAAAAAAATTGTTTGGAGGCCGTTCATTTTACCACATGGCGATCGAGCGTATAAGTTGGCACTTCTGTTATACTTTCTTGGCTTCCCTTTTGGAAGAAGTTGAAAGAGTAATAATCAAGATCATGTTGAAGACGATGGAGGAGATCCGCCAGCCGGTGATGAGGGCAGGGTGGTTTAGGCTAGGGCATGCAGCGTGTTAAGATCGTCTTAGACACAACTTAAATATACAACTAATTAAATTTCTTCAAAAAGTAGTTCGATCCCCATCTTAATTTGCAGTGAATCTGCCTTAATTTATAATAATGAAAATCATTATTACATGGATCTAGCTAATTACCTCGAGCTCATGACTTTGCCTAAATATATATCCTTCGGTTGTAAATCTTCATCAAATAATTAGTTAAGCAAACTTATCAATTAACAAGATCATTGATTCGATCGATCCACCGTTTCAAAATGATTTTAATTATCACAATTTTTGCAGTTAATTAGTTTGACTTGCTACATGGCATATTAGAAGTTTTTTAGCTAATTATTAGTTAGAGATGGATCCTTTTCCCTATCTACCTAGATTCTTAACCTAGATCTTAAGGTATTTAATCATATCAAAACCGAATGATCTAATAATAATTTTTTTTTTTTTTAAAAAAAAAAAAAAAAAACTTCTCAACAAACTAGTACTCACGATATATAGCATTGATGATCTAATAAAAAAAAAAATGTAAACAAATTAATTAATATACTAACCTTCTTGTCCACAGGTTGATCGAACAAGTATGAAGAAGCAAAGGATAAACCACTCAAGCAGTCTCAGAATGAAATAATCCGATCCCTCCATCATCGTCTTATATTGTATGGAAGTTTCCCCATTGGGTCATCAAGCTCATATCCAGACCAGCTAATCAAGTTTTCATGCAACTTCCAGTACTAATTAACCATGCACCAACAAAATCTTTTGGAAATCCATGAATTCAATCTTTTCTCGCATGCATGGACAGTACTACTCCAGATTCTTCAGATTTCCTGTAACTCAGAAAGATCGAAGACAATATTGTGACGTACACAAAGAAAGTCCTAGCTAGCTAGAGAGGTTCTTCACAAAAAGAATGATCAGCACGTACAGAGAGCTAGCTAGCTGCAAATTAAGACAAAAGAGCATCACAAGAAGGTTAGCAGAGAACAACGCGGGGTTTGACTTGGAATGTGGGAATCATTGGAGAATAGGGAGGGATCGAGATGAAAGAGCTAGAGTTTAATTGATTTAGAATAATTCAAATTTGATTATCACTGTATAATTGTTTGTTTAGTTAATTAATATTATTTGAGATATTAATTATAATTGTTGCTTTCTTGTGTTGGTTGGGGTAATGACTCTATTTAACTAATATGTTTTAAAATAATAAGGTGGGAGCAACCTAGCTTCATCGGTCCACCTTCGTCCCTCTCTTTGTCTGTTTACCATGCTTGAATTGAAACTTCATGGAAATGGGTTTGCTTAATTTCTCTACAATTAAATCAATATATTTTTGACGTGTAATGGTTAATTAATTACTTCTAATTGTAATATTCAGTAAAAAGGGGAAGATCAGTGAGTCAGTCTCTTGCATATGACGCAGGTCTTGATCATAATAATGGATATTGCCGAGTCAACATTAACAAGAATCTTGATAATAATTAATACAGCTATATATTTAATATGTATAGTTCAAGGGGTGATAAAATTAATTAAGAATGTTACTTTTGAAGTAGGTTTGAGGTAGTTAATTATGTCTAATATATGGTTTTTTAGTCTCCCTCTTCAATTTACTCAACAAAAAAAGTACCAAATTAATTAACTTGATTGATAATTAATTCGGTAGTTCAGTTTAAAAATCCATTGAACTCTCAAAAATTGTTTTTAAATTAACCAACTGTCATGCATATTAATATTATACTACGGATATTTACGAGTTTCCAATTTTATTTTTTTTTTAATTTGAGTTTTTTTAAGTAATTTTGATTCGATTTTAATTAAAGTATATGAAATGTCACCGAACTAAGGAGTAAGAATAGTCATTCCATTCTACTCTCTTTTATTCCCGGTAATAATTATTCTATTTCCCAATAGAATACTCATTCCGCAAACCAAACGAGGACTAAGTGTAACGTGCATTTTGACAAAAAAAAAAAAAAAATCATTTTAAAATGTAAAATGAGATTTTTAAAAGCACAATAAAGTATTTAGTAAAATCATTATTTGGCCTTTAAAATTGTGATTTAGCATTTAAAAACGTGTATTTTTAACACATTCCCTCGTAGTTTGAAAACACATATCTTTTTGACCTTTTAAAATTGCCAATTTTTTTTCTTTCCCGAATACACCCTCATTAATCTCATATTGGACACTCTTGGTTATTATGTTTTTTTTTTTCCTTGGCTTAAAAGCTTAAATGGATAAAAAAAAAAAAAATCTAATTATTTAATTAATATTTTACGACCGTAACGATATTTGTTTTTGATATGATCATCATATCAGTTTTCTACTTCTCTTTCTTGTTAGCCGTGGGAGAGGGAAAAAAATCCTGGCAATTTATTTAATTAGCAGCCCCACATTAACATTAACAATCTCAAGGAATATAATAAATTAATCTCTCTTTTCAGATTTTATCAGATATCAAGATGGAACTGTATAATATTATTTTTCCAGTCATTAAAAAACTTAATTAAGTCGGTTAATTAATGTAGTGACGACCAATTATGTTGCACTCGAATTGAATTAGCATATATAGGCAAGAGAGTCGCTAAATCCAATGACTACAATTACCTTACCAATAAGCATGTTTAGACTGTCAATTAATATTCCCACGTACTGATTAATTTTTAAAATAATCAGGATGAGTTGTAATCCTGATAGTAGAGTACTAGTCACTAATATGTGTTTTACAGCTAATTACAAAGATGGTGATATTCCTGATATATATGTGCATGGTGCACCCATTACTTGGTCAATCCCATAATATTTTTTCTGTTATTCAATCAATCCAAAGTTAATTCTATCTAATTAGGATGTTTCGTGGCACAAAGCTGAAAGATATGTTCTTCAAAAAAAAAAAAAAAAAACGCTGAATAGGCTTAATTTTTATTCTTCTCTCCTTTCGTTTTACCCTTTTAAAACAAAAAATAAAATAAATAAATTAACAAACAATCGAAAACACATATCATACACACTCTATCACAATTATTTCATTCATGGTTTTTTTTTTTTTTTTTAAAAAAAAAAAATCTTAATCAACAAAATTGGCTATAGACTAGTGGAATCTCCCTCCCTTAATCATTGTGTATATAGATTAGAAGAAAAATGTTTCTGATTTCCGAAATCTGATCCATTCATTATGCTTAATTACTTGATCACATTGGAACTACTACGTACTGTCAACACCTCCCCTTAATGGAGATTTTTTATATGTTATTCTTAACCTTCAAAAACCACTCATATATAATCACCAATTGGAGAATTGCCTCCATCATTTATGATTGTACTCTTGGTCTCTTAAGCTCCATTGACAATTAGACTGTCGCCAAGATTAACAGGAGGGAGAACGGACGTGATCACAACATTATTCATTGGACTGACAACTCTAACTTATAGTCCTTGTTAGAACTTTCTCTTGATAGTAAGATCTCATTTAGTAGGGTTTTGAGGCCTCCTTTTTTTTGCAAGTACTGTGTTTTTTTTTGTTACTGTTCTGGATTGTATTTGTTATGGTATTATCTCATCTATTAGATTTTTTTTTAAAAAAAAAAAAAAAAAAATTAAAAAAATTAAAAAGAAGAGAGAAATTGACGGTGATGTCCTTGTGTGTTTTCAGTCATACAAGACACGATCAAGGGCCTTTTGGTCAGTTGATCATCAAACCAAATATAGCCAAACAAGTAAATCATGCAGCTGATTAACCAAAGATGCCTTTGCGAATGCACATCCAATAAGAAGAAGCTAAAAGGTAATTGGGTTAGTTTTGTTTTTTTTTTTTTGTTTTCCTTTATATATATAAAAATGGCCGGGTAGTACGTACGAAAGAAACATTTTATTGTGTGAGGATATCATTTCTCAAATGTACGTATTGTTTTATAAAATAGGGCCTGCCCCAGCAGACCACAATATTGATGCTTACAATAAAGTCATCTTCATATTCCAAGCATCAAAATTTGTCGGTCGTTAACATATATATGCCAAAAGTATGGCATCCGTGACTCTTATATATATGCTAGCTGCTCCTTCCTTCTCTTTCTCTTTTTCTTTTTCTTTTTTATTTTATTTTTGTTAATTAATTGTGGTATGCAATTAAGGCACCCAGTCTTGTAATTAACATGAATATATACATTAATTTTTGTTTCTTTCTGCAATTAAGTTTTGTTAGTAATGATGATATTATGAAACATTTTTTTTTTTTAAAACAGAAAAAAGTTAAAAAGCATTAGTCACGTTTGGATTATCTTAATTACTTTAAAGAATTAATCAAATTATAATTAGAGTTTCTCAAAATCATTTATAAAATTCAATCTCATCCGGCTAGTAATTAAAGATCGAACTAGAATTAACAATCATAAGCAATTAAGCACTAATATTGAACAGGCTTTTGAGACAAGGAATTTCAAGTACACAAGGCTTAAAGACGTAGACAAGAATATCATTTTCAATCGAGTAATATCATTCTTCATGTCCATTTTATTTTATATTGTTTGACGTAATGTGTTTTAAGTGATTAATACTTTAATTTTTTTAAGTGATTGACCTAGCTAGATTATATGCATGTCAACCAATAAAAAATAGATGTGAAGAGTAACATTATTCTTTTTAGGCTGTACCCCCCCCAAAAAAAAGCATTGATATTGAAAAAATATGAGAAAAAAAACACGATTAATTTGCAACAAATTTTAGTTTTCTTCGGATTTGGATCATTTACAATTATTCGTCTGAATTTGAGAGAATTCGTACAAGTGATTGTGAGATATCATTTATGGTACCTAAGTGACCAAATAAAAATTTATTTGTCTAACGACCACTTATTCGATCAAGTGAATCTTATAAGTAATTTTTCATAATTATTTGTCCAAATTTTTTAAAATTCGAACATGCAAATAATCATTGAGGAATTTAATCCGTTTTCTCTCCGCTCACCGATGCTGCATTAACAGTAATTCCTCGCAATTTACAAACACGACCAAATATTATGAAAAAGATGCAACAAAACACTACAGCAGTTTTGGTAAGACAACAACAAATACAATTTGTTTCCAAAGCAACAATATCATGAATATCACACCCCTCTTTCTCATCCCTCCATCCGTCTTCTACGTCCTCTGGTTCTTCGACCCAAAACGTAGAATCACGTAAAACAAAACCCTATATAGAACAGCCCAACCCAGCATTATGAGAACTTTTTCCCACTTCTTCGATTCATCGCCATGGATTTGAAGGCCATCCAAAACATGGAACCCGCTCACGTTCGTGCCGTCAGGGTTGTGTCCAAAAGTTCGATTCGTCGAATATTCGTTCATCAAGAGCCCTTCATAGGGATATGTCATCGTGGAAATCGTGTTCATCCATTTCCAGTACACAGGAATGTCATGGCTATTCAAGAAGTAGCCACAGAACAAGAAGAAGAGGGCAGTGAAGGCAATGACTGCCGCATAACCCAAGATATAGTTCGGCACCACCGAGCTCACAAACACCACAAACGAGTTTGTTGAAAGAAGGGAAACGTAGAGAACAGCCAAGAAATATAAGAAAGGCCCGCGGAGCCCCAAGGCTTTCCAAACAATGGCGGCGTAGACAGCGGCCTGAAGGGCGAGAAAAGGAAGGTAAGTGACGAGACCAGCAATGGTGTAAGACGAGGCTCTGTAGGCGTTGTGGGAAGTCTCTCGGACGAAAATGAAACGCTCTTGAATGAAGGCCGGGACGGCGTCGTTGGAAGAGAAGAAGAAGAGGCAGACAGTGAAGATGAAGAAGCTGATGCGGTTCGTGATTCCTTGCAAGTCGTCTTTGGGGCGTATGAACATGGTGGCCATCATGAAACCCATTGTGGTGAGGACGACAAGTCTTGAGAGGAAAAGCTCAGGCGTGCGATGAATGTTCTTGAAGTTTCGGCGCATGAGTATAGTTGTCTCGGAGATGAATGAATTAACAAACTTTGGGCCCAGATGTTTGTGCGCCATGGAGTTCTTCGGAGCATTATCAGGGGTGAGATAGTCGTTTTCATTGACGGTGTAGTCACTGCTCTGAGGTGTCGGAGTCCTCGGTAGGATTTCGCTCGAGTATTCATAATTTCCAGGCGATAAACTGCTTCACACCATGCATGCATATACACAAAGATAGAGGGCACGTGTAATCAAATTAAAGAAGAATTTGAATATAGTAAAATATGAAAACTAACAAAGGAAAAACACACTATGTGCTTATGTCCGATAAATCAACATGACATGATCTTTATCCTTATCAATTATGATCTGAATTACAACAAATATTTCTTTAGAATACAATGAAATTCAAAAATCTTAATTATGTTGTTTGGTTGCATTCTGTATATAACAAAACCAAACGTACCTTAGAGGTTTTTTTATTTTTTATTTTTTTATTTTGCTTTTAATTCTAGCAAGAGAGAGACTTGAATCTTAAAAAGTACTTAATATAGTAAAATATGAAAAATAGCAAGGGAAATGCTATTTAATATATTTGCTGTACAGGATGACGTGACAATAAAAATTAGTCATTAATTTTTCTTTGTACAAGTCATTGTTGATTTAAATGCTGATTTTAACTATCACGTAATCTCAATTGTATAGCAGTCATATAAAAGTCGATCTATTAAATATAATTATTCAAATAACAAAGGAAAGAAGAAGAAGAAGAAAAAAAAAAAAGAGTAATGCTATTTAGTAAGTTGCTATATATATATGATTGTCATACAATTTGATGATGTCGATCGGAAGTGAAAATTAGCTATTAGACCAGCACTTATTAAAAATAAATAAATAACTAAAACCTAATTTTTACTATCATTCTAATTATATGACATTCTACTATACAGCATTTGAAAAAAAAAAAAAAATGAAAAAAGAAAGAAGCTCTTATGTGCTATAAATCTACCAGTCGTGAATCTATTTTTACCTCGTTGAGGTTGGCAGTGACACTTTCTGATTTGTCCGGGAAGGTGTAAGCCTCAGTAATTGCATGACTCCACGGTCGCTACCAGCCAATGACCTTGAACTATATGGGCTTCTCAAACTGTGATCATAATCGTCTAAAAGAGCATTAGTTTGTGGCTTTCCGCCCTTTCCCATGTCTTGACTCCCTTCCGCCTGATGACGGCTGCGACGCGGCGGAGTAGGCGTTGGTGCGATAGTTGAAACTGACAGTGATCGAGATAGCTCCTCCCCTGCCAATGCCGGGGGCTTCAAACCGGTACGTGCAAAGTCAGCTACCGCCTCGACGCCGAGTTCAGACTGATCGTACTCCTGTATTACATCGATCAAGTGCTCTATTGGGTTCTCTCCCTTGGGGACTTTCCGCCCCATCCGTGACAAATGGCGGGTGACATCTTTGGGTGATCCTTGATACATGAGCTGCCCGCGAGCCAGGATTATCAGATGGTCGAGGAGCGACTGGATTCTCCATGAGGGCTGGTGGATTGTGAGGATCACGGTGCTGCCTGAGCGTGCAATGTGGTGCACCTTTTCGATGACGCTATGGGCGCTAGTGGAGTCTAGACCTGAAGTGGGCTCGTCCAGGAAGAGCAATGATGGTCCATGAATGATGTCCACACCTATGGAGACTCTGCGACGCTCTCCGCCGGACACTCCTCTGGTCCCCTCATCACCTATGTACGTGTTCCGACAGGACTACAACATAAATTAACAGTCACGGATTAGGGATCACAACATATACTTCTTTGCTAGTAATATATGTTCTCAACTCTGTCTCCTATGAATACCTCAACAGACTCAAATTCAACATGCGAAAACTGCCGCCTTAGCGCAGGTGGAACCGTACGTGGAAGTGAATCTTAGAGAAAAATTATGAGCCTAGGCTTAAGCGAGAATTCGATCCTTTCCAAGGTTGAAAGAAATATACTATATATATATATATATGATGATATTACAAGTGGGATTAATTAAGAATTACTTACTGACAGTCCAAGCTGCTCGATCAGCTTTTCCACACGCTGCATCTTATCAGCCGTTGAGATTGCTCCCAGCCGAAAATCAGCAGCAAACATCAAGGTCTCATACACAGTAAGCATTGGGAAAAGCCTATCATCCTGCATGATATATGCCGAAGTCCTTTTAATCAAGCTCGGGCTCGTTTCCGTCCCGTCCATGGACACCCTCCCCCTAAGACTCCCGCTCGCTATCCGCCCAGCCAATCCATCCAGGAACGTAGATTTTCCTGCGCCACTAGGACCCATGACTGCAGTGATGCACCCCTTTGGCGCGTACCCAGTAATTCTACTCAACAAGTCTACTTCTTGTTTAAACCAGTTCCCTTCAAGCTTCTTCTTCTTTATCACGGTATACGTAAGGTTCGAAAACTCAAGCCCCCCGCTGAAATGAACTGGCCTCCCTATGTCAATCACCGTCTCGCGACGATCACAATTGGTAGGAGCCATAAATTGAAAATATTGCTTTTGCTATTGATATATATGAGAAAACGTCAACGTTTTTATGGCATAGAGAGAGGGAGATCGAGAGAAAACTATTGTACGTTGGTTATATTTTCTCTTTTTGGGGTCTCCCACGTTGGGGGATTGGGAGCTGAAGGGAATTAAAAAGGAGGAAAGAACTATACGTGAAAGGATGATACAGCTGGTGACTGGTGAGGGACATCTAAGGAGATAACTCCAACGTTAACGCGAGGCTGTCTTCATTGAAGAATCCGTTTTGAGTCGTTTGATTCGAAAGAAGAAATGTTTTCTTGTTTCCTTCATCGAGATTCGAACGTCTGTGTTTTGACATTAGCGGGTGCATTTTAGCACTAGATCGAGTTGCCCGTATGTTGGCCTACCATGCAATACAATATTATTGGACGATCCGTTTAGGAACCTCCCCCATTCTTTAGGAAGTTTCTGAAATTGCACAAATTTTGTTTAAACATTTACTTAAAAATTATATGCTCTATTAAAGATGTATATAAAAATTATATACTCTAAGGCTTTGTTTAGTTTACGGAATAAGCTCATGAAATGAAATGGTTATTATTTTATTTGGTAATTAAGGGCCTATTCCTATGAATAATTATTCTAATGTAAATAATTATTTTCTTACGAAGATGAATAACTATTTTTCAAAAAAAAAAATAAAAAAATTGAGACGAATAGACTATAATTTTTCTTTTACAAAATAATATCCATTATATTTTATTTTC
This sequence comes from Alnus glutinosa, assembly GCF_958979055.1. Classification (NCBI taxonomy): domain Eukaryota; kingdom Viridiplantae; phylum Streptophyta; class Magnoliopsida; order Fagales; family Betulaceae; genus Alnus; species Alnus glutinosa. The sequence continues at coordinate 23,994,936 of NC_084897.1, read as the reverse complement.
TTTCAAACTTACAAAAAAAAAAAAACTTTATCATAGAAATTAAGTGGATGACAGACAGTAGAAACCATGAGACCACCCGATTCAAGTTTGGGTCGGCCACCCATTGAATTCCTACTATATATATATGTGTGTGTATGTGTGGATTTTTTTTAGTAATTTTAGTTCAATTCCAATGAAAATATATGTGTTATCACTACACTGAGAAATAAGAATAATATTTTATTTCACCATCCTTCATTTCTGGTAATTATAGCTTTTTTTTTCAAATGAAATAGTCATTTTGCATACCAAATGAGCCATAAAAATATATATTTATTTAATAGATTAGATTAGGAGAAAAAAACTCCAATCTATTTTATTTTATTTTTTTTTTTTTTAAAAAAAAAAAAAAAAAAAAAAAAAAAAAAAAAAAAAAAAAAAAAAAAAAAACCTTTGTTCAACAAATAAACATATATAACCTTCCGAATCCCTTGCCCGAAAAAGAATAGGAAAAATTGCAAGAAGTCAAGAGAAGAGCCACTTGTCTGAGTGGGCCCTCCTATTTGGATAAAGGAGCCAGACTCTTCATCCCTTGTCCAATGAAAAAGAGGCAGAAGCAATAAATATTTAAAGAGCCCCAACTGCCTGAGACGCTGGTCCACAATAGGACCAGTAGGTTATCAATTGAGTTTTAATCCAGTCCGTTGCAAATTTCCGTCTCACTTTTGTAACAAAAACGTCGTCATTCTGAAGGTAGCTTTCAAGATGCAAATCAAGAAGACGTCTTTGCTATTAATTCCTTAAATAATTCTCTTTTTGCCAATATTGCTGTGAATGACCAGTTCTGCTACGAAGGGATTTGACTTTTTGAACTTGGGCTGTGGCCGTGGCCGTGGCCCATTTATAGCTGCAATGCGGCATCCACGATTCCACAGTTGCAAGCTTCGGTTGTTTCACTTGTTTGGAATGGGCCCAATGGGGTATATCTTCATCCCGCTATATATACGGGTAGCCGGTAGGTGTGGCAATTTGTCATTTTATGTTGGATTTTGATCGTGTTGAGATACGAGTGAAAGACTATATTGATTAATTTTAATTTAACTCATTTAATTAAATGAGTCAGACGTCTTAATCTTAATCCGCCAATCTCGTATTGAGTTCGTATAAAAAAATTTCAACTTTAAATATCGCATGCCAAGTTTAAGTTATATCAATATATGTGTTGGTACAGTTTCCGGTATGGTGACGTGTCGCCTGGTGATTCGCTACTGGATCCTGATCAACTCCAATCCTGCAAAAATAACAAACAACTCGTCGGGGGTGCCGACTACACCCACTCCGATGCCTAAGTTAGTTCAAATCAATTTTCTGAAGAATATCTCAATCTCAAGAACTCAGAGAATGCGTGATCTCATACCTGGTGTAGTGGTCTTTATTTATAGGCTGGGCTTGTGGTCTTACCAGACTTGCTACCTTACTAGAATTCTTGACGCCTAGTTGGATTAGGAGTTTGAATCCTAGCTTAGTTGAATCTTATCTTCAGAGAATTTGAATGAGATTGTAGAATCCGCAGTTTGATTGCGCTTGTATCTCTTTAAATTTGATTTCAGATAAATAACTACCTAATCTCATTAATCATGGAATTGCGGTTTTTTCCCTGATCTTATGGAATTCTATCCTTATCGTATTCTGAAACATCCGCGGCAAACTTTCAACCAAACTCCGAGGTGATGATATCCGAGATATGTTCGCTCCGCCTTGGAGATCTCGGGATATCGCCGCACCATAACAGGGTTGTGAAAGGCCGAGACGTTATTATACCGACTTGATGTCACCTCCGAGGCGCTGTTACTCCGAGACCCAAATACCCGAGATATGTTCGCTCCATTCAGACTAGGAGATCTCGGGATGTTCTATATACCGTAACCTGGAATGTTAAGACCGAGACGTCGTTATGCCTCCGAGATGTATTTACACCGAGACGTCGTTATACCTCCGAGATATATTTATACCTAGGCAATCTTTTCTTTGCTGGTCGGAATAAATGTCCGAGGCATAACTCCGAGATGTTTCTGAATCCACATGTCTTTAGGGTTAATTTTATCCCTAACAGTTACCCTCTAATTCTCTGATTTCAGAGATAATGGAAATAAGAGAATTATTTTCCGTCTGCCACTCTGTACCTGCTGCTGTGAAGGGCGCGTCTTTTCAACAGTTCAAACATTTAAATCTTACCGCTTCTTTTTCCAATGACGACGTCAGCTCTGTATCGCCGCCCTTTTGTCATCATGAAACGGCATTGTCGAGGCAGTGCATTTAATCCTGGAATACGGAAGGCGCGCCTTTTCACCTTCGAAAATTTTGAAATGACAGGGCCTTTTGGTATTTCGGACACGTAGGGGAGGGGGTATTTAAAGTTTTGAATATTTTTACTGTTCATTCCTCGTCACTTACCTATTCTCTCTCTCGATCCCCATTGTTAAACTTTTCTTTCTCTGTATTTTCTGTTTCTACCCTTCTTCTTTCTTCCATGGCTCCTAAGAAAACTGTCTCAATTGCTCCCGCTTCATCTCGGGCTCGGACAAAGAGGTCCGACGGCTCTGTGGATCTCTCTCCTTTGGAGAGCAGGGTCAACACCATCATTTTTGCGAAGCATGAGGGTGTCCTTCGTTCAAACTATGAAATTTCTCCAACAGTGAAGTTTTTCTATCAGGCGCCTGGAACTCGGGTTATCGACGGTGGCGACGTTACCTTGTACAAGAGAATGTTTCTTGTTGGGCTCCGATTACCGTTTCCGGAGATTGCTCGGGACTTCGTCCTTTTTCTGATGATCGCACCCAGTCAAATTATGCCCAATGCCTGGCGGTATCTGTTTGCCTCTTACATCCTTTGGAGGCTTGTGTTGAAGAAGGAGATGAAAATCCAGCAATTTTTCAATATCTACAGACCGAGGCAAACTGCAGAGGGGATGGTTGAACTCTGTGTTCGTCACCCGCCTATCTTTATCAAGCTTAAGAGTGGGTTAACAAACAACAAATTCTGGGAGATGCAATTCTTCAGAGTTTCTGGGGAGTGGGAATGCCCTGAGGGTACCCTTCTGCCTGAAGACCGTAGGATGCCTCGGACCTGGCAACTGCTACTTCCTGACCGAAGCGACCCCCCTTCGCTCAGTATATCCGACTTGGAGGATGTCAAGGAGATAAGTGGGTGGTCAGCTGCTAGGGTCAAGGCTGAAAGGTTTGAAGAAGTCGACTTTGACAGTCTTGTTACCGAGGAGAATTTAAGGCAATTTCTCGGATACGACATCCCGAGAGACAAACAGGTCATTACCAAGAGAGGAACTATAAAGAAGAGGAATGACGCCCCTCCATCCCCGAGGCCTGCTACTAAGAAGAGGTCGTTTAAAAATTCTGAAGAAGTTCTCGAGGATGTCCCTGTGCAAAAGAAACAGAAAATTCCTTTAGCTGCCTTGGGTGCAAGGAGAACTCCCCCTTCGGCTCCGTTGTCTGGAGCGAACGTTGAAGAGGGATCTACAAGCTTTCGGGGTTTCAATCCCGAGGTTTCTCTTACACCCGAGGTTAGTCCTGCTCCGTCCTTTGTTCTAAGGGATGAGTCTGGCTCCGAGGCCTCGTTCCAGGGTGAACAATGTGCAGAAACTTCTTTTGCTGAACCTCCTCTCGGGACTTCGACAACGGATGCCCCGGAACCAGAGAGGTCTGGAGAAGGAGATGAGAATGTACCTGAGGCCCGAGACATACCCGTCACGAGCAGGGTGAAGCATCCGGCCAGGAAGCGGAAGTTCACAGCCCAGGACCGAATCGCTGAAAAGCTTTTGGAGGCCGAGCGGATGTGGGGCAAGGCGGTTATAAGACCTTCCAGTGCTGAGGAAGTGCGTCAAGAGCCTTCTGCTTCATGTGGTGAATCTCTTGAAGAGATAGACGAGGAGGCTGGCACCCCCCGAGCTGAGCCTCTTGTTGAGGAGTTTGAAGCTGACGGTACTCCCCGAACTTCTTCTCCGGAGCGTCCAGATGTTCCACCACCTCCTGAGGAAAATCGTGAAACGGGGCATACCACCCCCTAAGCTTCATGTCCTGCGCCTGTACAACCTGAAACTCATACTGGGGCACCTGAAGTTGAAAACATTGAAGAACCTAGAAGTTCTCGGGAAGCGGTTGATCAAGATATGCCGGGCGCCGCATCTAAAGTTCAAAATGTAGGTCAGCCCGAAGTAATTGTCCCTCTCGGGGTTCCTAAAGAGTCTCGGATCGACTCCGAGAATATTATCCCTGAAGCAGGTGTGCTTCCCGAGACTTCTACTAGGAGTGGGTCTCGTGTTGAGGCCAGCCCTTCTGGATTAAGATCTGATGGGTCCGAAGTGGCTCCAAGTGTAGGGACTGTACCTCCTGTGGGTCCTAGCTCCTCTTCTAGGGTCTCGGCTGGTTTCGAAGTTTTAGGCAGGGGTCTTCTGGGTCATCCAATGGAGGCTATAAAGAACCTAATCCCCGAGGGGTATCTGGGAAATGCAGGGGTGTCTTCTCCCGAGAAGATTGCTCAAGGCATTCTTATCTCCCATTATCAAGTAAGTTTCTGGAGCTAGGCTTTTTCATTCTGTTCGCATCTTGAACCTGACTTTGCTTACTTTTCTCTTCATAGCTTCTTGTGAAGATGACCGCCCTCTGGCAGAAGTACGAGAATCGTCCTGCGCCCCCGCCTACTCCTGCCCCCGAAGTGCAAGCTCGTATCTCGGGTTTAGAGAACGAAGTCGCGGCACTGAAGTCTCTTCTTCAGTCCAAGGACGAGGAACTCGCCTCTCGGGACTCGATCATATCCGAGATGCGTTCTGCCAATGCTCGTTTGAAGAACGAAGTACTGGAGGCCAATGATCGGTACACACGTTCTGTTGCAAGCCTTTCTTCCGAGCTGGATCGTGCAGATCAATTGTCTCTTCGTTTGTCGGCCGTGCAGAACAAATGCTCCGAGGCGTGCAAAAATGCTTTGAATGCCGAAGCCGAAAAGGACAAACTCAAAGATGAAGTTGAAAGACTTGCAGCCGAGAGAGATAAAGCTGTTAAGGCGCAGGATCACTCGGAGAGTCTCTTAATTAGGCTCAGGGCTAGATATGACACAGATCAGGCAAAGCTCAAGCGTTATTTGAAGCAGTTAAGCTATGCACCACACCTTCGGGATCAGAGTTGGGCTCGGGGTTGCCATTGGGGTTTCGAAAATTTTCGAACCTTGGTGACAAATCCCCAATATAAATTCGACCCCAAGACGGTTGGACCGATGCTTGTGGGTTTTCCTGAATAAGCCATCTTGGATATGGACGAGTTCGGTAAGGACTTCATGCCTGATGTTCCGAATTGGGGTGTTGACGCACCAGATCCCCGAGAAAATCCTCTTGACGATCCCCAGCTAGAAGCTGTGCTTTGTCCTAAACTTTTTTTTTTTTTTTTTTTATCAACCTGTACAAAACTTCGAATATGAAATCTTTTGAATGAAACTTTTACCTTTTAATTCTTTCTTTTCTGATCATGGCATTCGAAGAAGCCTTTTACTTAGGCATTTTTCTTTTCTGTAGTCTTTTCGTATCATCTGAGGAATAGACTATCTTTTCCTGCTCTCGGTGTTGGACTAACCGAGAGGCTTTTCCTGCTCTCGGTGTTGGACTAACCGAGAGACTTTTCCTGCTCTCGGTGTTGGACTAACCGAGAGACTTTTCCTGCTCTCGGTGTTGGACTAACCGAGAGACTTTTCCTGCTCTTGGTGTCGGACTAACCGAGAGACTTTTCCTGCTCTCGGTGTTTGGACTAACTGAGAGACTTTTCCTGCTCTCGGTGTCGGACTAACCGAGAGACTTTTCCTGCTCTCGGTTTCGGACTAACCGAGAGACTTTTCCTGCTCTCGGTGTTTGGACTAACCGAGAGACTTTTCCTGCTCTCGGTTTCGGACTAACCGAGAGACTTTTCCTGCTCTCGGTGTTGGACTAACCGAGAGACTTTTCCTTTTTCTAAGTATAAATCAGATTGATTCTTGGATTTCTGCGATTTTCTATAAATACTGGAAGTAGACATTCTTTATTGAATATGAAATTGTTTGGAAAAAGCTGAAAAAAAAAAACAATAAATTACATAAAATATTTTTTCAGGTGCTCGGAATTCCATGATCTCGGAAGTATCTTCCCTATCTCGGTCATCAAGCGATAAGCTCCCTTCTGATGGCATCCTATTACCTTGTAGGGACCTTCCCATCCGGGTCCCATTTTGCCTTCCGTTGGATCTTTCGTCATTAAGCTCACCTTCCTGAGTACCCAATCTCCGAGCTGGAGCTTTCTGGGCACCACCTGTTTGTTAAAGTACCGAGCCGTTCGATTCTGATACGCCGCCCATGTGACATGAGCATCGTTTCTTTTCTCCTGCAAAAGATCCAGGTGTACCTTAGCATTTTCGTCGTTGAGTCCTGTATTATAGTGAGCCACACGGAAGCTTGGAGATCCTACTTCCACAGGTATCACCGCCTCGGTTCCATACGTAAGTGAGAATGGTGTCTCGCCCGTTGGAGTTCTTCTGGTGGTTCGGTACGACCACAGCACCTCTGGAACATATTCAACCCATGCTCCTTTCTTCTTATCAAGCTTCTTCTTCAGAATCTTTACCAGGGTCTTGTTCGTCGCCTCTACCTAACCGTTCGCCTTTGGGTATTGTACCGAAGCATAATGGTTTCGGATACGGAGCTCTGAACACCACTTCCGAAATGGTTCACAGTCAAACTGCTTCCCATTATCTGTGACGAAAGCATGAGGAATCCCAAACCGGCATACCACCGACTTCCAGAGGAAAGTTATGACATTCGCTGTAGTTATAGCTGCTAATGCTTCTGCTTCCGCCCATTTAGTAAAGTAGTCAACAGCTACAATCAAGAACTTCCGTCCACCTTTTCCTACCGGCATTGGACCAACTATATCCACCCCCCATTTCGCAAATGGCCACGGAGAAGTGAG